>NC_134099.1:145425487-145741686 GCF_000715075.1 Nicotiana tabacum | reverse complement strand
CATCCGAGAACAAGGCACGACCCGAAACTTGGAAAGACAGGTGAGGCAACTTGCTAATATATTGTCTGAGAGGGTTCCAGTAACTCTCCTTGCTTATACTGAGAAAAATCCAAAAGAGACAATAAATGCAGTGTCTTTGAGGAGTTCACACGTATTAAAGGATCCCAAGGCAAAATAAAAAGGATGAGTTGATTGAAAGACGGGTAGAGGCTATGGAGGAGCAGAAAAATAGCAACATTCAAGAAGGTGAAGTGATGTAGATGATGATTCGAAGAAGAAGGGGAAGACTAGAGCTAAGAAGAAGAAGAAAGATGGAAATTCAATGAATTGGGAGATTGAGGAAAGCAAATACATGCCTGCTCTACCTTTTCCTTAGAAGTAGAGAAGAGAGAAGCTGAACAAATAATTTGGGCATTTCCTAGATGCGCTCAAGAAGGTGCATGTTAATCTACCATTCACAGAGGTGCTTTCACATATGCCAACCTATGCTAAGTTCCTGAAGAAGATATTGTCCAAAAAGCGGAAAGTGGAAGAGACATCGGTTGGCAAGCTCAAAGAGCATTGTAGTTCCATTCTACAAAAAAGGTTCCCTCAAAAGTGTGGAGATCCAGGGAGTTTTACTATACCTACTTTAGGAAGTACTAAGTTTGAATTTTTTTTGTGTGATTCAGGTGCTTCAATTAATCTTATGCCTTCGTTTATTTTCAGAAAATTGGAGGGAGAGACTGGAGAAATCAGGTCGATACTTGTGTTCTTGCAGTTGGCGGATCAGACCACAATCATATCTAAATGAATAATGGAAGATGTGCTAGTTCGGGTGGATAAATTTGTGTTCCGTATGGACTTTATTGTGGTGAACATGAAAGAGATTATAGAGGTCCCTTTGATTTTAGGGAGACCCTTCTTGGCTACTGGTAGAGCTATTTTGGAAATTCAGGAAAGACAACTCATGCTCAGAGTGGAGGAAAAAAGAGTGGTCTTCAAGATGGAAGAAGCAATGGTGGCCCTAAAAGAAAGAGTTAGAGAGAGTAAGCATGATAAGTGTGGGGTGTACCTAAGAAAGGCAGAGAAACAACTTTCAGCATGGATGTGTGCACTGGGTTGTGCATGCAAAGGAGATCCCGACTTCGATTCAGATACCGACTAGATAATTTAGGGGAGTTTTCTTTACCTCTTACTTTTATTTGTGTGTCATAGGGACATGTCATAATTTAAAGTGTGGGGGTGGGGATGTAAATATGTACGTGTGTGTTTGTTTTCTTTTGTTTATTTAAAAAAAAGTTGACTTTTTCCGATGATGGATTTTCTCAACTGTCTTCTTGAGGGATCAAAGTCGAAGAAAAAAAAAATCTTTCATCTTTGTTTTACTTTATTAGGTAGTGTAACAATTTTTCCTTGGTTCTTTGTTCCACGGCTTTTTCCAATGGTTTTTCTTGAACTGGATATAGTTAGTTTTTTCTTTTGTTAGGAAGAGGGAAGTCTTGCGCTCTGGTGGTAAATAGATATATATATTCTTGACTTTGTTTTTCCTTGAGAGTAGTGAGTGCCTTAGTCATGATGCCTAGGCTCAGTTCTTGACTCTTAGATAAGTGCTTGAAATTATTTGATTTTGATGTTGCTTAACTGCTTTAACTAGAGAGTTGGGATAGATCCGGTCCTAAGTGAGTTATGTGACAATGTGTGTGTGAGGTATTTGTTGATATTCTGTGCATGTCAGTTGATGTCTAGAACTTGCCCTGGGTGCTTGCAAAGCGAAATGACAGTCTTATTCAGTCTAGAAAAAAGTGATATATGCATTTCTTTGTTGAGCCAGATATATATTTTTACCCACCTAATTGTGATGTATCTTAGTTAGCCTCTTTGAGCCTGTAATCCTATTTCTTTGGCAAGCACACTACAAGCCTGACCCGTTTGTTGAATTGACCATTTATTTGAACCTTTTACCTCTCATGAGCACTGAAAATATTTATGAGCTTGATAAAAGCTAAGTGGAGGTATGGTTAGATTTTTTAGTAGAACTATTGAAAAGGAGAAATGTGCATTGTTTGAAAATTTGTGAGAGCCACTTGTAGGAAATTGAAAAAAAAATGAGTTTGCTTGGAAAAAAAATTAATACTTAGAAAAGAAAAAAAAAGAGTTGTGTATGTAATAGAAAAGATTTTTTTTTTATTCTTTGCTAGTGCTAGTTCTCATTTTGTTTATGCCTAAAGATATTGAGAGTTTGATGTTATTATGTATGAAGATTGGGATTTAGTTCAACACAAGTGTGGCTTAAATTGTTAATATATATGTATTAAAGTGCTTAGGGTGGTGTAGTCACTATATCCAAATGTATCTTACCCATCTCGCAACCTACATTATAGCCAAAATAAAGTCCTACTTGATCTTTGATTGAATGAGCTTAATTAGTAGAGTATTACACTATGGACAAGCCTATGGTACGTCTTCCGTGGCATAAGAATTTTAGTTCTGAGAGTGAGTGAATTATTTTTATCTTGAGTTCCTAATTGTTCTTGAACTTTATTATATGTGGAACTACTATCTATTGTTTGTGTAAGCGCACATGATTTGCGAAGGTAAGATAAAGTCTTTGACCTTTGTGTTAGAGTAAGTGAGCAGGTTATGAAAAATGAGTTGTGATTTTGAGTCAAGTCTTGAGGCTAGAATGTTATGATATGGTGCTTAATCTATTTTAAATATTCTTGGCATGATAGGTTACAAAAGTTATTTGATGAAAATGTCGTCTCTATGTGAACTGTAGTTGATTGCTCAGGGCGAGCAATGGTTTAAGTGTGAGATGTTGATGGTAGGCTAGGAGCTCGTGTTTTAGCTACATTTTGCACTCTAATTACTACACTTTGATTGTATTTGAGCCTAAATGTTAGTACTTTGTACTTATTACGCGTGTTATGTTGTGTATGATGTGATTTCAAGTAAAAAAGCAAGTTTGAAGCTAAAATGGATGATTTGGAGCTTTGATGTCTGAGTAGAAGCCCAAAAGATTAAGTCGGGATCACGTTCGGGAGTCGAGGACCAAGTCTGGATGTCAAAAAGTGAGAAAATTACACTACCGCGGCCCGCAATGCGTCACGGGGGCGCAAGGGCGCTAGTCCAAAATTTCTGTAGAGTGAAAAAAATAGGCTTTTGAACTTTCTCACTAATGCGGCGCATGGTGCGCTGCCCGAGGCGTTGCGGTAATGTATTTTCTCGCCCAACTTTTTCCACTTCGGTTTGGAAAGGATAGTTTCATCCGGGTTCGTTCCTACATAGTATAAATACATCAAAAAGACGAATTTCGGAGGACTTTTGGAAGCTTTTGGAGAGTATTGGAGGCTACAAGGCACAAGATTTCATCATCTTTCCATCAGTTCAATACGGGAGTTTGAATTGTAACGTTAGATTGATATTTTTTTACTCTTTAATTATATTTGTGATGACTTCCTCCATGATTATGGAGTAGTTTCCCTTAGGGTTTAACAGATATAGTGTTTTGATTGATATTTGTGGATTTTAACTCTAGTTCTTTGCTTGAATTCGTTTATGGAGCTTTGAATTGTTTACAACTTTATTCACTAGTTTATTTATTCGAAAATGGAATATTGTGGTGACTGTTGTGGATTATTTTGTTTGGTTTAATTCAGTAATTCTCTTAAGTAATTGAAAGAGCTTGTTGAATTGTTGATTAAATCAAGTTAGGAGAATATTCGAGAGACGTTTTTCTGAAGACTATTCCATTGACGCTTGCTTGCATATTTTTACAGTGTTTATATTAGTTCACCACGTAGAGTTAAGATTTAATCGAGAGAGGAGTCTTGAATATACGTTTGAACTAATCATCGAGTGAATTCGTGAGAATCATTAGAACATTAGAGTGAATTGAACTAGAGTTGGATCCCAAATAGCTATCTTGCACCTATCCTGTCACGACCCTTATTTCTTCCATTGATATTTCAGTGTTGCTCAACTCTAGTTTTCTAGTGATCAATAGTTAATTGTTTTAGTTTCATAATTAATTTTAGTTATTAATCATCCCAACCAACGTGTTAATCATCCTGAATAGCGTTAAGCTAGAAATTACATGAACATTATTTAAATTCAATCCTTGTGGAGACGATAATCATAACTATATTATCTTTGGGCATCGAACATTAATTTCTTGTTGTGTTTGCGCTCGTCACTACATAACTTCCAGTTTTCCATTTAGTTCTGCCCTTATTATTTCCTACCAACTGATAAAATGTCTCTCCTCTTCTCATTCTATCCCCTAATCAGCAAAGAATAATCTGTAAAGGATCCAACACATCCGCAGGGACGTGGTCTTTAACAATCTAAGACTTGTTTTGTTTTTCTTAAGATTCTTTCTCACGTTGATCAAAGAGTTACTGATAATCAGTTGCCATTAGTTTTTCCTGCTGGATATGGTTTTCATGTTTTTGACATGGAGTAATGGAAAAATCAGTTGCCAAATGCATCTTTCGTTTTAGCACAGCAGTGTCGAATCAGATTTTTACAATGATATACCTCTACAGTTTAAACATAATCGAGCAGAAGGAGTACTCAGAATTCGTACATCCTATACCTACTAATTTATGATAAAGGCATAGATTGATATACAACTGAATGGAGAACCTCTCGTTCTCAGTAAGGAATGCTTTACCTCGCTTAGTGAGCCTAATAGGCACGAATCTAGATTAGTCCAGTGGGCTCCAATACCAGATGCTTAAAGTCTGGAGCGAAGAAAAAAAGAGGGCAAAATACAAAATTGGCCATTTAGCAGAACTAATTGCAAAGTATATTAAATATGTATATAATACACATAAGTATGCATTTTGCTGGCTATTATATTTAGAAGTAGCTAAAAATATACATTTCTAAAGAAAAAACTGATATACAACTACAACTTTCTACAATAAAAAGCATTCAGACATGTGTTCATATAGGAGAATATCTTCTATCAGTGTCTATTTTCTTCTGTTTCCAGAAACAATTCCTGGGACGAAGGGAAGCTGAAATGCATCTTCTATATTTAGCAACAATAAATAAATAAAAAAGCAGCCCGGCATCCCGCATTCATGCAGGGTTGGTATAAAATTTCCACAAATGCTACACGAGAACAATTCGATAACACATTTAAATGTTTAAAAGGAAAATAGCACATTGAAAAGTTCCCCCCTCTCAGACCCTCAAAATCTCCAATTTATATCGGATGCTCGTGTAAACTCAGAGGATCTAAGGAAGACAGAAACCGAGTTGACATTCAAGCATTCAAGCATCCGAGTTGACAGAAACAAGTTCACTAGAATTTAAGTAACAGAAGTAATCTCCCTTTCTCCAAACAGATTCAGGAACAACTTTGACTAAAATAAAGAAAGTAATCATCCGAAGACAAACACAACCTTTAGTCGCAAATAATTAAGCGAGCTCTAAAATATGAAGGAAGATTAAGGAATGGCATTGAATTATTGTATTTATAAAGTCATGTTTGTTAGACATGGTATAGTGAGGGAAGAGCAACTTTTAATTTGTTGGCTACTGTTAGAAATGATACTAACATGAACCAAGACAATATCTTTACAGATAACTGTGTTAGTATTCAAGGAAAGATATATAGCAAAATTTTTATTGGGATGTTTCCCACAAGCTTCTAAAACCACATAAGTTGCATGCTACAGATAAGAAAACAACTTCCCAACGTTTTTTTTTGATGAAGTAGATTCATTGCCGGCATCAAGAAGATGCAAAGTGTACAAAAGAGGTGTTGTTAGCTTCATTAAACTTGTCTGTGCTATAGCAGGAAGCTAACAAGTTACAAAAATAAGAGACTAAGCTAATCTATTTAGAATGTTAGCTCTAGATGACAAAAGAACTAGTCTATGTGCATGGAACTAACAGATAAGCCAGTTGCGTATTTCATTTTTAGCATAACAATCATGTATTATATTTTTACAAGAGCAGAATCAGTACCCAGATTTCATACATCCTACCACAACAAATTTGTGATAAGGGTTAGTTAGTTGATTGATTGATATATGCAACTGAACGGAGAATCTCTTTGTAGGGAATGCTTTACCTCGCTTGGTGAGCCTAACAAGAGGAAATCCAGATTAGTTGGGCCAGTGGACTCCACTGTTGGCTGCCTAAAGCGAAAGAAAAAAGAATAACTGATATACAACTGCAGTCTCCTACAATGTTGATATTATATTATCTCTGTGGTTGCTGCTGTTGGTAAGGATCTATTCTCTCTGTTCGCCTTTTGAGCTGAGGGTCTCCCAGAAATAGCCTCTCTACTCCTTCGGGATAGGGGTAAGGTCTGCGTACACTCTAACCTCCCCGCCCACTTGGTGGGATTTTACTGAGTTATTGTTGTTGTTGTTGATATACAACTGCAACTTGCTACAATAATAAGCAGTCAGACATGGGCAATATAGGATAATATCTTCTACCATTGTCTATTTTATTCTGTTTCTAGAAACAATTTCTGGGGGAAAGGAAAGCTGAAATGCAGCTTTCGTTTCAACAATAACTGTCCGGTATAAAATTCTCACAAATGCTATCACAAGAACAATTCGATAACACATTTAAATGATTAAAAATAAAATAGCACATTGGAAAGTTTCCCACCTCTCAGACCCTCCATATCTCTATCTAAGGAAGACAATAGCTAAAGTTATCATTCAAGCATGTAACCGAGTTGATAGAAACACTAGAATTTATGTAACTGAAGTAATCTCTCTTTCTCAAAACAGAATTAGGAACAATTTTGACCAACATAAAGAAAGTTGCAAATAATTAACCAAGCTTTAGAACTGGAAGGAAGATTTCGGAATGACATTGAATTATTGTATTCATAAAATCACATTTGTTATATGTGGTATAGTGATCCCAATATGAGGGGAGAGCAATTATAAATTTGTTGGCTACTGTTAGCAATTACAAGAAGGTAACAGTTTCATAGGACCATGGAACTATCAACAACATACACCGAGCTGGGATCTGTGCGATTTAGGTATTGCAATCTCTAACAGCTGCAGCAAACTTTTGTCACTCTCCACAAGCAGCTAAGTGTGACACAGAATGCATCCACAGTTTGGTTTATGGTAAACCTTGATTTTCTCTTTCCAAAATGATTGTAGAATACTCGTATCAGGGGCTTTGCTTCTAGAAACCGTGTTTCACAAAGCGTAACGTATCCTCACTGGGATAGATAATGCAATGGCCAAAAGTATGAGGTTAAAACTTCCTACTGTATAAAAAATAACAAAAGCCAATCCCTCTAGCTAGCGAGGCTGTAAATATTTCCAACCACTCCAACAATGCTAACTACAACGGCCAATACTAACATGAACCAAGACAATATCTTTTCCTTGTGACTCAAACCAATCCCTTCTTTGCTCAACCTTAGAGCAATGAGAGATGGGAATGTAAAACCTAAAGAGACTGCTGTTGTCGCCCCTGTAAATTTGAAAGCAGTCCAAATATTAGGAATCATAGTTGATCCAAGATATATGAGTGCCAAAAGAACCACAGTCAAAGCCAGACACCTCTTCCTACTTTCTGTGAGCGGTACTGATCCTTTAAATAACAAGGCATCCACTGTCTGCCTAAGCGAGAAATGAATAACAGGGAAAACAAGAACTAGATGAAAAACATAGCCAACACGGACTATGTAATTTAAAGGCGTGCTGAAACGAATTCCAAGGTCTTTATCAAAGTTAGTGAGCACATCAGATTCAGTATCCTTCCCGAAAAGTAAATAACCAGCTATTGCAGTAGAAGCATACACCAAAACACAGATAGCACTGGTAATCCGCCCAACCAGATTCATTTTCTGAGGTGATCGCCCTTCAAGCTCATTATAAATAGGCTGAACATTGAAATGACAAACATAAGCATTCGACATGATAGGTATCACCACAAGCAGGTCTAGGATTGCCTTCTTAGACCCAAAATCCGGGGTCATTCTCGGAGCTTCAATCTTCCCTTCAACCAGCTTAATAAATGCTATGGTGAAAGCAACCAACACAAATACAACCGCGAGAGCTACAGAAGCACCCGAAGTCAAGCTCAACGAATCGATCTTATCCAAAGCACAAAGGGGTGCAAGAAAAATCACCAACATAACCAAAATCACCAACTTCCTATGATCCCACACTCCATGACCTAACCATTGATCAAAAACACCAATATGACGAAGCGAACCGGACAAAACATCCCCTATTATAATCAAATACACAACCAAAACACCAGCATTGTTAACAATAATGCAAATCTCAGATATAACCTTAGCTGTTTTCCCCAATGCAGCCTGAACAACCTCCCCATACGACGACGCCTTGCAATGAACAGTAAACCGGACAAGCAATTCAACACTGATCTCAGACAAAATAGCCATCAAGAATATTAAGACAAACCCAAGAACCAAACCCAATACTTTCATTGTGGCAGGCAATGCCATAATCCCAGCACCAATGATAGTAGTTGTAAGATTAAAAACAGCACCATATATCCCAGACCCAGATTTCTTTTCACCAAAAATAAGGGGTAAATTATCAAAATCAATATCATTAGCATCAAGATCATCCTCAATGTTTGATTTTGAATACCCATCTTTAATAAAGTTATCATCTTTTAATTCTAACTCAACAAAAGATGAATTCTTGGAAAGTGATGTATAATTACTATCCATATTCTTGTAATAATATATTCAGAAATTATAAATTATACGCATGGAGGTAAAGATAAAATAAAAAGAAATAGTAGTAAAGAAAAACTCACAGAGAAGTAATGCAAACTACTTGGAGATGTGGGTTTTGGGATTAAATGAGTTTCAGTTTTGCGTTTGGAATTAGAGGAAGGAGGAACCCTAGATCTTGGGGTTCTCTCCTAATGCAGTTTAATTATTTTTATGCTTTATAACTTGTAAGATGGAACAAGAAAACGTCAGAGGAATTGTAGGAAGAGCATTCAGATTTGAAGTTCCCCATTGGCTCATTGAACTTACAACTTTGCACCATAGTATTTCTATTCCGAAGCAGGACATATTATCTGTTTTTAGATTATAATAAAAAGGACAGCCCGGTCCCGTTATGTTTACGTACGGGAAAAGGCCGAACCTATGCTTTATAACTTGTAAGATATATTTCCTGTTATTATTGATTTAATAATTTAAACACTCCATGCAAATAAGTTTTTGCTCGTGAGATACTCCATGCAAATAAGTTTAACAATTTTAGACTTTTATATCTGAAGAGAAAAAAATCCGAAACAAAAAAATATGTAATTTTACACTACCTGTACATTTACCAGATGTCATGGGAGATTTTACCTTATTTTACAGGTTGCTTATACCATTTATTGTGGACAAATTACCCATAGTTATCCTAAAGATGACTTGATAGAATAATTTTTTTTAAGAGTTAAAAGCTTATCTACATTTCTTTCATAGCATAACGCAACCACAAAAGAGAGCTTGGCATGTAATACTATGAAAAGACTAACTTACATGCCAATACCAATACAATAACTTTATGTACAATATATCAGGGCCGTACGCATGATCTTTTGCAAGGGATGCTGATATTTATAGAAGAGTAGAGAATAAATAATATTAATTATCATATCATTCAACAAGAAATATATCACGCCCCAAACCTGAAGAGGCATGGCTGACACCCGATGCCATATTCGACCCGACCGTACCACTCTGTAACTATGAACTCTGGAGGGGTAACCCTCAACTTAGGCCGATGAGGCCATATTCTTAATCATCTGAAAATATCATCTCTCTCATATGAGGGGTAAACATACCCAAAAGCTTATATATATATAGTAGGCTCGTTCAAAAGCGCTCGACCATACTAGACTCTGTATCTCGGCCATTCTGGACTCGCTCATAGGCGCCCGGTCATAATAGGATCGGTATATAACTTACCATCTGATCAGAGGTTGTCCAATATGGGCCTGCCCACTGATTATAACTCGATGGTGGTGAAAATACTTATAATATAATATATATATATATATATATATATATATATATATATATATATATATATATATATATAGACCCTCTGCTCTCTTGACTGGAAGAAGACAATACTTAACTGAATATAAAGTCTCTATAAGGAAGAATACTGTAACTTATGAGACTAGGATAATGTACATAAGTTCAAGAATATGAACTTCTCTTTATGTCTCATTATCAAACACATGTAGTTAGGGGATCATGCCAAAATGAAGGAAAGGTTGAGCCTTAACATACCTAATCACAATCTGTCCAATAACCACGTTGAACTCGTCTCGTTGCACCTTAACCTACAACAATGATAATAATACTATCACCAAGTTATGGAAGGTACAACTATCGCATAACGAACACAAACTTATTTCATAATAAAATGGGCAACATCTCCCTTATAATCTTTACTACCTCCCAATTTGACATAACACCAACACCAACAAGAACAAAATAATAACAATATATATACATCATTTTCCAACCTTATATCCATCACAAAATACCACAAAACAGCCCACACACCCTAATAAGTTCATACACAAAACGACAACCCTAGTAGTGTCAAACAACCCAAAAATATAATGACGAACGACCAGCTAACGATCCTGCCATTATGTGGTGTTTATCCACACCCTTTCTCCTCCCAAACTCCATAAAAACAGTAGCAAAAGAGACAACCCAACAACAATACAAAACAACCCACAAAATAGTCCCACAAGTTCAACAACTTAAAACTATTTTTTTAGTTTGCTAAAATATTTTTCGACTTGTCTTTTCTTTCAAATTGAGCATCACAACCAACAATATATAATTAAGCCTATTATACTATAAATCAACCATGAATTCAATTTAAAAATAAGTTTACAACTAGCCAACAGTGACGCAACAATAAACATCATACCACTCTTTTGAAACTCGCTAGGTCTAGTCTTTACGATCGAGTTACAACTCGTACAAGCATAGATAATAGAAGGAAAAGTATCAATTTACCTTGGACTTAGTATAAACCATGGAACCTATTCCTTATTCATCCAAAATCAGTCTCCCAACGTAGCTACAAGAAGGAGAAAGAGAAACTAGCAAGCTGTCCGGGGTTTTCGCCACTAGAATTACATTGTATCACCTGAAATTACCTTGGGTTTGTGTGGGATTTTTGGGGAGGGGTTGCAGGGGTTAAATCTGATTTTGTTGGTCTAATATTGAGTGAAAGAAATGAGTTAATAAGTCCTTAAAAGTCCCCTCTTGGCCGACTTTAGGAGCTTTTAATTGAGGCCTCTCCTTTTGGCAAGTAGGTGATGCACCTACTTGTCACCTACCAATCTGTGCAGTCTCGCGAAAACGCAAATATCTCTCTACTCCAATGTTATATCAATAAACGATTTAATCCATTAGAATCTAGACTCTTAGATCTTCAATTTGGTAGGTAGATCATCCCGTAATTTTAAGTACATTGGGAGAAATAGTCAACTATTTGACCTAAATTTTAGCATATTTATGAATGTAACTTGTGATGATCTTTGCTAACTTTTGTTCCACAACTCGCTTGACTTCAAAACATAACACACGACTATTGTAAGACTAAAATAACTCATAACACCTCCTTATCATTTGAGCACCCTAGTCTAACCCCAAAAGTACATGTTATAACATTCCCAGCTTATCAACTTTTGACGAAACTTATTTTCTTCAATTTGTTTAGCTTTTAAGCCTCCAATCCTCTTGGTACTTGCAGTTTATGATACTAAATATTTGTAACCTCCAAGTTAACATGGTTAAATTACTTTATTTACTTTCAAAGATGATCTCATTTCTGAGCTTACATCAATTGACTTACGACGTACTTTCACGTATGAAAATATGGGGTGTAATATCATTCTCCCCTTTAGAACATTCATCCTCGAATGTTGACTGATGTTATTATTAGTCTCATAACTTATAAATTTTATGAATACCTTAATACTCTCCTTGTCCTTTAAGTAACTGTTCTCTGAATAAATTCAAAGGCTAGGGCATTCCCCTCTTTAGGCCTTTTTCTCACACCACGACATGTGGTTGGAATTCTTCCAATATCGTAACTGTTTCTACCTTCTGTCATGTAGCCCTTATGACTCTGTCCTTCTACGCGTGCCTATGCGACTCTTCTGTCCTATTTTCTCCTGCTTTTAGCCAATCTCTAGGCCTCACTTTGTGAACATATGCAGAACTATGACGAGCTATCCCTATGGGCATCTATAGGTGTACTGAAGTTCTTCGCTCGGTACTTTGTCGAACGTGCGACTATTGCTATATCTTGTTTCATAGCCTCGGTTATCCATGCTTATTGCTTTACTACATCTAGGTAGGCCATACTATATCATAATACTTACTTCTATTTTTATTCTTACCTAGGTCTGCTACCAACTCCAGGTTACTCTCTTGCTGCTTATCCTATATGTATAAATCCAAGTCATTTAATGTTTCCTTATTACTATTCATCTAAAGAATGACATCCTAATCTCCTCTCATACTTTGGAACTTTGATCCATTTATTGTTGATTCACCTTTATGTTGATCTGTAATCTATAATTGATAACTTGAAATCTCTTACGTAATACATTGTCGTTAGGGCTCACGTCTCATCGGGGAAAATCTAAAGTTATTTGCCTGATTTACCTAGGGACAATACTATACTTAAATAACCGTATTTCATAGAATCCCAACGTGATTCATCTTAAGGAGGTATTTTAATCCTATGCAATTCATGAAATCCCTTCTCTTGAATCATTACTTAATCGAAGGCCTAAATGTCGCCCTTTTATAATTTATCACAATTACACCATTATTCTATTATCAGGGAAGCATTCCATTTCCTTCGAGTTCATTCAGGCTATACAAAGCTTTTTATAACTTACAAAAACCACCAGTTCTCTTGTTTTGATGGGTTTAATCCCGAGAACTTACCTATTCTCGTCACCTTTTCACTTACCTTGTTGTATCCTTACTCCTGTCTACCTAAAACCTTGTCGTTCTACCATACTTTAGCTTGCGACCTTTACATATCTATTTATACTACTCGCAAACTTTCTTTAACTTGCTAGCACCATAGATTTCCTTATATTATTCTGGAATCTCAAGCGAGACATCACGTCGTCTTTAACTCTTCTTTACTCTCTTAACTAGACCTCACGGTACATGAAAAACATAGGGTGGAAGATATGCTACTAATAACACCAGTATTATTTCTGGATACTGAATCACAGCGCTTCTAGCACTCTACATGAAGTATGGACTATTCACAATTTTCTGCACCTGAGTATCTCGTATCTTCTTCACGTTTACCTTACTTACCTTTGTCTCTTTCATAACCTCCCTCCCACCTAGGTAGGATTAACATCTACAACTTGAAGCTCTGCTATAATACTTGCACTTTTAGTGCATAAACATTCCAGCGGGAGCTTTATACTGACTTCTGATGAGACTGATACTCTTTTAACTGGCTTTATCATAGAGCCATTATAGAATATGGCCGTTGTACTATCTCTATTGTACCTCTAATATTAAGAGTGATTCATCAATGTTCTGAATCACGATTTCTATAATCATCTGGATCTAATAATCCGACTCTTGATTTACTTAGCTGATGTAACTTTTTAGTTTTCTCTTCTCTCTCATCCTTTAAGTAGGCTTAAGCTATCTTCTGATCTGTGGCTCAGGGTATTTGTTATTACTTTAGCCTTTCATGGACGCTATGGAACATTCATGATATAATATTCTAACAAAGCCTTTGTCTGTGACATGGACTCAATTATTTCTTTTAACTTATACCGGAGTCTCCTATAACTGTAACAATGTTAACATATATGCTGAATGAATAATACAATAAAATCTTAAGTGCGGTCATAAAGTAACTAACTCTGGGTCATATATTGAATAATTCCTTTCGTGCCTTCTCAGTTGTCTTTAAACGTAAATAATTACTTTTCCTAGCCGTTCTGCCACTTGTTGCATGAATACTTGGCTTATCATAGTGGCCACATATATTGGAATTTCGTGCAACTCGTATGATCTCGAATGTGACTTTCGATTTTTCTTCCCATTCATTGGTCACAATAGGTGCCACTTTATTATGGAGTGCATACAATGTTGTAGTGAGATTGTTGTTCTAAGATAATTTCTTTTTTAGGTCTCTATACTTATATTGAAGCCTCCTTTCTTCTTTCCTCAGCTAGTCTATCGTTGTAGCACTTAGGGGAGACCCTCTGACTCCTTTAAAGCTTCGAGCTTATTACATCGTATACCCGAAGGAGTTTTTGATGTTCTTGCTCGCCTATAATTATCCTTAGTTACTTATTTTCGTGCCCTTGTGCTCGTAGGGTCACTTTAGAACTGAAATTTTGACTATTTCCCCAGTGGCACTCTCTTTTATTTTTGTCATATTTATACAGTACCTTTAACTACCCCAACTCTATCTGAATATTTCTCAAGGATTACGATGTCATATCTGTGAGACTGAATTTCCTGTGTTGGGTTTCACTATGTTTATCTTGCATGATCTGCTGATTTATCTGAGACCTCTTGTCTAGCCATAACTAGGCTCTTACTGAATCAAATATATATATATATATATATATATATATATATATATATATATATATATATATATATATATATATATATATATATATATATATATATATATATATATATATATATATATATATATATATATATATATATATATATATATATATATATATATATATATATATGGGTTATTTCCTTTGTCTTAACTTACCCCTCGCATTGGATCCTTTTGTATTAAGTGTCCATTCACACTTATTTATCAATAACATCCTGACCGAGAACCCTTACTGCCTCTCCCCGGTGTCGTGCTTGCATAGTGTTCTGGAGTCATAACATATCTGTTTGATCTGAATAAATACAATCTCATTCCTTTTGCCTTTTTACCGCATTCTTCCTTTACTATTCCATAGTTACCTGAACTACTTAACTCCGACTTAATACCATACCACCCCATCTTCCCACCTTTATGGGAGTACTAACATTTAATGCTATGAAGATTTACCTACAAATATTTTACCTCTTTATCTTTGGCGTCCTTTCACGTCTTCACTACCTCTTACTCGCCTTGCGGTAACCCTTCTCTACTAGGGATAACTAAATTTCTTACGTGCGAGGGTAACACCTAGTGTAACTGGAACACTTAGTTCCTTAAGCTTAACTCTGCTCATAATGCTTGGTTTAGGGAAGCGTCTTCCTGAATGACCTTTAAAGATTATTCTTCTGTTGTCCATTCTATTTTTTCCGGAACATAGTCTCTGAAATTCTCACGATGTCGACTATTACCAAATCCTCTGGTCCCTAATTCATGTTTGATTTATCTTGTTTACTAGCCTATGCTGATTTCTATTAATCTGGGGGTCTAACTTAGCTTTCTAGTAATTACGTTGGAGTCACCAACTCATTTTCTCGAAATAAGGATATGACTTCATGGCTTATACTCTTTTATTGTCTCCGGGCCTGTCACCTCTTGTCTTTTCCTTCACTTGACGATAGACTCTGTCATTCTACTATATTTTAATTTACCATTATCACCCATTTATCATACCTTACCTTTCATGTCTATCATATTATTCTAAAAAATTCAACAAAACATTGTTTTACTTTTAGCTCCCCTGGCTCAATACCCCATTTTGGGTTACTCTAACCCAAGCTGGATCCTGATATCCCATCCTTCTCTTAAACTATATATGTTAGCTCCTATAGGGAATAGTTGAGATGTGTGTGGCCAATTGTACATACCTCTATTTCTGTTGAAGGTAACTTAGAATCCTTATATTTCTCTGCCTGAATTGGAAATTCGGATAATCTTCATTAACTAGGTACATCGTACCCTTCTTCACCTTGCTTTTGTTACCTGTTGAAACATATACTTTTTCTTTCTGATACTCCCATGGCCTGCTATTTGAGGGTATGTTAGATATTCCTTTCTTAGGGTCTTAAATAGGAAATTCACACATCTGGTATGCACGATCTAATAGCGTCTCAAATAGGGCCACATCGTCAAGAGTTCTCTCTCTACTAATTCCCTTACCTACTGTTGTATTAGCCCTCTGACTAGCTATTATTTTTCTAATTGAAAGCATCTTATATCATTAGCAAACATAAGTCTTGGCTCGAACTCTTATTACTCAGCTCTATAACACGATTTGGATTTGAAAGAAAGGTAACATACTCCTAAATACCTTGTAGCTTCCTGTTTATATAATGTGGCTCACAACACATCTATAAATAAGGCTCTACTAGAAATAACTTGTAGACTTCCTAGGATAGAACTGCTCTAATACCAAGTTTGTCACGCCCCAAACCTGAATAGGCATGGCTGGCACTCGGTGCCATACTCGGCCCGAGCGTATCACTCTGTAATTGTGAACTCTGGAGGGGTAGCCCTCAATTTAGGCCGATGAGGCCATATTCTGAATCATATGAAATATCGTCTCTCCTCATATGAGCCACATCATACCTATATATATATATATATATATATATATATATATATGGGCTGACGAGGCCTCCATGAATATCTACTGATATACAAACTATACAGGATTGTCTATAAGCCTCTAGAGATAGCTGAACTGTACCATGATCGGGACAGGGCCTCGACCTATCCATCAAACCTGTATATATAAAATAGACTCCAAGGTCTAGACCGGGTAACTCTGAGGAAGTGGAGCTTACCAACCGGGCTGATGTTTGACTCCGTTTACTGGAAAGGTCTATACAACTGTCTATCAGGACCTGCAGGCAAGAAATGCAGATTCCCTAGCAAAAGGAACGCCAGTACGAAATAATGTACTGAGTATGTAAGGCAAAAAAATAACTAAAAGTTGAAACTGAACTAATAATATAATAACTGAAAGTAATTAGGAGTCAAAGATGATCTGAAGATATGCTTACCTGCTGATATTGACTCAACTCTCTCAATATAGTAAGTAAAATAATTGTCCGACCCGATAAGGCTAGGTACATATAACTGCTATGCCATAGTAGGCTCACTCATAGGCGCTCGGCCATACTAGGCTCTATATCTCGGCCATTCTAAGCTCACGCATAAACGCTCGTGTAACGACCCGGCCGGTTGTTGTTATTGCCCCGATCCCCTATTAATTACTTCACTTATATCTATTTCTGCTATTGTGACTTGCTAGGAGGTTTTGTTTTGGTTTTTGGAGTGTTTTGGGACACTTAGTCCCTAAACGGAGGCTTAAGCCTTAGGATTTTGACCATAATCGGAACTGTGTAAAGACGACTCCAGAATGGAGTTCTGTTAATTTCGTTAGCTCCGTTGGGTGATTTTTGACTTAGGGGCGTGTCCAGATTGTGTTTTGGAGGTCTGTAGCTCATTTAGGCTTGAAATGGCGAAAGTCAAATTTTTGAAGATTTGGACCGGTAGTGGAATTTTTGATATCGGGGTTGGAACTTGATTCCGGAAGTTGGAGTAGGTCTGCAATATTGAATATGACTTGTGTGCAAAATTTAAGGTCATTTGGACGTGGTTTAATAAGTTTCGGCATCTGTTGTTGAATTTTGAAGTTTCAAGTTCTTTAAGTTTGAATTAGAGGGTGATTTGTGATTTTAACGTTGTTTGATATGATTTGAGGGCTTGACTAAGTTTGTATGGTGTTTTAAGACTGTTTGGAATGTTTTTATGAGGTCCCGGGGGCCTCAGGTGTGTTTTCGATGCTTAACAGATGAAATATTGGACTTATGCAATTTCTGAAGTAGCTGGTTTCTGGTGTTTTTGCACCTGCGGTGGGGAGGCCGCAGGTGCGGGATCGCATGTGTGGAGAGTGAAGCGCAAAAGTAGAAGAGCAGAGAAGTGCCAGGGGTCACAGGTGCGAGGTGCATTCCGCATCTGCGATGCCCGCATATGCGATGGGGAGATCGCAAAAGCGGTAAAGGACCGCAGAAGCGGACAATCGTCTGCAGGTGGGCACACGCAGGTGCAACCCCGTTATCACAGAAGTGGACCCAAGTGTCTTAAGTCAATTCCGCACCTGCGATGGAAGTTCCGTAGGTGTGGCGTCGCAGGTGCGATTAAGAGTCCGCAAATTCGAAATTACTGGCAGAAAAAGAGCCAAATCGAGGGTTTATGTCATATTTTACCCTTTGACTTTGAGAGCCGTATTTAGGCGATAATTTGAAGGATTTTCATAGGATGCTATTGGGTATTGATTCCTAACTCATTTTTGGCTGTATTCCATTAATCCATAGTTGATTTCATCATTTAATTAAGGAAATTGGGTGAGAAATTTGGGGAAGAAGGGTGAAAGTTCTTCAACTAAGTTTTTGAGTTTTGATTGGGATTTTGATGTCGGATTTGGATAATTTTGGTACGAGTGAACTCGTGAGTGAATGAGTATTCATATTTTGTTACTTTTACTCGATTCCAAGACGTGGGCGTGGGGAGGCTTTTTGGGCGATTTTCCAATATCTTGCTTTAGATTTGATTTCATTAGCTAGATTAGTTTCTTGTAGTTATATTTATTTATGTAATTGATTTTGGCTAGATATGGGTCATTCGGAGTCGGATATTCGTGGAAAGAGCATTGTTACAGATTGATTTGAGCTTAGTTCGAGGTAAGTGACTTGCCTAACCTTGTGTGGGGGAACTTCTCTTAGGATTTGGTATTGATTTGATATGTGAGCGCTGTGTACGTGAGGTGACGAGTGCGTACACGGGCTATTTGTTGTAAAACTCTATTTCACTAAGTAATAACCTGTTTCACTTTATTTGAGCTACACTAGCATATGTAATTATCCTGTTTAGTTTAGAATAGCATGTCTATGTGTCTTAATTGCCTATCTGAACTCTGTGTAGCATGCTTAATGAATTCCTTGCCTTTTCCTTGACTTGTACTTAGTCTAAATTGTAGGATTTCATGTTGTAGCTATCATTCCTACTGTTGAGCTGTGTATTTACTTTTGGGACTAAGGAATGGTATTCCGGGAGATCCCCCCGCACATTTACGTTTGGGACTACGAGACGGTATCTCGGGAGATCCCTTGTTGTTATCTCTATGTACTGAGCTATTACTTTCTGTGATTTCATTCTTGTTAAATTTGTCTTTATTTTACTACAATATTTCATTCTGCCTTGTTTTATATATATATATATATATATATATATATATATATATATATATATATATATATATATATATATATATACATATATACCAGTAGGGCCTGACCTGACCTCATCACTACTCGATCGAGGTTAGGCTTGGCACTCACTAGGTACCGTTGTGGTGTACTCATGCCCTTTCCTGCACATGTTTTTTGTGTGCAGATCTAGGTACCACTTATCAGCCACATTATCACTGAGTCGAGACAGCTTGGAAACTTCAAGATATATCTACCGCGTCCGCAGACCTCGAAGTCCCCTTCAACTCTTTCCCATGTCAAACCCTTCCTGTATTTCCTTTTTGTTAGACTCCAGAGGATAGAGATACTGATTTCATTCTGTAGTTTGTGATTCACGGTGTTCCGGGTCTTGGGATAGTTATGTACATTTTGAGAGTGGATAATATATATGTCGAGCGACATCTTAATTGCTTATTTAAATTTCCTTGTTAAATTGTTAATTTTCATGTTTCCATTTTATTTCCGTAAAGTATTAGACTTACCTATTTGTAGAGACTAGGTTCCATCAGGACAATTCACAGAGGAAGAATTTGGGTCGTGACAAGTTGGTATCAGATCTCTAGGTTCATAGGTGTCATGAGTCACAAGCCGGTTTATTAGAGTCTCGCAAATCGGTATGGAGACGTCTGTACTTATCTTCGGTAGGCTATGGAACTGTTTGGAAAAATTTCACTTCTTTGGATTACTTGTCATGCGAAATTGTTGACTTCGAAATTCTAAACTTCTGTTTTCTACTCTCTCATATATGGTGAGGACACGTGCAACTAGATATGACCAGGCACTCGTGCCCGTTGCTAGAGCCGCCAAAGGCCGGGGCCAAGGCAGAGGCCGAGGATGCCCACGTGATGCAGCCAAAGCACCCGAGCGAGCTGCTACAGAGAAGCCATCAGTAGCTCCAGTCGGAACACGGGCACCTGAGACGCCTACTACTACCACACCAGCTCTTCAGGAGACCCTGCATAGTTCCTGAGCATGTTCGACACTCTAGCTCAGGCAGGGTTGATTCCCCTTGCTCCAACCATATCTTAGGCCCGGAGAGGAGAACAGACTCCCGTCGCTCATACCCCAGAGCAGCGGGTTCAGGTTGATCAGATTCCAGAGGTTATACCGGTGCCACCTGTAGCCCCATTTGCGCCCGAGGGCAGGGCATCAGTTTCAGAGGAGGAGCAACGTAGGCTCGAGAGGTACAAGAAGTACGACCTTCCTACTTTCAGTGGCCTAGAGTCAGAGGATGCTTAGGGATTTCTGGAGGAGTGCCACTGTATCCTCTGTACTATGGGCATAACATAGGTGAGTGGGGTTTCTTTCACTGCTTTTCAGCTTCGAGGATTAACCTATCAGTGGTGGCGTACTTATGAGTTGGATAGTCCAACTGAGGTAGCTTCCCTTACATGGACTCAGTTTTCGGACATGTTTTTGAGAGAGTATATCCCTCATAGCCTCAGAGATGCATGGCGCACAGAGTTTGAGCAGTTGTGCTATGGTGCTATGACTGTTTTAGAGTATGCAGTCTGTTTTAGTGACTTGGCTAGACATGCACCAGCCTTGGTTTCTACAGTTCGAGAGAGGGTCTGACGGTTTATTGAGGGACTCCATCCCAGCATTGGGACTAGCATGGCTTGGGAGCTAGAGATGGAATCTCGTATCAATAGGTGGTGAGTATTTCTAGGAGAGTGGAGGGCATGCTTGCGCGGTATAGGGAGGAGAGAGAGGTCAAGAAGTCTCGAGAGTCTGGCCATTATTGTGCTGCCCGTGCCCCAGCTGTAGTTCGTCATGGTAGGGGCTACGTGAGTCACCCCATTCATTTAGCTCTTCCAAATGACAATGGTGTTCCAGCCCCTTCTAGGCCTTAGGAGCCTTAGTATACACCTCAATTATCTAGCGTGCTTTTAGAAGTCAGTCTAGCCGACCTGGCCCGAGCCAGCCACACCCTTTTAGAGCTTGTTTTGAGTGTGGCAACACTTATCATATAGTGAGGTATTGCCCCAGACTTAGGAGGGGTCCACCTCCATAGACTTCTCAGCCACAACGTGCTCCATAGGGTCCTCAGGCTATGATTGCAGCACCGGCTACCGCCCCACCTGCTCAGCCAGCTCGAGGTGGAGGTCGGGGAGGTAGAGGTCACCCTAGAAAGGGAGGCCAAGCCAGATATTATGCTCTTCCTGCTCATACAGAGGTAGTTACTTCCAATTATGTCATTACAGGTATTGTTCCGGTCTGTCATAGAGATGCATCGGTTCTATTCGATCCAGACTCCACTTATTCTTATGCGTCATCTTACTTTGCCCCGCATTTGGGCGTATCTCGAAATTCTTTGAGTTCCCATATTTATGTGTCTACTCTTGTGGGAGATTCTCTTATTGTGGACTGCATGTATCGGTCGTGTTTGATTACTCTTAGTGGTTTTGAGACTAGAGCTGATTTATTGTTGCTCAGCATGGTAGACTTTGATGTTATTTTGGGCATGGACTGGTTGTCGCCCCATAATGCTATTCTTGATTGTCACGACAAGATCGTGACGCTGGCTATGCCAGGTTTACCGCAATTAGAGCGGACGGGTACCTTAGATTACACTCCCAGCAGAGTTATTTCTTTTCCTAAAACTCAACGAATAGTTGAGAAGGGGTGTGATACGTATCTAGCCTATGTGAGAGATGTCAGTATTTATACCCCTACCGTTGAGTCAGTCCCAGTAGTGAGGGTTTTGCTCCCAAACGCATACGCAAGTATACGTGATCGACAAGTAATATAGGATTGTAAGTCCATATATCGTACCCACAGGGACTTGTGATTAACTATCAACTAAATTAAACCAAGCAATTAATCTATTCAAGCGAATCCTAAAGTATGATTAATTAACTACAACTAATATAGAGTAGCAAACAAAGAGATTAAAGGAACACGTTGGAAAAATATAGAGATTGAATTCAATGTGAGTGAATATTCTAGAGCTATGGGTTAGCTAACAATCCCGTTGAGTTTTTCACTTAAATCGTCTAATTAATTTATCTGGTTTATTGGTTGATAGAGTTAATATTGCTCGTAGCCTTCTCCCGAGGTACAACTCGCCTATTCAAGCTAATCTAACACCTATATTCCAATGGAATTAGAATTAACAAGAACACATTTATAATTCCCGTATAATAACCAAGCAAGGCGATTAGGTATATTTCTATCCTAACCGCAAATCCGCCCCCTCCCTAAGAGTTAAGATCTTGCTGTACTCAATCTTATATGCAATCTAGAATTTCCTCTCCCGAGTTCAATCCTAGATTCTAGATATTCAATTGGTGATCAAGCAATCAAATAATTAAGCACAAGATTGAATAAATAAACCAATATGATAAAATAATAAGAATAATTTAAGCTTCAAACTACAACGTTCATGTAGCACCCAAAACTCTAGAACTAATGAACTATGAAATTAAAGGAGGAGAAGAGAAGAAAAACTAGTTAGAAGCCCCCTCCAAGCGTGTTATGTGTTCCTCCCCGTGAATTCTCCTTCAAAATATATTATATCTCTCCAAAGTGGCGTCTCCCCCTTCACAAATAAGTTTAGTCTTGCTTTTATACGTGTTGGGTAGGTCTAGGGTCGAAATAACCGTGTCCCAGGCAAATTTGGAGAAAATTCACGTCACTGGCACCCTGGCTAGCGCTAGGCACCCTCCACGGCACTGCCGTTTTTTTGGTTACTATTTTGGTGCCACTGGTAGGGCTAGGCGCCACATGTGGCGCTAAAATATCCCATTTTCCTATTTTCGTCTGTTTTGGCTATAATTTCGCACATTCTGCCCTCGATTGCTCCTGAGTCATTCCTACACATAAAAACATATCAAATTAGCATAAATTAATGCATTTCACATCCTAAATTCATGAAACAAAAGTAAGATATGAGACGATATACAAACAAATATATATACTTTAAGCAAAACATCAGAGAGATTTCCCTAATGTATTTCCAGCCGATCTTCCGGGTATGCCGCCCGACAGAGATATTGATTTTGGCATTGATTTGTTGCTGGGCACTCAGCCTATCTCTATTCCTCCTTATTGTATGGCCCCTCCTGAGTCGAAGGAGTTGAAAGAACAGTTACAGGAATTGATTGATAAGGGCTTCATCGGCCAGTGTGTCACCTTGGGGTGCTTCTGTCTTGTTTGTGAAGAAAAAGGATGGTTCTATGCATATGTGCATTGATTATTGCCTGTTAAACAAAGCCACAGTGAAGAACATGTATTCTTTGCCTCGTATTGATGACCTATTTGATCAGTTACATGGTTCCCGAGTGTTTTCCAAGATTGACTTGCGTTCAGGGTATCATCAGTTGAAGATTCGGAAGCCAGATATCCCGAAAACTGCTTTCAAGACTCGGTCTGGCCCCTACGAGTTCCTTGTGATGTCATTTGGGCTGACTAGTGCCCCAACAACTTTTATGAATTTGATGCACAGTGTGTTCCGGCCCTATATTAACTCTTTCATCATCATATTCATTGACGATATTCTAGTGTATTCCCGGACTCGGGAGGATTATGATCAGCACCTGAGGACAGTGCTTCAGACTTTGAAAGAAAAGAAGTTATATGCAAAGTTCTCTAAATGTGAGTTCTAGTTAGCTTCCTTGGCATTTTTGGGTCATGTGGTATCGAGTGAAGGGATCAAGGTGGATCCAAAGAAGGTGGAAGTAATGTAGAGTTGGCCCACACCGTCCTCAACTATAGAGATCTGGATCTTCCTTGGTTTGGCGTGGTATTACCGTCGATTTATTTAGGGATTCTCATCTATTGCAGCACCTATGAATAGGCTGACCCAAAAGGGTGGTCTATTCAGATGGACAAAGAAGTGCGAGGAGAGCTTTTAGAAGCTTATGACAACTTTGACTACAACCCCAATATTGGTATTGCCTTCAGGTTTGGGATCTTATACTGTTTATTGTGATGCGTTGCGAGTTGGTCTCGGCGTGGTGTTAATGCAGGACCGTAGGGTGATTGCCTACACATCCAAATAGCTGAAGGTGCATGAAAAGAACTATTCTGTCTACGACTTTGAGCTAGCAGCTATTGTTTATGCCTTGAAGATATGGCAGCACTATTTGTTCGGTATTCCTTGTGAGATCTACACTAATCACCGGAGTTTGCAGTATCTGTTCAAGCAGAAGGATCTTAATTTGCGTCAGAGGAGGTGGTTAGAGCTGCATAAGGATTATGAAATTACCATTTTGTACCACCCTGGGAAGGACAATGTGGTGGCTGATGCATTGAGTCGCCGAGCAGAGAGTTTGGGGAGTTTAGCATATCTACCAGCAGCAGAGAGGCCCATGGCATTGGATGTTCAGGTCTTAGCCAGCCAGTTTGTGAGATTGGATATTTTTGAGCCGAGTTGAGTATTGGCTTGTGTGGTCTCTCAGTCTTCTCTTTATGATCGTATCCCAGGAGTGTTAGTATGATGACCCCCATCTGCTTGTCCTTAAGGACACAGTTCAACACGGTGATGCAAAGGAGGTCACCGCTGGAGATGATGGTGCATTGAGGATGCAGGGAAGGCTATGTGTGCCCAATGTAGACAGATTATGTGAGTTGATTCTTCAGGAGGCTCACAGCTCGTGGTACTCCATTCATCCGAGTGCCACGAAGATGTATCAGGACTTGAGGCAGCATTATTAGTGGTGTATAATGAAGAACATAGTGGAATATGTAGCCCGATGTCTAAATTGCCAGCAGTTGAAATATGAGCATCATCGGCCGGATGGATTGCTTTAGAAGTTAGAGATTCCGGAGTGAAAATGGGAGCCGATCACTATGGATTTCGTTGTTGGACTCCCACAGACTCAACGAAAGTTTGATGCAGTATGGGTGATTATGGATAGGCTGACCAAGTCAGCTCATTTCATTCCTGTGATGACTACCTATTCTTCCGAGCAACTAACTCAAGTTTATATCTGTAAGATTATCAAGATTCATGGCGTACCGATATCTATTATCTCTGACCAGGGTATGCAGTTCACATCACGATTCTGGAGAGCCGTACAACAGGAGTTAGGTACTTAAGTGGAGTAGAGCACGGGATTTCACCCTCAGAGGGACAGGTAGTTCGAGTGACTATTCAGATTCTTGAGAATATTGATTTGGTCCAACCCTACACCACTATAGAGTGGCAAGAGCGGTTGATGCAACTTTTACCCGAGAAGGCCGAGATCGAATCCACAGGGAGCTAGAATGTTTGGGAATTGGGTTCCTATCTACACTAGTAACGTGCAAAGTAATTGTTTACACTTCTAAACATACGTTGATGGTTCACTAATCTAGATTATCACTAATGATGCTGAAATTAAGCTAAGTATGATATCATTTTGTGAGGTTTTCTTAATTTATGGAAATGCACTAGGGCAGTGACTTTCCCCTAGGTGAATACTTGACGGGTTCTAAAGCCTAAGGCAATGTTGTTATGTTTGGGATCGCGATATAGCCAGTGCACGAAACTACTCACTCTATACCTTTAGGTAGCTTGAGTGACTTTACCCTAATTGGCTTTCTCAAGACCAATTGGGTGTCAAAATTGTGCAAGCAATATAGGCTCAAGTCGGGTATTACTATCTCTAGGTTTAACCCTTTAATTGAGGCTATCAATCTCTTGAATACACCCCAATTTCTTGTTGGCCCTATTTTCCTAGACTCAAACTCTCTTTCTCAAGAAGAGCCCAAGTCAAAAAGGCACAAATTAGTGTTTGCAACCACTAATTCAACATGGAAAAAACAAATCAGGCCAAATATCAACCACCCACAAATATCTAAGCCTTAAAACAAGAGATCCATCAAATACCCACACTAGGGTTGAGCCACAACCTTAGATGGGTCTAGATACTCATTATAATGGAAGAAATTAGATATTGAGATGAAGAATAACCCATAAAATATAATTACAAGCTAAGATTCGAAGATCCAATGTTAAACTAGATACAATATTATTCAAAATAGCTAAAAAATGGCGTTCACGTGCTCAGCTACATATAAGATGACCTAAAAATCGGAAAAAGAAGTATTTATACAAGGTCGATTTTTCTAGACAAAAATGCCCCTGAAGAAGGTACCACGGACCGCGGAAAATGGACTGCAGCCACGGTGAGGCTTTTTGGCTTCAAATCTTGTTCTCTAAATCTGGCCACCGCGGATCGCAATAAATGGACCGCTGCCGCGATGGCTTCACCGCTGCCGCATAAAATCAACCGCGGTCAGCGGTTCTTGAAAACCTCCAACTTCAGGCTCTCTGACTCTTTTCACTGCGGACCGCAACAAATGGACCACTGGCCGCGTTGCTTGAAATTCCAGAATTGCATCCTCTCTGATCTTTGCCACCGCTGACCGCGATAAAAGAACCGCGGTCGCGGTGGGTCTATGCAGTCGCGGTGGATTTACTACTGTAGCAGCGCTTTGACTTGTTCTTGGCACTTGTGCAGGTTTCACTACTTTTTGAGCTAATTTTGACTTCCTTGTCACTTTTTGACCAAACAATGCAAACAAGCACAACATGTAAACTTTCAGGATTACTTGTATACACTTTTAATCCAAAACTTAAGCAAAAAAAGAGTATAAAATAGACTAGAATTCCTAGTTATCAACTCCCCCAAACTTAAGCTTTTGCTTGTCCTCAAGCAAACAAAGTAAGTCCCACCTCCTTAAGAATAAAACCAAGAAAATTCAGCTGACTTAAAGTGACCTCATCTAGCATCAATTGAGACTAACAATTGCCCTCAAGTCAAATGAATCATTAACAACATTCAACCTTTTTAAGCATCATGGTTTTAGTGCGACACAAAAGCATCAAGAGTTGACTCAACTCATCAAGGAAACTCTTTCTACTACTTTGGTCATTGTGGAACCCAAACTCATACTCCTCACTCTTCCTTAAGCAAAACCTCACTTTTAGATTATAGCACTCAGAATGAGGATTGTGGAAAACACACTCATCTCTCTCAAAGAACGGTCACAAGTCTGGCTCTAAGTACCATAAGTTTGCCCCTTATGTGAGTCACCACTAATGTAAGCTTCACTCAATTCAAGATCATATAGGGCTTTTGTGGGATACAATGAAGGCTTTTGGTTCAGGGTAGGATATATTTGGTCTAAGAAGGTTTCATCTTCCCTTAAGCACTTCATTTGCTTCATTTTGTCACATATTCTCTTGACTCTTTGAGTCATTTACTTCTTTCTTAGGGGTTAGAGAGACATACTGTCACTCTTTCTTGTTCATTTCAATTCTTTTTCTCCTTTCTAATCTCTCCATGCCTTTCATCTTTTACTTTTGTTGAAACCCTTCATTTCTTCTACATTGTTCATTTTCTTTTTGAATTTTTGGCTTCTTTCTTTTTATTTTTCTTTGCCTTTCTTTTTCTTCATTTTGTACCTTTTATCACTTTTGCATTCCTCGTCTCTCCCCCTAAATTTATGTTTTTGCCTTGTGCTAAGGAAATATAGGGTGCCAAGAGAGGATCATTTTAGACGTATAAAGGTTTGTATCATGGTTATTGAAAGAATATGGTCTAAGACTCAATGAGGTTGACTAGGGATAACATTATTGGTAGGCTATGGATGTTTTCAAGTTTCAATTGGGATCAAGGAGAGCCTATAATCACTTCTCAAGTTAAACTACACTTAGGATTTCACCTAGACAAACATTCAGGGCAAGTTCTAGACTCAATGGCACGGGACTTGGACTTGCAAATCAAATTCTCACCACACAACCTATAGGATTACTAAAGAGACAGAGTCGGGGGCTCACAACAACCTTAGCTAAAATTTGAGCAAGGCAAATGGTCCCGAAAAATCACTTGATGATTATTAGCCAACACAAGAGTCTCAAGGTCACAACTGTCACCATCCTACACACACTAACTTGTTTTTAACCATAAGGTCAAAGGCAAATGTGTTAAACCCAAGTGAAACTTTGCTTGAGGCACTATTACTCACTAGCTACTATTTACACAAAAACAAAATAAAACAGACTCAAACCCTTAAGAAGGTTGTCATGCCATCCATCATCGGGAAGAGCCACCCGGTTCACACAAACTCCACCTTTGGAAAGAACCGTGGCATTAAGAAAACCAAAGGCTTATTGAACGCAAAACTCAAAATAAGAAGCTATGAACTGAAAAAGAAGCTATTAAAATGAAGTAAAAAGCTTTGAAAGAAAATATGGAAGGTAAACTAAATATGTACAATAGGGGATTTAAACGAATATACATAAGAGGGAAAGAATATATACATAAGAAAGTAACTTTATATACAAACCAAGATTGCAAAATACAAAAAGTGAAATAAACTGGTAAAATTATATACATACCAAAAGTGAAAAAGCATAACAAAAAAGAAAATAGTAACATAATTACAGTCCAACATCATCAAAATAGGGATACCCCCTCAAATGAAAGCTAGCATTGTCCTCAATGCTAACTAGCCAAAAATAAGCTCAAGAAAAAGATAGAGAGTAGAGAAAACTCCTTATTGGTCCTCCGTCTGTATGGGGTCATGAGCCTAGGTCCCTGTGTCCTGTGATTGCTCGGGAACCTGTGACTGGATTCCTGTAACCTGTGCCTGCTCTGGGACCTGAGGCTGGCTAGAGGAACCTCCATGCGGGTCCTCCAACTCAATCACTGCATCATCTGCCTGGGGGATCACTCTCCTCCTCTTTGGTGCCCTCTCCAACTATTGCTCCTGCTCCAGCTCAGTCTGAGCTGTTCGAGGCTGGTCGTGCAACAATAGCTCCAATGGTTGATGATCAACAACCTTCATCTTCTCCACTTCTCCCCTCAACTCCTTCACATACTCCTTTGAGGCCCGAGTATGCTTCAGCTTCTTTGTCTGCTTGGTCAGCTCCTTCAGTGACTTTCCATGAGCATCTATAGCATCCATAATCAACTTTTGGTTCTCTAGGAGCTTCTTCTGGTTGTCCAGAAGCTCCTTGAGAGTCTCCTCCAGTGATGCTGGAACCTATGGCTGTGGGGTACGGATTGGGCTTCCACAGAACTAGAAAGTACAAGAAGCTTAAAAGTTGCTGTCTGCATCCAATTATTGATACTACAGAGTGTTTGGTTCAATCTGTGGGCAGTCAATGGGTATGCTGATAATGATGGGATATTTGGAGAAATGGAAGTAGATGGCCCGGAGGCAATATCTGGTGTGGCTGTGAGATGCTGAGAAAAAGTGACTACTACTACTGGCTCTTCAGACTGGCCAGTAGAAGTAGTGGCTTTGCCTTTAGGATCTTTAGATTTGGGGTTGTCATCCGCCTTGAGGCTGTACTAGGAAAATGACATTTTTGGTTTCACCTTCACGTCAAAGTTCCTTTTCTCCACATTCTGGTCTTCCAAATACATTGTAAAGAAATTTGGGAAGGGGTATGATCTATCACCTTCATTGACCACCCTAGTGATCACCCTAGACATGACATTCCCGATATTGATCGGGTACCCCGCCATAATAAAAGCCACTAATATCGCCCAGGAGACCGGCATGGAGTTTTCATGGGTAGTGGGGTCCAGCCTGCTGCATACAAAAGTCTCCCACCCCTTCACCTCAAAATTTAGAGTTTTCCTCAAAATTTGAACTCCTGATGTCAACCATGCTGGGGTGGTGCCCGGAAGAGCCAAATATGATGCTAACCATGGCCGGACTGCCTCATCGAATGCCAATTTCTCCAAGTATAATGATTCATCTTCCTCAAGAAAGCCCAAGAACTCATTGATTGTCTTCCCATCGAACTTCACTTTCAAATTCTGCACTTTAGTCACTTTGGTATCCTTCTTGATGTGGGAAGCATTGGCGTAAAACTCTTTGACTAAGTGCTCATTTGCCTCTAACACCTTGCTGGTGAAGTAATCCCATCCCACACGTTCATTAAATTGTTGTTTCACGTTGGGGTTGTGTGGCAAGAGATCCCTCTCTATGAACTGGCACTCAATAATAAGCGACCTTAGAGGCCACCATTCTCTAAACTTGTGATAAGCTATCTCACTAATGAACTGCTTTTGCCACACCTCGGGGTTTCTAGTTCTCTCCACACCCTCGGGTTGAGGCACACCCCCTCTCTCTTCATCTGGTACCCCAACATCTACATCCCTTCCCGGTGACGAAGGTGTAGGTAAGGTTGAAGCTGCACTATCGCTGCTCTCAACTGAGACCTCAAACGACTTAGAAGAAATCTGAACTGAAGCTTGAGCAGTAGGAGAGGCTGGAGATGTAGGTAGACTCAACCTAAATCTCTCCGGGAAGTCAGGTACATATTCCGACACTGAGTCAGACTCAGATGCCTCCTAGGAGGGCACATACTCACTTCCCTCAGAATGGGAAGCAGCTCTATCTGCATCTTTGATTTGTTTTTTGGTTTCCCCAAAAGCCTTCCGAACCTGCGGGGTCAATTTTATCATTCCTCGTCCCCTACCCCGGGAGGACTCCCCTCTTCCTTTTTGTTTTTCACCACCTCCTCTTGATTTAACCATTGACTGCAAGGAGAATTCAGTTAATATTTGTTAGTGCAACGATTGGAAGAATTAGTGCAAAAAAATAGTTAACAGTGTAAAGCAGAACTGCAGACCGCGGTCCGCAAAAAATGCACTGCAGCCGCAAAGGCTACATCGCGGACCGCAAAAAGTCAACCGCGGATTGCGGAGAGGTGGGGTTCAGACTACCCACTCTCTGATTCAGGTTCACCGCGGACCGCAAAAAATCAACCACGGTCGCGGTAGGCAAAACGAAGCAACACTGACCTAGGGTTTCTAGGATTTATGCAATTTAGCACAAGTAAAAACACAAACAACCCCCTAGGTAGTTAATAACAATTTAGAACTAAATTACCCCTAATCTAATTAACATTATGGGCTCCTATGACTAATTTAACAGAAAATCGATGAAGAAGAAAAAAGAACGAACCAAACCTATCAATTTAGAAGAAATTAGGAACAAAATTAAAGATTCATGAGTGATTGAAGTTACCAGATGTGCAATGCAGATGATTGAAAATCAGTACTTGAATTTGACCTAGGGTTTTGATGAACAGTATTTTATGCCTCTTTAGAGTGAAAATGAGCGAAAAGTGTAAAATGAGGCCTGTGGGTCTATTTATAGAAAAATATCTGGGACCTACACTACTTACCCACCGCGGACCACGAAAAATCCACCGCTGACCGCTGTTAAACTCAGAAGGGCACTGGCATGGACTTCACCGCGGCCGCGGTAAGGCACTGCAGACCGCAAAAAATTCATTGCAGCCGTGGTTGAAACTTCAGAGAACTATCACTTTTGCACTTTTAGCACCGCTGACCGCGGTTAGTTACCGCCTCTGCAGTGAGCCCATCGCGGCCGTGAAAAATGCATCGCGATAGCGGTCCAAACTTCAGAGAGTGCAAAATTTTTCCAATTTGGTCCTGCACTGCATCAAAACGTCCCTACACACATCTCACAACCAGTTAGTCCAAAAACAGATCCTACACTAAGAATTCAATAAAAAAGAAAGAAATAAAAACACATGGGTTGCCTCCTAAGAAGTGCCTGATTTAACGTCGCGGCACGATGCAGGTTACCATCAAATTACTTTAGATGGATCATTGCCACCACGTGGCTGCATCAATCTTGCCAAGATAGTTCTTGACTTTGTGCCCATTAACTCCGAAAATCTCTCTAATTTTGTTTTTCAAGTCAAGTGCACCAAACGGAGTCACAAGCACCACTTCAAAAGGTCCACTCCATTTCGACTTAAGCTTTCCTAGACACAGACGTAACAGAGAATTGAACAAGAGAACCAAATCACCCACTTTGAACTCTTTGCCACGAGCATACTTGTCATGAATGTACTTCATCTTGTCCTTATACGAGGACGAACTGGAGTAGGCATGAAATCAGAATTCATCAAGTTCATTAAGATGCTCCACACGAAGATTTGCTGCCACATCCCATTCAAGATTTAGCTTCCTCAAAGCCCACATGGCCTTGTGTTCTAACTCAACCGGTAGATGACAAGCTTTCCCGAACACCAACCGATATGGAGACATACAAATCAGAGTCTTGTAGGCAGTCCTATAAGCCCATAGAGCATCATCCAATTTCTTTGACCAATCGGTCCTATTTGCATTGACCGTCTTTGACAATATACTCTTGATTTCCCTGTTTGAGACTTAAACTTGGCCATTCGCCTGAGGATGATAAGGGTTAGAAACTTTGTGATTGACACCGTACTTTGCAAGCAAAGTGTCAAAAGCTCTATTGCAAAAATGAGACCCCTATCACTTATGATTGCTCGAGGAGTGCCAAACCTAGTAAAAATACTCTTCTTAAGAAACACAACAACACTCTGGGCCTCATTATTGGGTAAAGCCACGGCCTCAACCCACTTTGAAACATAGTCAACTGCCACTAGAATGTATGTGTTACCACATGAACTAACAAACGAGCCCATAAAATCAATGCCCCACACATCAAAGAGATTAACTTCGAGAATAGTGGTGAGAGGCATCTCATCCTTATTTGAAATTCCACCCGCTCTTTGACATTCGTCGCATCTCTTCATAAGTTCACTTGCATCCTTGTACAATGTTGGCTAGTAAAAACCACAACTAAGAACCTTTAAAGCTGTCCTCGTCCCACCATGATGACCACCGTAAGGAGAGAAATGACAAGCCTCTAAAATACTCAATTGTTCCTCCTCCGGGACACATCTTCGGATCACACTGTCAGTGCAGATCTTGAACAAGTAAGGCTAGTAGTCCAAACTATCTCGTTTAAGCTTCTTCCTTTGGTTAGAAGAGAGCTCACATGGTATAATACCAGTCACAAGTAAGTTGGCAACATCCGCGATCCATGACATGCTATTCACTGATACGGAGAGGAGTTCCTCTTCAGGGAAAGAATCATTAATTCCAAGGCCATCACAGGGCCTCCCCTCCTCCCCCAAGCGGGACAAGTGGTCCGCCACTTGGTTTTCACACCCTTTCCGGTCCACAATCTCCAAATCAAACTCTTGAAGCAATAAGACCCATCTCATCAACCGAGCTTTGGAATCCTTCTTCGTCATCAAGTAGCGGAGTGCGGCATGGTTGATATGAACTATTCCCTTGGCACCCATGAGATAAGGCCTAAACTTCTCCATTGCGAACACAATAGCCAACAACTCTTTTTCCGTCACCGTGTAATTCACTTGAGCATCATTCATTGTTTTGCTTGCATAATACACCGGGTGAAACAACTTATTCACTCTTTGACCCAATACCGCTCCAATTGCAACATCACTTGCATCACGCATGCTAATAGGCAAGCTCCAATTGGGTGCGGTAATAATAAGAGTGGTGGTCAACTTGTACTTGAGGAGTTCAAAAGCTATCATGCATTCCTCATTGAACACGAACTTCGCATCCTTTTCCAAAAGTTTGCACAAAGGATTCACTACCTTCGAAAAGTCCATGATAAATCTCCGGTAGAACCCCGCATGCCCAAGAAAACTTCTAACCCCTTTAACTGAAGTAGGGGGAGGAAGCTTTGGAATTACTTCAATTTTGGCCTTGTCCACCTCTATTTCGTTCTTTGAAATCTTATGGCCAAGGATAATGTCCTCCTCGACCATAAAGTGGAATTTATCCCAATTAAGCACAAGATTGGTTTCTTCACACCGGGCCAACACCTTGTCAAGATTTTTCAAACATTCATCAAATGAGTCACCCACAACACTGAAGTCATCCATGAACACCTCCAAAATGTCTTCCACCATGTCGGTAAATATGGCCATTATACACCGCTAGAATGTAGCCGGTGCATTACATAACCCAAATGGTATCCTAGAAAAGGCAAAGGTACCATACAGACACGTGAAGGTGATTTTCTCCTGATCTTCCGGAGCAATCAAAATTTGGTTGTACCCAGAATACCCATCCACAAAACAGTAGAAGGCGTGCCTATCTAGCATCTTGTCAAGAAAAGGTAGAGGAAAGTGATCCTTGCGGGTCATTTTATTCAGCTTGCAATAGTCCATGCACACCCTCCATCCGGTGACAGTCCTGGTAGGAATCAACTCATTTTGCGCATTAGTAACCATGGTCATACCACCCTTCTTCGGCATACATTGCACAAGCGAAGTCCAAGAACTATCCGAGATGGGGTACACAACCCCTGTATCCAACCACTTGATCACCACCTTTTTCACAACTTCTTATATAGCCTCATTCAACCTCCTCTAATGTTCCACAGAGGGATTGGAATCTTCCTCAAGAATAATCTTGTGCATGCAAAAGGCGGGGCTTATCCCCCAGATAGAAGCTAAAGTCCATCCAATTGCCTTCTTCCATTTTTGGAGCACCGCCAATGTGGCATCTACCTGCATGTTAGTAAGACAAGAGGAAAGAATAACTGGCAAAGTTGAACTAGGGCCTAAGAATTCATACCTGAGGTGTGGAGGCAACGACTTCAACTCCAACACAGGAGGTTCCTCGATTGAGGGCTTTGTTGGTGGAGTCTTCCTATTCTCAAGATCCAAAGAGAGCTTCCGAGGCTCATAAGAGTAAGAGCCCATTCCATGTAAAGCATTGACACACTCCACCCGGCCTTCATCCTCATTTACATCAAGATTCAATAATACCGCCTCTAGAGGGTCCTCCACATTGATCATTACACTAGTATCATCAACTATCACTGTTGTGACAAGATCCATGAAAGAGCACACTTCAGTACTGTTGGGCTGCTTCATTAACTTGCACACATGAAAAACCACTTTTTCATCACCCACATGGAAGGTGAGTTCCCCTACTTCCACATCAACTAAGGCCTTCCTAGTTGCAAGGAAAGGTTTTCCCAATATGATCAAAACCTCATAATCTACCTCATAATCCAAGATTACAAAACCAGTGGGCAAAATGAACTTGTCCACCTGAACAAGATCATCATCTACAATACCAAGCGGACTCTTTATAGTTCTATCCACCATTTACAACCTCATTGAAGTAGCCCTCGGTTGCCCAATACCCAAAGTTTTGAACATGGAGTATGGCATCAAGTTGACACTTGACCCCAAATCACATAGAGCTTTTGCAAAGTTTGCACTCCCAATGGTGCAAGGAATGGTAAAAGTTCCGGGATCTTCTAGCTTCGGAGCCATAGAGTGCACTATTGCGCTAACTTGGTGGGTCATCTTGATGGTCTCATAATCCATGGATCTTTTCTTTGTCATCAAGTTTTTCATGAACTTGGCGTAACCCGGTATTTGTTTTAGAGCCTCCACCAAAGTCACATTAATTGATAAGCTCTTCACCATGTTAATAAATTTCTTAAACTGATTCTCATTTTTCTGCTTTGCGAGCCTTTGAGGATAAGGTGGAGGTGGCCTTGACAAAGGAGCCTTGGCTTTAGGTACAACCATTTCCGGTATGTCTATTACGTGTTCCCTAGACGGGTTCACGTCATTCTGAGTTTCCACCTTTTTATCTGATATCAATACTCACTTCCTCAATCAAGTTCTCATCAAACACATTCTCAACCACCAAAGGGATATCATCCTCTTGCAACTCAACTTCATCACTCAAAATTTCTTTTTGTTTAGAGGCATTCACATCATCGCCTTGTCCACTTCTTGTAGTTACCGCCATTGCATGCCCGGTATTGTTCTCACCCTTCGGGTTGACTACGGTATCACTAGTGAGAGCCCCATTAGGGAGAGTATTCAAGGATTGTGAGATTTGGCCTAATTGAACCTCCAAGTTTCTGATTGAAGTATTGTGGGATACCAACTGTGCATTAGAGTCAACATTCTTTTTCATCATCTGTTCGAACATCATTTTGATTCTCCCCATTTCATTGTTGGATGAACTAGGACCTTGGGATGTAAATGGGGGTGGATTGTTCGGTTGTTGATACGTCGGGGGCCTTTGAAAGACTTGCCCCTAATTTCCTTGATTGCTATTATTCCAACCACCCTGATTGCTGTTTCCACCCCAGTTGTTATTTTTCCCACTCCAATTACCCTGATTGTTCTGGTTATTATTCTGGTTGCCCCTATTTGAATTTTGGTTGTTGGTCCCCCAATTACTATTCCCTTGCTGTTGTTGATTTCCCCAATTGCCTTGGGATCTCCATTGTTGTTGTTGGTTAGAAGAATTGCCCCTTTGGCCCTGATAGTTGTTCACGTACTGCACTTCTTCATTCTGGTCATCATACCCAACATCTTGGCACCCACCACTATATTGGTCATATTGATCCAAACTCCCGTGGTTCTGTTGACCTCTTTGTCTTCTTTTGTTCACTAACATGTTGACACCCTCCATAGCATTTACTTGCCGTGGAGTTTGAACCTGCTGTAATTGTGCCTTTGCTAGCTGGTTCATTGTGGTTGTTAGTTCTGCTAGTGCCTGCCCATGATCATGGAGCTCTTTGTGCAAGTGAATGACCGTGGGGTCACCCTGTGGCACATTGGCTCTACTTTGCCAAGCAGAGGACGTGTCGGCCATCTCATCCAATATTGCATTAGCCTAATCTTACTGTGTGTTCATGAAATTGCCCTAGGCGAGTTGGTTCATTATGCATTAATTTGTTATGTTAATGCCTCGGTAGAATTTCTGTTGTATCATTGCCTCAGTCATATCATTATTTGGGAATTCCTTTACCATAGTCCGGTATCTCTCCCATATTTCATGCAGTGGTTTGTTGGGCTCCTATTTGAAAGCTAAGATTTCATCCCTCAAGGTTGCCATGTGGCCCGGTGAGAAAAAATTTGCAATGAATTTATTCGCTAACTCATCCTAAGTAGTGATGGAATGGTTGGGAAGCCTTTCAAGCCAATCCAAAGCTTTCCCTCTAAGTGAAAAAGGGAATAATCTCAACCGAAGTGCATCCTCTAAATATTTTTTTGCTTGCTTCCCCAACAGGTATCCACGAAGCCTTTAAGATGTTTGTAAGCATTCTGATGGGGAGCACCTGTGAAATACCCTCGCTGCTCCAACAAAGTCAACATCACATTTGTAATTTGGAAATTGCCCACCCGGATCTGGGGTGGGACAATTACACTAGCATATCCTTGGTTTGGAAGCACTCGAGGAGCCACTCTTGGAGGTGGCAGGGGAGGTTTTGGAACATTATCATTTGTCTGTCGGCCTCTCATTTGAGATTGAGGCACTGTAGGTACGTCATCATCAATATTGTCATCTACCTCCTCCCCTGGCACAACATTTCCAAGAGGATCATTGTTATTGTTCGTCGCCATTTGCTAACTGAATTGATAATTCACCCAAGTAAGTAAACAAGAAGGAAATAAAAACTAAACACAAAACTAGATAGATAGATAGCCAAAAACCGTTTAGCTCCCCGGCAACAACGCCAAAAAATGATCGGGTGCAACCCTACACCACTACAGAGTGGCAAGAGCGGTCGATGCAGCTTTTACCCGAGAAGGTCAAGATCGAATCCACAGGGAGCTAGAATGTTTGGGAATTGGGTTCTTATCTACACTAGTAATGTGCAAAGTAATTGTTTACACTTCTAAACATGTGTTGATGGTTCACTAATCTAGATTATCACTAATGGTGCTGAAATTAAGCTAAATATGATATCTTTTTATTAGGTTTTCTTAATTTATGAAATGGCACTAGGGAAGTGACTTTCCCCTAGGTGAAGACTTGACGGGTTCTAAAGCCTAAGGAAAAGTTGTTATGTTTGGGATCGCGATATAGCCAATGCACGAAACTACTCACTCCATACCTCTTGATAGCTTGAGTGACTTTTCCCTACTAGCTTTCTCAAGACCGATTGGGTGTCAAAATTATGCAAGCAATATAGGCTCAAGTTGGGTATTACTATCTCTAAGTTTAACCCTTTAATTGGGGATATCAATCTCTTGAATACGCCCCAATTCCTTGTTGGCCCGATTTTCCTAGACTCAAACTTTCTTTCTCAAGAAGAGCTCAAGTCAAAAAGGCACAAATTAGTATTTGCAACCACTAATTCAACATGAAAAACAGAATCAAGCCAAATATCAATCACCCATAAACATCTAAACCCTAAATCAAGAGACCCATCAAATACCCACACTAGGGTTGAGCCACAACCCTAGCTAATGGGTCTAACTACTCATAATAATGGAAGAAATCAGATATTGAGATGAAGAATAACCTATAAAATATAATTACAAGCTAAGATTTGAAGATTCAATGTTAAACTAGCTACAATATTACTCAAAATATCTAAAAGACGACGTTCACGTACTCAACTACAGATAAGATGACCTAAAAATCTGAAAAAGAAGTATTTATATAAGGCCATTTCTGGAAAATAATGCCCCTGAAGGAGGTACCACGGCCCACGAAAATGGACTGCGGCCACGGTGAGGCTTTTTGGCTTCAAATCTTGTTCTTTGAATCTGGCCATTGCGGACCGCAATGAATGGACCGCGACCGCGATAGCTTCACCGCTGCCGCATAAAATCAATCGGGGTCAGCAGTGTCTTGAGAACTTCCAACTTCAGGCTCTCTGAATCTTTTCACCGCGGACCGCAATAAATGGACCGCGTACCGCGTTGCTTGAAATTCCCGAATTCCTCTCTAATCTTTGCCACTGCGGACCGCGATAAAAGAACTGCGGTCATGGTGGGTCTATTGCAGCCGCAGTGGATTTACTACTGTAGCGGTGCTTTGATTTGTTCTTGGCACTTGTGCAGGTTTCACTCCTTTTTGAGCTGATTTTGACTTCCTTGTCACTTTTTGACCAAACACTGCAAACAAGCACAATATGTAAGCTTTTGGGATTAGTTGTATACACTTTTAATCCAAAACTCAAGCAAAAATGAGTATAAAATAGACTAGAATCCCTAGTTATCAGATATGCTTCGTGCGTGTGTAATGGAGTTTGGAGGTTCTTGGGATCAGTTCATACCCCTTGTAGAGTTTGCCTACAACAACAGTTATCAGTCCAGCATTCAGATGGCACCGTATGAGGCTCTGTATGGTAAACGGTGTCAGTCCCTAGTAGGTTGGTTCGAGCCGGGCGAGGCTAGATTATTGGGCATAAACTTGGTTCATGACTCTTTGGAGAAGGTTACGATAATTCAGGATAGACTTCACACAGCCCAATCCAAACAGAAGAGTAATGCAGACCGGAAGGTTCACGATGTTGCATTCATGGTTGGAGAGTGGGTCTTACTCTGGGTTTTGCCTACGAATGGCGTTACGAGGTTTGGAAAGAAGGGCAAGCTGAGACCAAGGTTTATTGGTCCTTTTGAGGTATTGCGGCGAGTTCGGGAGGTTGCTTATAAGCTTGCCTTACCTCCCAGCCTAGCAGGAGTTCATCCGGTATTTCATGTTTCGATGCTTAGGAGGTATCACAATGATCCCCTCATGTGTTGGATTTCATCTCAGTCCAGTTGGACAAGGATTTATCCTATGTTGAAGAGCCAGTGGCTATTTTGGACAAGTAGGTTCGAAAGTTGAGGTCAAAGAACATTGCATCAGTAAAGGTTCAGTGGAGGGGTCAGCTAGTCGATGAGGCGACTTGGGAGACGGAGCAGGATATGCGCAACCGTTATCCTCATCTTTTCACCACTTCAGGTATGTCTCTATACTCGTTCGAGGACGAATGATTGTTTTAAGAGAGGGACGATGTAACGACCCGGTCGGTTGTTTTGAGAGTTATAGCCTTGATCCCTTATTAACTGCTTCCCCCATATCTGTTTCTACTATTGTGACTTGCCGGGAGGTTTCGTTTTGCTTTTTGGAGTGTTTTGGGACACTTAGTCCCTAAATGGAGGCTTAAGTCTTAGGATTTGGACCGTAGTGTAACTATGTGAAGATGACTCCAGAATGGAGTTCCGTCAATTCCGTTAGCTTTGTTTGGTGATTTTGAACTTAGAGGCATGTCTGGATTGTGTTTTGGAGGTCTATAGCTCATTTAGGCTTGAAATGGCGAAAGTCAAATTTTTGAAGATTTGGACCGGTAGTGGAATTTTTGATATCGGGGTCGAAATCCAATTCCGAAAGTTGGAGTAGGTCTTCAATGTTGAATATGAATTGTGTGCAAAATTTAAGGTCATTCGGACGTGGTTTGATAAGTTTCGGCATCAGTTGTTGAATTTTAAAGTTTCAAGTTCTTTAAGTTTGAATTGGAGGGTGATTTGTGATTTTAGCATTGTTTGATGTAATTTGAGGGCTCGACTACGTTCGTATGGTATTTTAGGATTGGTTGGAATGTTTGGTTGAGGTATCGGGGGCCTCGTGTGTGTTTCAAATGGTTAACGGATGAAATATTGGACTTATGCCATTTCTGAAGTAGCTGGTTTCTGGTGTTTTCATACCTGCGATGGGGAGACCGCAGGTGCGAGATCGCATGCGTAGAGAGTGAAGCACAGAAGCAGAAGTGTGAAGGAGTTCCAAGGGTCGCAGGTGCGAGGTGCATTCCGCATATGTGATGCCCGCAGATGCGATGGGTAGATCGCAGAAGCGGTGAATGACCGCAGAAGCGGACAATCGTCCGCAGGTGCACACGTGCAGTTGCAGCCCCGTTATCGCAGAAATGGACCCAAGTGTCTTAAGTTAATTCCGCACTTGTGATGGAAGTTCCACAGGTGCAGCATCGCAGGTGCAACTGTGGGTCTGCAAGTACGAGATCACTGGCAAAAAAAGGGCCAAATCGAGGGTTTATGTCATTTTTAACCATTTGACTTTGCGAGATCGGATTTAGGCGATAATTTGAAAGATTTTCAGAGGAATCTATTGGGTAATGATTCCTAACACGTTTTTGGTTGTATTCCATTAATCCATGGTTGATTTCATAATTTAATTAAGGAATTTGGGTGAGAAATTTGGGGAAGAAGGGTGGAAGTTCTTCAACTAAGTTTTTGTGTTTTGACTGAGATTTTGATGTCGGATTTGGATAATTTTGGTATGAGTGAACTCATGAGTGAATGAGTGTTTATATTTTGTGATTTTTACCCGATTCCAAGACGTGGGGCCAGGGAGGCTTTTTGGGCAATTTTCCAATTTCTTGCTTTATCTTTAATTTCATTAGCTAGATTAGTTTCTTGTAGTTATATTTATGTTATGTAATTGATTTTGGCTAGATTTGGGCCATTTAGAGTCGGATATTCGTGGAAAGAGCATTGTTACGGATTGATTTAAGCTTGGTTCGAGGTAAGTGACTTTCCTAACCTTGTGTGGGGGAACTCCCCTTAGGATGTGGTATTGTTTTGATATGTGAGCGTTGTGTACGTGAGGTGACGAGTGAGTACATGAGCTATTTGTTGTAAAATACCGTTTTTCACTAAGTAATAACCTGTTTCACTTTATTTGAGCTACACTAGCATATGTAATTATCCTGTTTAGTTTAGAATAACATGTCTACGTGTCTTAATTGCCTATCGGAACTCTATGCATCATGCTTAATGAATTCCCTACTTTTTCCTTGACTTGTACTTAGTCTAAATTGTAGGATTTTGTGTTGTAGATGTTATTCCTACTGTTAAACTGTGTATTTACTTTTGGGACTACAGAATGGTATTCCGGGAGATCCCCCTGCATATTTACTTTGGGACTACGAAACGGTATTTCGGGGGATCCCCCTGCACATTTATGTTTGGAACTACAAGACGGTATCTCGGTCCCCTGTTGTTATTTCTGTGTACTGAGCTATTACTTTATGTGATTTCATTCTTGTTAAATTTCAATCTTTATTTTACTGCGGTATTTCATCTAAGTGTGTTTTATTATATATATATATATATATATATATATATATATATATATATATATATATATATATATATATATATATATACACACACACACACACACACACACACACACACACACACACACTAGGTTTGACACTTACTGGGTACTGTTGTGGTGTACTCATTCCCTTCCCTGCACATGTTTTTCGTGTGCTGATCCAGGTACCACTTATCAGCCACATTATCAGTGAGTCGAGACAACTTGGAGACTTCAAGGTATATCTTGCGCATCCGCAAACGTCGGAGTCCCCTTATACTATTTTCCATGTCAAACACTTCCTGTATTTCCTTTTTGTTAGACTCCGGAGGACAGAGATACTGATTTCATTATGTAGTTTGTGATTCACGATGTTTCGGGTCTTGGGATAGTTGTGTACATTTCGAGAATGATTAATGTATATGCCGAGCGACATCTTAATTGCTTATTTAAATTTCCTTGTTAAATTGTTAATTTTCATGTTTCCATTTCATTTTCGCAAAAGTGTTAGACTTATCTAGTCGTAGACTTATCTAGTAGTAGAGACTAGGTGTTGTGATGACAATTCACGGAGGGAGAATTTCGGTCGTGACAATGGAGGGAGAATTTAGGTCGTGACAGCTCGACCATAGTAGGCTTGATATATAACTTACCATCTAATCAGAGGTTGCCCAATATGGGTCTGCCCATCGATTATCGCTCGACGGTGGTAAAAATACTATAATATTGTGTGTGTGTATATATATATATATATAGACCCTCTGCTTGACTGGAAGAAGAACAATACTTAACTAAATATAAAGTCTCTATAAGGAATAATACTGTAACTTATGGGACTATGATTATGTACATAAATTCAAGAATACGAACTTCTCTTTATGTCTCATTATCAAACACATGTAGTTATGGGATCATACCAAAATGAAGGAACATACCTTATCACAATCTGTCCAATAACCAAGTTAAACTCGTCTCGTTGCACCTTAATCTACAAGAATGATAACAATACGATCATCAAGTTATGGAAGTTACAACTATTGCATAACGATTGACAAGATTATTTTAAAATAAAATGGGCAACATCTCTCCTATAATCTTTACTTCCTCTCAATTCGATATAACACCACCAACAACAAGAACACAACAACAACAACATATATACATTATTTTTCAACCTTATATCCATCACAAAATACCACAAAATAGCCCACACACCCTAATTCGTTCATACACAAAATGACAACCCTAGTAGTGTCAACCAACCCAAAAATATAATGACGAACAACCAGCCAACCACCCTGCCATTATGTGGTGTTTCTCCATACCCTTTTTCCTAGAAAACTCCATAAAAATAGTAGCAAAAGAGACAATCCAATAGAAACACGAAATAGCCCACAAAATAGTCCCACAAGTTCAGCAACTCAAAACTGATTTTTCAGTTTGCTAAAACACATTTTGACTTGTCTTTTCTTTGAAATTGAGCAACACAACCAACAGTACATAATTAAACCTCTTATAATATAAACCATCCACGAATTCAATTTAAAAATAAGTTCACAACTAGCCAACAATGATGCAACAACAAACATCATACCACTCTTTTGAAATTTGCTAGGTCTACTGGTCTAGTCTTTACGATCGAGTTACAACTTGTACAAGCATAGATAATGGAAGGAGAAGCATAATTTACCTTGGACTTAGTATAACCCAAGAAACCTATTCCTTGTTCATCCAAAATTAGTCCCCCAACATAGCTACAAGAAGGAGAAAGAGAAACTAGCAAGTTGTCCGGGATTTTCGTCACTATATCACATTGTATCACCCGAAATTACCTAGGGCTTGCGTGGGATTTTTGGGGAGGAGTTGCAGGGGTTAAATCTAATTTTGTTGGTCTGAGAAATGAGTGAAAGAAATGAGTTAATAAGTCCTTAAAAGTCCCCTCTTGGCGACTTTAGGAGCTTTTAATTGAGGCATCTCCTTTTGGCAAGTAGGTGATGCACTTATTTGTCACCTACCAGTCTGCGCGGTCTCGCAAAAATGCAAATATCTCTCTAATCCAATGTTGTATCAATGAAAATTTTAATATGTTAGAAACTAGACTCATAGATATTCAATTTGGTAGATAAATCATCATGTTATTCTAAGTACATTGGGAGAAATGCTCAGCTACATTTGACCTAATTTTCAGCATATTTATGAATGTAACTTGTGATGATTTTTGCCAACTTTCGTTCCATAACTCGCTTGACTTTAAAACATAACACATGTCTATTCTAAGTCTAAAATAAATCATAACATAACCTCATTATCATTTTGAACACCCTAGTCTCGCCCCAAAAGTAGTCGACGCTCGACGAAACTTATTTTCTTCAATTCATTTAGCTTCTACGCCTTCCAACCTTCTTGGTACTTACAGTTCATGAATATTTGTAATCTCCAAGTTAACATGATTAAATTACTTTATGTACTTTCAAAGATGATCTCATTTCTGAGCTTACATTAATTGACTTACGATGTACTCTCACGCTCGAAAATATGTGGTGTAACAAAATAGTCTTAATCCATTGGTTTTATAGAATCTTAAGTTAGAAGAGGTTGTGAGTTCAATTCTACCTCACCACAATTTTTAACAATAGAAGCTTTCTCAAATATTTTTAAAAAATATGATCTAGTTGTGGTTTGAATTTCTGACCTCTTAAAAAAATTTGGGACTTAACCAGCTTGCCAAGAAATAATTATGTCTAGTGGTGTCATTTTCTTTATCTTATTATACCACTACAATATTATTACATATATTTCATTAAAAATTTGACAAAGCGGTGTTGTGTGCAGGGCCGTCTCAACAAGGTTGGGGGCCTAAAGCTAAATTTCAGAGAGAGGCCCTAAGTGAGAATATCAACGATAAATTTTCAATGAAAAATTATAAAATAAAGGTAGAATAATAAAATCGGCTCAAGAATTTGATAAGTCGATATACAACAGCAACAACATACCCAGTCACAAAGTAGGGTCTGGGGAGGTAGAGTGTACGCAGAGCTTAATTCTGCTTTCGAGGGTAGAGAGATTATTTTCGAAAAATCCTCAGCTCAAGAGAAAGCATGGCAAAAAAAAGGTCAGATAAGGACAATCAATTCAATGCAACATGAAAATGAAAGTAACGAAAGCGAATAAGCCATGATAAAACTAGGGGTGGGCATCGGTCGGTTCGGTTATGAATATTATCGATTTAGCATATCGGTTATCGGTTTATAAATTTGATAAACCGATAAGATATCGGTTATCGGGTATCGTTAATCGGTTATTGATCATTATCGGTTCGATTATCGGTTTACCCGATAATATAACTCAATCTAGAGTTAAGCAAAAAAGAGAAGACAATTCACTGGAGTTAAGCAAAAAAGAAAAAAATTCACATATAGTATACTACCCATTTCTGAGTTCTGTCCAGTGGCCACAACTGGAATAGTACTAATTCTTCAACAAAAGCTATCCAAATACATTAATAATAATACAAAGTAGTAACAATTTTTCCTTAAAATTAACAAGTCCAAACATACAGTACTAACAGTTCAAATTCAAGTTAACAAGACAACAAATATTCAATCCTTATAGGATTCACCAAAAAAATCAGTGGATAAATACTTATCAAACTGCAACGATTTCCACAAAATGTTCCAAGGCATTAGCTGCTTCCTCCGATATGATAACAACAATAGTTGATTTAGAATTTTTATTAAACACAATGCCTGCACTCCCACAAGCGTTGAAGCCCTCAAACAGTCCAAGATAAACTGAATGTTGTTTGTCAAATGTCTAACCTGAAAAAAGAAACCATATAGCAATCCATATATGAAGATGAATATTATATAAATTAAAAGCCTAATGTATAAGACTAAAGACTTACGCTAGGAGCAACTAGTAAGGTACATGAAGAATGAAGATAAAGCAACTGAAGAGTGCGGCTGAGAAAGAATATGAGAGAATGAACTGAAGCCCTGACATATGTATATACTTAAGGGTAAAGTCATAATTTCTTATTGGGTTATCGGTTAACCCATTAACAAAATTGGCAAACCGAGGCCCAAACCGATAATCCAATAATAAAAAAATTCTAAATCGTTACCGAATTATTAACCCAATAACCCGATACTGATAACCCAATAAATAATTAACGGTTTGGATTATCGATTTTACCCGATATATGCCCAGCCCTAGATAAAACAGTCTTAAAAGGAGCAGTAGCTATCACAGATAAATAAGATAATCGAAGTATAAGAAATAATAGATAGTAGTAGAAATCAAACGGTAAGAAACTATAGAGTAAGATAAGTTGATACAATGATATCGAAAATTATTGCATTCAATATAATGATTGCTTGTTGTAATGTTTGATATTTGAAGAAGACAACTTGTAATCCGCATAAAAGAGATATTGAAAAAATAAAATATAAAATAATATTGTGGGCCCGTATTAGTTGTTAGGATATAAATGAAGCAAAAAAAAGCTACCCTGCCCATATAAGGAAATAATTTTGTCACAACCCCAAATACCCCAGTCACGAACAGTACTAGGCTAGCCAATCCAACACTTACTACGTCAAATTTCTTTTATAAAATCATTTTTATAAAACTGATTAAGTCTCAAAGCTTATATAAGTAATATATAAATCAACAGAATTATGCGGAAAACAGTATGAAATACACTAACACAGCCCGAATCCGGTGTCACTAGTCATGAGCCTCTAAATACAATAAAAACACTGTCTAGATAGTACAATAAGAGTCTGAAATACAAAATACTAAGACAGGAAGGAGGAAGGCAGGGCTGCAAACACCGTTCAGCTACCTTGCGATCTCCGGTGGAACTTTGAGAGTGCTGGAAACTCTCACTCTGATGCTCGGGCACCTGGATCTGCACACAAGGTGCAGGAAGTAACGTGAGTACCCCAACTCAGTAAGTAACTAAAGTAAATAAGGTCTGAGTGCAGTGACGAGCAATTAAAATCATATAAGAATTTTCAATAGGAATATCAAGTCAAAATCAACAGTTCAATAGCCAGCTATCTCGTTAAAACTCCAATTTTGATTCAAAACCTTTGAAAAACATTTATTCAGCATTTTGCAACAGAGGCTCAGTGTTACAACCCATATCCACATGTGTTAGTTCATGCCATATATTAGTTAACATAAATCCAAGAAGGAATTATCTTTTAGATGATAAGAAGTCAATCCTATTGGTCTTAAGTGATACAAGAGTGTATAAGAGTGATTAACAAGTATTAGAAGTTAAATGAATCAAGGATGTTGTAACTCGTATTTTCAGGTAAATCTAGTGGTGCTTAATACACTCAAGAGGTCATGTATTAAGGTATTTTAATCATATAATATCCGTATCATAAGTTTTGAAGTCAAACGAGTTATGAAACAAAAGTCGACAAAAGTTGTCGCAACTTAGGTTCATAATTTTACTTAAACATTAGGTCAAATGTTTCTAATCTTTTCTCCTAATTTACAAGGAATTACGGGGTGATATACCAACCAAATTAAAGATCTATGAGTTTAGTTTCCAACACATTAAACTGTTCATCGATACGATCTCGTAGTAGAGAGATATTCGCATTTTCGCGAGACGGCTCCAAGCACCTCTCTATGGGGCCCACTAAGGCGGTTTAAGATATTTGGACCTATATAGGATGCCTCCAACCCATTTTAAGTCATTTATTCTCACTATGTTCAGACCTTAGAACCCTAGGAACATCCTCTCAAGGTTCTCTCAAGATTCAAGACTCAGAAAAAGGGCAAACAACACAAATCAAGTGTCGGGAATTCTGTGGCGCTAGTAAGTCTCTTGTTCTTCTTGTTGTTGCTCATTTTTGTGTCGTTCCAGCTCGTGTGGGAGGTTTTTTTAAAGGTTTTATGTTCTGTAAATACTCCCTCATGTTCTTAATATCAATCCTAGGTGATTTCAATCCTTCTAAAGTGATTCTAGTGCCGAAAAACACTAATTGATCGCTAGTTTCACTTTTTTGTTGTTGTGGCAGCATTGGAGGGATATTTCATGGAAATTTAAGGTCAAATTGGAGTTTTTCTTTCTGTATAAAGGTAAGTAACCTCTTACTCTATATGTATTTAATATTATCCAAGTTGCGGCTAAGCCATTGAAGCTAGAACTTGTGAAATATATATCGAAAGGCTTGGTAGTAATGTTATTTTTTTGTGGACTGTTTTGCGTTGCTGTTGGGCTGCGTATTTTACTACTGTTTTGTGGAGTTTTGGAGGAGGAAGGGTGTGTAGAAACACTATATATATGTAGGGTTGTGGGATGATAGTTATTCGTAACATTTCCGGGTCGTTTGACACGACTACGGTGGTCGTCGTATGTATGGAGTGATTAGGCTGTGCGTGGATTATTTTGGGAGGCTCAATATGTTTATTATTGATGTTGTTTGGGCTGTTTTGGTGATTGTTTTGAATGGTGTGAAGTCATATATATAGGAGAGGTGCTGTCCGTTTCATCGTAAAATAGGTTGTGGTCGATACATAATAGTTATGACGCTTAAATGATAACGATAGTATCGTTTCTCTTATTGTAGACTAAGGAGTTTTGACAATTGCATAGCTTGAGATTGGGGCAGTATATAAAAGGTATGTGAGGATATCCCTTTCCTTCTTTTGTACGACTTCGATTGTACATAATGTAATGAACGAGCTTCCAAGATACTCTACTCTTAGAAGCTAGCAGTACTTACATTGTTTTCCCTCTTATGGAATGATTGATGTTAATGTTACTTCTCTTATTCTTATGTTATCAATGTTGTTGGTACTTCCTAAATCTTATAAGGTTCATAGTGAAGAGTTAGTCCTAATAACGTGTACCGAGGATACCGACCTTACGTCACTCTGAAAGGTTTAGAATGTGATTTCATGAGTCGAGCATGCATTATATATATGTATCTATTTTACTCTACCGAGCCACGCTATAGTTGGCCGGGTACGACACCTATTGTGCAACCACTGATCAGTTGGGTTTTACCGAGCTCCACATGGCCCGGGTACGATTCTACCGAGCCTTATGATGGCCGGGTACGTTTTTTACCGAGCCTATTATGGCCGGGTACGATATGATGATGATGATGCCCACAGAGGTGAATGTTTTAAAGGTTTATGTATTTATACATATGTATTATGAATTTCATGTAAGTAGCCCTTAGAGTTACTAAGATGTTACAGGTTGTATATGCTCTATCCTTGCTTACATTACTGATCGTATTTATGGTTACCTGCCTTACATACTCAGTACTTTATTCGTACTGACGTCCTTTTATTTGTGGATGCTGCATGTCGTGCTGCAGGTCCTGATATACAGGCAGATGCAGCTCCCCCACCATAGTAGGCTGTCCAGTTCAGCGGTGATTGGCGAGATCCCTTCTCCGGATTTTCCTTGGTCTTGGTATGCATTTTTTTTATAGACATTATGGGTATGTCAAGGCCCTGTTCCGGCTATGTTGCAGCACTTATGTTCATTTAGAGGCTCATAGACAAGTGTCGACTCATGTATAGTTTGGTATGCCTTGTCGGCTGGTTTTTGTTATATAGTCTTTCATGGTAGCGTGGTAGCTCATACCTTATATGTAGTTTCTTGATTGTCTAGTCATCCCCTGCTATGTATGTTCATGCCCTCATATTTTATGGCTGGTTGTCCATGATCCAGGTCTACCATTTATATTGATCTCGTCAGCCCTAAAAGATAATAATGAAGGTTAGATGAAATATACGTTGGTACTCGGCAAGTATGGTCGGGTGCTAGTCATGGCCCTCCAGTTTGGGTCGTGACAAACTTGGTATCAGAGCAGGTTGTCCTAGGGGTTGTCTATGAGCTGTGTCTAGTAGAGTCTTGATTATGGATGTGTAGCGCGCCACATTTATAATAAGGAGGCTACATAACATCTAGGGTTGTTACCTTCTTCCTGAATCTAGATCGTGCGTAGAGTTGAGTCGTAAGTATTCGTCTCTAATATTCACCTTGGGGTGTGCCCGTCCTATTCGTGCGGAAGAAAGATGGGTCGTTACAGATGTGTATCGACTATCTACAATTGAATAAGTTTACTATAAAGAACAAGTATCCACTTCCAAGAATTGATGACCTGTTTGACGAACTCCAGGGTGCCAAGTATTTCTCCAAGATTGATTTACTTCAGGGTATCATCAGGTGAGGGTTAAGGAGAAGGATATTCCAAAGACGGCCTTCCGGACAAGATACATGCACTTTGAGTTCTTGGTGATGTCGTTCGGGCTAACAAATGCCCCAGCAGCTTTTATGGATCTCATGAATACTATATTTAGGACCTATCTTGATGTGTTCGTGATTGTATTCATTGATGACATTCTAGTATATTCTCGTTCGGAGGTGGAACATGCGAGCCACTTGCGGATAGTATTACAGACGCTTCAGGATCGTAAGTTATATGCTAAGCTCTCCAAATGTGAATTTTGGCTGAACTCAGTAGCGTTCCTTGGCCATGTGATATCTGACGAGGGTATTAGTGTCGACACTCAGAAGATCGATGCAGTAAAGAATTGGCCGAGACCTACAACACCATCAGAAGTCCGCAACTTCCTAGGGCTAGCAGGATATTATAGGCGGTTTGTGGAAGGGTTTTCCTCTATATCATCACCATTTACTAAGTTAACATAGAAATCTACCAAGTTCCAGTGGTCTGACACTTGTGAACGTAGTTTTCAGGAGCTGAAGAATCGATTGACATCCGCACCAGTGCTCACTCTTCCTGAAGGAACAGAAGGTTATGTGGTATATTGTGATGCCTCAAGTATAGGTTTGGGGTGCGTATTGATGCAGCGTGGGAAGGTGATTGCTTATGCATCAAGAAAATTGAAGAAGCATGAATAGAATTATCCAACCCATGATTTGGAATTGGCTGCAATAATATATGCTTTGAAGATATGGCGGCACTACTTATACGGCATCCATGTTGACATCTACACAGATCACAAGAGTTTACAATACATCTTTAAGCAGAAAGAGTTGAATTTGAGGCAGCGTAGGTGGCTTGAATTATTGAAAGACTACGACGTCGAGATATTGTATCATCCCGGTAAAGCCAATGTTGTGGCAGACGCTCTCAGCCGTAAATCAATGGGAAGCTTAGTACATATTGAGGCAGGTAGATGGGGGTTGACTAAAGAGCTTCATCAGCTAGCCAATATGAGAATCAGATTGTTAGACTCTGATGACGGAGGTGTTACTGTACAGAATACATCAGAATCATCTTTGGTAGCCGAGGTAAAAGCACGACAATATGAAGATCCTATCTTAGTACGATTAAGAGAGAGCATTCAGCAGTGTAAAAGTATGGCTTTTGAGATCGGAAGAGATGGGGCACTGAGATACCAGGGCCGATTATGTGTGCCTAATGTGGCAGGGTTGCGAGAGAAGATTATGAATGAGATTCATCAATCCCGATATTCCATCCATCCCGGCTCGACAAAGATGTATCATGATGTCAAGGAGCAGTATTGGTGGGATAACATGAAGAAGTCTATTGCAGAATTTGTAGCCCAGTGTCCCAATTGTCAACAAGTAAAGATAGAACATCAGAAACCCGGTGGATTGCTTCAGAATATAGAGATTCCGACCTGGAAATGGGAGGTGATTAATATGGACTTCATTATTGGATTACCTCGCTCTTATCATAAGTTTGACTCCATCTGGGTGATAATTGATCGACTTACAAAATGTGCCCATTTTCTGCCAGTTAAGACAACTTACACGGCTGAAGATTATGCGAAGTTGTATATCAAGGAGATTGTTAGGCTTCATGGTGTGCCGGTATCTATTATATCAGACCGAGGAGCTCAATTTACAGCTAACTTTTGGAGGTCTTTTCAGAAGGGTTTAGGCACATAAGTGAATCTCAGCACTGCATTTCATCCGCAGACTGACGGACAGGCTGAACATACCATTCAGACACTGGAAGATATGCTACGAGCATGTGTTCTAGATTTTAAGGGAAATTGGGATGACCATCTTCCACTCATAGAATTCGCCTACAATAATAGCTACCATTCCAGTATTAAAATGTCCCCATACGAGGCACTATACGAGAAAAGATGTAGATTACCAGTTGGATGGTTCGAAGTCGGTGAAATAGAATTATATGGCCAGATTTGATTCACCAAGCTATTGAGAAGGTGAAAGTGATACAGGAGCGATTGAGGAAAGCACAAAGCAAGCAAAAATCTTATTCCGATGTCCGAAGTCGTGATCTGGAGTTTGAGGTTGGTGATTGGGTTTTCCTGAGGATCTCACCAATGAAGGGTATTATGCGTTTTGGGAAGAAAGGTAAGGTGAGTCCAAGGTATATTGGGCCATATAAAATTCTTGGACGGATTGGACAGGTTGCTTATGAGTTAGAATTGCCATCCGAATTGGAATTTGTCCACCCGGTATTCCATGTATCTATATTGAGGAAATGTATTGGAGACCCTTCTGGAGTCGTCCCTATCAAAGATGTACAAGTTACAGAGGACCTATCATATGAAGAAGTGCCAGTGGCAATATTAGATCGACAAGTCCGCAAGCTGAGAACAAAAGATGTAGCTTCCGTCAAAGTATTGTGGAGGAACAAAAATATGGAAGAAATGACATGGGAAGCAGAAGAGGAGATGATGTCTAAATACCCTTACCTATTCCAGAATGAAGATAACAAGGATGCTGGTGGAAGACAGGATACATTGGAAGGTGAAACGGCTCTATGAGGTAAGCAATAATTTGAGAATACTCCTCCTTAATACAAAATGGTGATATGTAGATAATGTAAATATGCATAATGCTTTGTGTAGCCTTGTGAAGCCATATGTTGGGCTTAATTGCTTGCAAGTTTTGCTAGTGACCATTTTATAGGGGAAAATTGATCGGAAATTTCCATTGGAATCCACGATGATTTAAACTCCCCATGAACCCTTACATTCGAGGACGAATGTTCCTAAGGGGGGGAGGGTGTTACAACCCATATCCACATGTGTTAGTTCATGCCATATATTAGTTAACATAAATACAAGAAGGAATTATCTTTGAGATGATAAGAAGTCAATCCTATTGGTCTTAAGTGATACAAGAGTGTATAAGGGTGATTAACAAGTATTAGAAGTTAAATGAATCAAGGATGTTGTAACTCGTATTTTCAGGTAAATCTAGTGGTTCTTAATACACTCAAGAGGTCATGTATTAAGGTATTTTAATCATGTAATATCCGTATCATAAGTCTTGAAGTCAAACGAGTTATGAAACAAAAGTCGACAAAAGTTGTCGCAACTTAGGTTCATAATTTTACTTAAACATTAGGTCAAATATTTCTAATCTTTTCTCCTAATTTACAAAGAATTACGGGATGATATACCAACCAAATTAAAGATCTATGAGTCTAGTATCCAACGCATTAAACCGTTCATCGATACGATCTCAGAGTAGAGAGATATTCGCATTTTTGCAAGACTGCGCCAAGCACCTCTCTATGGGGCCCACTAAGGCGGTTTAAGATATTTGGACCTATATAGGATGCCTCCAAACCATTTTAAGTCATTTATTCTCACTATTTTCAGACCTTAGAACCCTAGAAACATCCTCTCAAGGTTCTCTCAAGATTCAAGACCCACAAAAAGGGCAAACAACACAAATCAAGTGTCGGGAATTCCGTGGCGCTAGTAAGTCTCTTGTTCTTCTTGTTGTTGCTCATTTTTGTGTCGTTTCAGCTCGTGTGGGAGGTTGTTTTAAAGGGTTTATGTTCTGTAAATACTCCCTCATGTTCTTAATATCAATCCTAGGTGATTTCAAGCCTTCTAAAGTGATTCTAGTGCCGAAAAATACTAATTGATCGCTAGTTTCGCTTTTTGTTGTTGTGGCAGCATTGGAGGGATATTTCATGGAAATATAAGGTCAAATTGGAGTTGTTCTTTCTGTATAAAGTTAAGTAACCTCTTACTCTATATGTATTTAAGATTATCCAAGTTGTGTCTAAGCCATTGAAGCTAGAACTTGTGAAATATATATCGAAAGGCTTGGTAGTAATGTTACTGTTTTGTGGACTATTTTGCGTTGCTGTTGGGCTGCGTATTTTACTACTGTTTAGTGGAGTTTTGGAGGAGTAAGGGTGTGGAGAAACACCATATATATGTAGGGTTGTGGAATGATAGTTATTCGTAACATTTCCGGGTCGTTTGACACGACTATAGTGGTCGTCGCATGTATGGAGTGATTAGGCTGTGCGTGGACTATTTTGGGAGGCTCAATATGGTTATTATTGATGTTGTTTGGGCTGTTTGGTGATTGTTTTGAATGGTGTGAAGTCATATATATAGGGGAGGTGCTGTCCGTTTCATCGTAAAATAGGTTGTGGTCGATACATAATAGTTATGACGCTTAAATGATAACGATAGTATCGTTTCTCTTATTGTAGACTAAGGAGTTTTGACAATTGCATAGCTTGAGATTGGGGCAGTATATACAAGGTATGTGAGGATATCCCTTTCCTTCTTTTGCACGACTTCGATTGTACATAATGTAATGAACGAGCTTCCAAGATACTCTACTCTTAGAAGCTAGCAGTACTTACATTGTTTTCCCTCTTATGGAACGATTGATGTTAATGTTGCTTCTCTTATTCTTATGTTATCAATGTTGTTGGTACTTCCTGATTCTTATAAGGTTCATAGTGAAGAGTTAGTCCTAATAACGTGTACTGAGGATACCGACCTTACGTCACTCCGAAAGGTTTAGAATGTGATTCCATGAGTCGAGCATGCATTATATATATGTATCTATTTTACTCTACCGAACCACGCTATAGTTGGCCGGGTACGACACCTATTGTGAAACCACTGATCAGTTGGGTTTTACCAAGCTCCACATGGCCGGGTACGATTCTACCGAGCCTTATGATGGTCGGGTACGTTTTTTACCGAGCCTATTATGGCCGGGTACGATATGATGATGATGATGCCCACAGAGGCGAATGTTTTAAAGGTTTATGTATTTATACATATGTATTATGGATTTTATGTCAGTAGCCCTCAGAGGTACTAAGATGTTACAGGTTGTGTATTCTCTATCCTTGCTTACATTACTGATCGTATTTATGGTTCCCTGCCTTACATACTCAGTACTTTATTCGTACTGACGTCCTTTTATTTGTGGATGCTACATGTCGTGTTGCAGGTCCTGATAGACAGGCAGGTGCAACTCCCCCACCATAGTAGGCTGTCCAGTTCAGCGGTGATTGGCGAGATCCCTTCTCCAGATTTGCCTTGGTCTTGGTATGCATTTTTGTTATAGACATTATGGGTATGTCGGGGCCCTGTTCCGGCTATGTTGCAACACTTATGTTCATTTAGAGGCTCATAGACAAGTGTCGACTCATGTATAGTTTGGTATGCCTTGTCGGCTAGTTTTTGTTATATAGTCTTTCATGGTAGCGTGGTAGCTCGTACCTTATATGTAGTTTCTTGATTGTCTGGTCATCCCCTGCTATGTATGTTCATGCCGTCATATTTTATGGCTGGTTTTCCATGATCCAGGTCGACTATTTATATTGATCTCGTCAGCCCTAAAAGATAATAATGAAGGTTAGATGAAATGTACGTTGGTGCTCGGCAAGTATGGTCGGGTGCTAGTCATGGCCCTCCAGTTTGGGTTGTGACACTAACGGGGTCACGTGACAGCAACAAAAGTCATAAACAAGCCCCTCGGGCAAGGTATCCCTCATAAGTATAGCCTCTCGGGCAAGCCTCTCAGTCACTCGTAACTCAGCTCTCGTCATTCAGTACTCACACTCAACACTCCTAATAATAATAATAATAATAATAATAACAATAATAATAATAATAATAATAATAATAATAATAATAATAATAATAATAATAATAATAATAATAATAGTAATCACTACGGCGTGCAGCCCGATCCATAGTTTATAGTCGACTACGCTCACTGGGGGTGTACAAACTCCGGAGGGGCTCCTACAGCCCAAGCGTCATATCGCTGCGGCGTGCAACCAGATCCAATATATACCGTTATGGCATGCAACCCAATCCATATGTATAATATCGCTGCGGCATGCAGCCCGATCCATAATAGCTATGTAATCCTCACCATTCTGTCCTAAACCTCTCTCAGTCATTAACCTTACGGCCACTCGAGCATATCAGTGAAAAATCATGGAACTCAGCCCAAACAATTTTCATATATTTAGAAATTGAGTGATGAAACCGGACTTAAACAATTAAACAGGTAAAACATGACTGAGGATATGCTTGCAAATCAAATAGAGTGAGAAAAGTAGTAAAAATTACCCCTAAGGGTCTAAACAGGTTGGCACAAGGCCCCAAACACGGCGTACAACCCAACATATATTATCAATCTCTAAAATACAGGATATCGTAAGATTTCAAATCAACTACGCAGCTTAATAGTCGCTACGGGACGGACCAAGTCACAATCCCAACCGGTGCACGCCCACACGCTCGTCACCTAACATATGCGTCACCTCATTTATCAAAACAATACGAAATACCGGGGCTTCATACCCTCAGGTCCAGATTTACAATGGTTACTTACCTCAAACCGGATAAAATACTACTCCGCGATGCCCTTGCCTCTCGACTCAGCCTCAACTCGCGTCGAATCTATCCAAAATCAGAATTATAACGTCAATATATGCTAAGGGAGTGAAGCCCATGCGAAAATAATCAAATTATATGAAAAATCCCAAAATTGGTCCAACCCGACCCCCGGGCCCACGTCTCGAAAATCGATAAAATTCACATCAATAAAATCCTTATCCTCCCACGAGTCCATACATACATACCAAGAACATCAAAATCTGACCACAAACGACCCCTCAAATCCCTAATCAAAGGTCTCCAATTTCAAAACTTAAACCCCCAATTTTTCACCCTTAATCTCTTAAATTCCATGCTTAAACAAGTAAAAATCATCATAGAATCGAGTTTTAGATCCAAGAAACTCACCTCAATGAAAACCCTCTTGATCCTCTATTCAAAATCGCCCACAAGCTCCAATCTCGGATATAAATGGTGAAGAACAACTCAAATTTCGCGAAGGCCATTATTTATATGTTCTGCCCTAGTAATACTGCATCTGCGGTCAAAATTCTAGCTCCTGCGGTCCCAGGTGCACACCTGCGGAAATCACTAATCCGCCCCAACCTCGCACCTGTGCTTAAACACCCGCACCTGCGCTATCACAGGTGCGCCCAAATTTCCGCATCTGTGGCTCCAATCCTTTTCCACTTTGGCCGCATCTGCGATGCCTTATCCGTTTCTGTAAGCTCGTATCTGCGGTCCCCAACCCGCAGGTGTGGTTATGATAGGAACTTCAGCAGTTGAAACATGCACAGACTCAACTCCAATCTTCCCGACAACCTTCCAAAATCATCCCGAGACCCCCAGGGCCTCAACCAAAAGTACGAACAAGCCACATACCACTATTCAAATTTGTACCAACCTCGGGACACTCAAAACAATGCCAGAACACCAAATCACCCTCAGATTCAAGCTTAAGGATTCTAAAACTTTCGAATTCTGCTTTCGATCAAAAAGTCTATCAAACCTCGTCATGTCCCAAATGACACAACAGACCTACTCCAATTCCTGGAATTCCATTCCGACCCTTATATCAAAATCTCCGCTATCAATCGGAAAACACCAAAATTCCAATTTTGCCAATTCAAGCCTAAATCTACTCCGGACCTCCAAAACCCATTCGGATCATGCTCTTAAGTCCCAAATCACCTCCGGAAGTTATCCGAACCATCGAAATTCACATCCAAGCCCTTTTTAACATAAGTTAACATTCTGTTGACTTTCAAACCTAAGCTTACTCAAAAGAGACTAAGTGTCTCATTCCTTTCCAAAACCTCTTCGAACCCAAACCAACCAACCCGATATCATATAATACAGCTGAACAAGACTATAGAAGCAGAAATGGAGAAAACAAAGCGGTAACTCATGAAACGACCGGCCGGGTCGTTACATCCTCCCCCTCTTAAACAAACGTTCGTCCTCGAACGAGTCAAGAAACATACCTGAAGCCTCAAATAGGTGAAGATATCTTCTTCGCATCTCCCGCTCGGTCTCCCAGGTAGCCTCCTCCACGGGCCGACCTCTCCATTGCACTTTCACTGGAGCTATATCCTTTGATCTCACCTTTCAAACATGACACTCTAAAATAGCCACTGGCTCCACATTATAAGTCAAATATCCCTCTAACTGAACCGTGCTGAAATCCAAAACATGAGACTGATCGCCAATATACTTCTAGAGCATAGAAACATGAAATACTGGATGCACACTCGACAAGCTAGGTGGCAAAGCAAGATCATAAGCCACCTTCCCTATCCTCCGAAGCACCTCAAAATGCCCAATGAACCGAGGACTCAATTTACCCTTCTTCCCAAATCTCATAACACCCTTCACGGGTGAAACCTTTAGTAGAACCTTCTCCCCAACCATGTAAGATACATCACAGACCTTTCTATCAGCATAACTCTTTTGTCTCGACTCCGCTGTACGAAATCGCTCCTGAATCACCTTTACCTTGTCTAAAGCATCCTGCACTAAGTTTGTAACCAAAAGCCTAGCCTCTTCTAACTCAAACCAACCAATTGGAGATCTACACCATCTCCTATATAAAGCCTCATATGGAGCCATTTGAATATCGGCTGATAACTGTTATTGTAAGCAAACTCCGCAAGCGGTAGAAACTGATCCCATGACCCCCCAAAATCAATGACACAAGCGCACAACATGTCCTCCAATATCTAAATAGTGCGCTCGGACTGTCCGTCCGTCTGAGGGTGAAAAGCTACGCTAAACTCAACCTGAGTGCCCAACTCTCGCTGCACAACCCTCCAAAACTGTGAAGTAAACTAAGTACCTCTATCTGAAATGATGGTAACTGGAACCCCATGCAGGCGAACAACCTCTCGGATATAAATCTCTGCCAACCGCTCTGAACAATAGGTGGTACTAACAGGAATGAAGTGCGCGGACTTGGTCAGCCGATCCACAATCACCCTAATACCATCGAACTTCTTCAAAGTCCATGGGAGCCTAACTACAAAGTCCATGGTGATCCGCTCCCACTTCCACTCTAGAATATCTATCTGTTGAAGCAAGCCACCCGGTCTCTAATGCTCACATTTCACCTGCTGATAGTTGAGACACCGAGCTATATATCCCACAATATCCTTCTTCATTCTTCTCCACCAATAATGCTATCTCAAATCCTGATACATCTTCACACCATCCGGATGGATGGAATACCGCTAGTTATGGGCCTCCTCTAAGATCAACTCCTGAAGCCCATCTACATTGGGCACACATATCTGGCCCTGCATCCTTAATACCCCATCATCACCAATAGTCACATCTCTAGCATCGACGTGCTGAACTCTGTCCTTAAGGACAAGCAAATGAGGATCATCATACTGGCGCTCTTTGATGCGATCAAATAAAGAAGACCGAGAAATCATACAAGCCAATACCCGACTGGGCTCCAAAATATCCAACCTCACGAACTGATTGGTGTAAGCACGTGATTTTTGCCCTATATGAGAATTACTCCCAAAAAATTCAAAAATAAAATGATTTTTCTTTGGTGTACAATTTTGTGATATTTTGAAGAATTATTTGTATTTGTCTGTGCGTGTTTATTCGCTAAATTAATAAAAAATACAAAAATATGTCGCATTTTGCATGTAGGATTTAATTCTACAATTGTTAGTAATTAAAATTGTTTTACAAAAATTAAAAATTACAAAAATAGGCATCGTTTGCATTTTTAGCATTTAATGTCCAAATATACAATTTTATGCTTAATTAATACTTAATTGTGCGTTAATTGTTATTGGGAGTTAATTTGCGCCTTTATAACTTAATTTAGTTCTTAATAATAGTTTAAGTATTTTTATAATTTAGTTTTAGAAAAATAAAAGAAGAAAAGAGAGCGAAAATATAAAGAAAGTCGGAATTGGGCCTCTTCTTCAATTTCAAGCTATAGGCCCAAAAAATGGCCCAATCTTCCCTACGACCCAGTCCATTTCGAACTGGGTCGACCCAGTCCATTAACCCAACACCCCTTCTTCATTTTTGTCCAACACAAAACAAAACCAAAAAAAATAAAAAATAAAATAAAAAGTGAATTATCACTATTAATAGTTTTATTTTTTGTTTTTTTATATATATAAAAAAATCCGAAAATATTTTATTTTATTTATTATTTTTATTTTAAAAAATATATATATATTTATTTTATAGTAATTTCGGAAATGATTTTAAAAAAAATAAAAAATAAAAAGTTTTAAAAAATTTAAAAGTAAAAGAAGGTTGGAATTAAAAAATAAATATAAAGATATCTGAAAATTTAAAAAATTTAAAGTAATTGAAAGTAGCATTTTTAAAAGAAAAAGAAAAGATAGTGGTTTATTTTTTAAAGAAAAGTTAAATAAAGTGAGATTCTCTTTTAAAAAAATAAAAAGTGGGATTTTAAATAAGATAAAGTAATTAAAGTTGGAATTTTAAAAATAAAAGTAAATAAAGGTGGGATTTCTTTTTCTAAAAAAATAAAAGCAATTTGTAAGTGGGATTTCTTTTAATTAAAAAAATAATAAAATAATAAAAAACAAATCTGAAAATTTCGAAAATTTTGCTATAAATAGAAGAGAAAATTTAGGAAGAAGGGTGGAAAAAAGAGAGGAAAAACTAGATAGAGAGAAGAAAAAAAGAGGGGGCGGAGTGAGAAGTATACACCCGATATACATTCTGGATACACTGAATATACAGGGGCAGAATTCATTTTGGAGAGTTTTGAAGTTGAAAAAGAATAGTTACTGCTTCATTGCCTCGCTTAAGATCTGAAATAGTCAGAACCTTCCTACCTTTTACTTCTTCACTATACTTGGAGTCGTTTATAGTCTCCTGGGTTTTCTGCTATTCCTACTGTACTGGTTTGCGATGTTGCTGAATCTGCTGTTGCTGTGTTATTACTGCTGTTGACTTCTCCTTCTTTTGTTCTTGTACTGCTGTTTCCAGGTACACATTTGTACAATCTCGGCTTGAAGCAAAAAATAAAATATTAATCAGGCTTTGTTCCTGTTGAATTCCTCCTGTTTAGATTTGTGGTTGGATATAATTTTTCTTTCTTCGTATAAAGATGTAGTTGAATGATTAATGAATAATGAGGTTGCATATGTATACTTTCTTCATCTAATAATGTTAGTTTAAATTACGGAGAATAATTAATCTGTTTTGATATTATGGTCAATCTCATGTTCTAGTATTATTGAATAACAGAATATAAAATGAAAGCAGTTTTTCTTTGTACAAACTCGATCGCAATTTTCCATTCGCATTAGCCGTAAACTAATAACTAATAAGTTACGTTTTTCAGCATGTAAATAATTAAGAGATTTTCTTTTATTTTAGAGACGAACTTAATAGAAAATATAGTCATTGTAGGTTTATCCTTTAAAAATAAAAATGAGACGAGCCTCGCCAAATAAAACGTATAGATTGCGGGGCCCTCACAAAATGTATGGTTTAATTAGAATTCGGAAGGACCGTTTAGCGAATTTCACGGTCTTCCCCAAAATAATAACGTGATAGTCTCTTTAGGCGCGTGTTTAATATTTTACTTTCTTAAGCCTGGGTGTGCATTTCATGCGACCCGAATCCAAATCCCAAAACATCAAATAAAACGTGTTCCGGATTGTGGGTGCATTTCATGTAACGCAGTCCAAAGACGTTTTAAGCGATGTTCATATTTCTTTTAAAAACAATAATAATAAAGCGGTTAAAAGATAAAATTTGCACATAAGTTCATATTTGTATAAAATCAGATAATCAAGCCGAATATAACAGTTGAGCGACCGTGCTAGAACCACGGAACTCGGGAATGCCTAACACCTTCTCCCGGGTTAACAGAATTCCTTATCCGGATTTCTGGTACACAGACTGTAATATGGAGTCATTCTTTTCCTCGATTCGGGATTAAAATTGGTGACTTGGGACACCCTAAATCTCCCAAGTGGCGACTCTGAAATAAATAAACCAATCCCGTCTCGATTGTCCTTTAATTGGAAAAACTCCCTTGCACCCTCTCGGGCGCGGAAAAAGGAGGTGCGACAGCTCTGGCGACTCTGCTGGGGAATAAAACCCAGAACCACTGGTTCAGGGTTTAAGAATTCGAGCTTAAAATAACTGTTATAGTTGGCTTTATTTATTATCTGATTTTTTTTATATATGCCCAATGTGCTAAATGACACTTTTACCGCTTTAATATTATTTGAATTATGAATATATACAACTGCTACGAAACCCCCTTCTTTCTGAGTCTTCTAAATTTATGGTGCACACGTGCGCGTGGCCCACCTTTCTGTTAAAGTCATACCAAATAAGACGAAGTTGGGACAAGTAACTAGGCCGGGTAGACTTTCGTGCTCCCGGTACGTTGCCCCCGCTTCGGCTCAAACTGTCCGTTTGGGTAAGCCAGGGCTAGATCAATATGCCTCAGGTTTTTCACTTAGAATAACTCAGCTTCATGCCGGATCCCTAGTAGGAGCGATTATTTGCATCAAGTGCATTTGACTTTGGAGACTCAACACAGGGGTTGAGTCTGTCTAGGACAGGTGTACCAAAAAAAAAAATGACCATCCTGATGCATCTTACTTGCTGCTACTTGCGCATTTATTTGATCCGGATTTGTGTGTTGACTGACTTTTGAATATGATGAATAATATTTTAAAATTGAAAAAAAAAATAGCTGTTAGGGAATTGACTGTTTATTTTTGAAAAAAAGCCAATGCCCAAATAACTGTCAAAACTCTGCCGAAATTTTGAGAAAATGAAAAAAAAAATGTTTTATTAGTTTGTTTTATTAAAAGCAAAGGAAAAATAGAAAATGAAAATAAAAAAAAAGAGTCTTATTTTTAAAATGGTTTTTATTTTATTTTATTTGCTTATGAAAATGCAAAAAATAAAAAAAAATAAAAAAAAAGGTCTTTCATTATTTGTCGCAAATATATATATATATATATATATATATATATATATATATATATATATATAAATCCGAAAAGTTTTTTTTTTATTTCCAAAAGATATATATATCTTTATTTGATGCAAAGAGTATTTTTCTTGCCAAGAAAATTTAAAATAAAATTCCAAAAAATATGTCTTGCAAAAAATAATATAAATATCTTTATTTTCCATTGTTGATAAAACAAAAATAATAAAAATGTTTTCTTTTAAGAAAAAAATCCGAAAATATTTTGATTCCTCTTTCAAAATTGAAAAGAAAATTCAAAATTCAAAAAATATTTTTTAGAAGCATTTCTTTTATCAAAAGAAAAATTCCAAAAATATTTTTTTTAGAATAAAAAAAAAGACAAATGGAAATTCAAAAAAAAAAAAAAACTTCCTTTTGAAATTCTCAAAGTTCAAATCAAAAGAAAAGGAATTTTTACGAGTTTTTCTTTCAAAAAGAAATCAATCAAAAAAATATATATATACTTCCTTTGAGCAGTTCTTTCACAGTTCCAATAAAAAAAAATATTAGTTCATTTACTTATTCACGATGCCCGAACTACGCCGGTTTGATTCTCACCGGATGTGAGATACGTAGGCAACCCTCATCGGGTCCAACCCCCATTTTTGCTAAAATAGCCAAAAACCAATAAATAAATAAAAAACATGTCAAAATTTTAATTTTTTCATAAATAAGTCGGGTAGTGTCCAGCCTCCACTTTTTGCTAAAACAAAATAGCCAAAAAAAATATATGTCAAATTTTAGTTTTGTCATAAAGAAGTCGGGTGACGCTGTTTTATCAAGACATAGCCGAATGTTCCCGAAAGGGACGCCGGAAGGCTGACTTTGCATAAACAGCCACCTTTGGGTCATTTTTTAAAATTTGGTTCAGTTGACCCACACAGCCTTAAAAAATCTTCGTCCCCGAGGCGCTGAAAGGCCGTGTTGCAACACCTGGTTTTTATTGTAATTTGAAAAGAAAAAAAAAAGAGTCAACGGTCAGGTGAATTTTTTTTTAGTCAAAAATAACCGAGCTAGCTTCGACAGTGTCTTAAACCGTTCTTGCCAAAATAGCCTTAGAGTATCTTTCAGTTGTCGAAAGGCTATTTTCGTAAAAGAACGAACAAGTTTGTAAAGTGTCAAAATAATCCTCCCCGGCCTTAAAATTCATGTGAGATTTGGAAGGGGCCACATTTGCAAAAATAGCCATTTGGTTGCATTTGTCAAACGGGGAAAGGAAGCTGACCTTTTTGTTTCGAGGTTATAAATCTTTAATTAGAATATGTGGGTTGTTTGATTTTCGAGTTTGTAGGTCATCTTCAAACCTTTAAAACCCAGTTTATTTTAATATGAAAATTGAAAAAAAATAATTAATATTGTTTATCTTTTATTGGTCCGAACTACGCAAGGTCTGATTCATGCGGGGTCATGATACGTAGGCAATCTCCATAATATTCGACCACAACAAATAATGAAAAAATGAATGAAAAAAAATCGGAAAAAAAAAGAAAAAAAAGATGTTGCTAGTAATAAGAACCGACTGAGTCCATTCTAACATGTTTTATTTTGAATTGTGAAGAAAGTTGAGTTGGTCGGTTTGTTCAGAGGGTCAACAAGAGTCTACTGTGCCGGAAAAAAATAGAATACTGAAACAGCAAATGACCGGAGTGTGTCAAGCATGGGCCTGTGGGCAAGGACAGCCTCGTCATGAGTCACAATTTGCGACACAACAAGAGCAGTACCACTCTCCTAAGTACCACCCGTACTCGTTAGATCTTCCTTCAAAGATTGAAGAGCCTGCCCGAAAGATGGTACAAGAAGAATTAACCCAAAGGGTGAAAAACTTAGAACAATGGTTGAAAAACAGGCAAGGGTTGTCTGGCCAAAAGAGTGTTGCCTTCAAAGATCTATGTATGTTCCCCGATGTCCACTTTCCGCCTGGTTTCAAGACTCCCAAATTTGAAAAGTACGATGGACATGGAGATCCCATTGCCCACCTGAAAATGTATTGCAATCAAATGAGAGGTGCGGGAAGAAATGAAGAATTGTTGATGGCTTATTTTGTGGAAAGCCTTACGGGAGTAGCTTCCGAATGGTTTATGGATCAAGACACGTCTCGCTGGTATGTCTGGGACGACATGGCACAAGCATTTGTCAAACAGTTCCAATACAACATCGACATTGCCCCAGACCGCATTTCCCTTTCAAACCTGAAGAAGAAACCAAGTGAAAGTTTCAGGGAATATGCCATTAAATGGAGAGAGCAAGCAGCTCGAGTTAAGCCACCCATGGATGACCACGAGCTAATAACTGTCTTCCTTCAAGCGCAAGAGCCAGATTACTTTCAGAACATGATGTCCGCAGTTGGCAAATCCTTTTCAGAAGCAATCAAAATGGGAGAAATAATAGAGAATGGTCTTAAGACAGGAAAAATTATAAGTCAAGCAGTTTTTAAAGCTGCAACTCATGCTGTCCGGGTTGAGTCTGATAATTTTTGCGACACAAATGAGAAGATTGAAGAAATCATGATGACATCAGGGTCAAGAAGAGGTCCTAGGAGAACATCTCGAAGGTATGAGCAGCCTCCTAAAGTTATCTATGAATCCCCTGAGCAATATTATCCCCCTCAGAACCCACAACACTCTATTGTTCCACCTCAGTATGTTGCCCGGCCACAAAAACGCCCCAGAAGGCGAGCACGAGCATCACAAAATCTCCAGAAGCCTCCACATAACTTTCAGGTGCCCTATAACCCACATCCAAGCCAGAAGTATAAAGGGGAACGAAGGTTGAAAGATAATTTTACACCAATAGGAGAGTCCTATGAAAGCTTATTTGAGAGGTTAAAGCATCACGACATGATTGCATCTATTCCTCCAAATCATCTGGACACACGTGCAAGAAGCTTTGACCCTTCTAAAAGGTGTGAATACCATTCCAATGCCCAGGGGCACAATGTTGAAAGTTGTCGGGATTTGAAAAAAGAAATAGAAAGGATGATCCAGGAAAATCTGATTGTAATCCAAGGTAATGACACCCAGAATATCGCGCAGAATCCTTTACCTGCACATCATGATGCACACTTTATGGGGAGGATGCCTGGTAACATGGGATTTTAGAGTCATCCCGAAAAGCCGCTAACCGATGATAATGATATCGAAGTTGGAAATGGTCTGGACAATACTGCAAAGCTCAGTGGCTAAAGATGCCAACTTTGATAAAATGGGAGGACACTCCGTTCCTTGGTTAACAAGAGAGAAGCTTGTGGTGGCTTATTTTGTTGTCATTTCTGTTGTCCGGATTATTCTTAGGGTTGTAATCCGAATATTGTCTTGTGTCAAACCTTCTTATCTTTCCATTTTTGTCGTATCAGTTTGTTTAAGTCTCGTTGATGTTGTGTTAAGATTTTATTCTGGTTGTTTTGTTTGTTTTTCTAACCATTTCGCCGGAAGTCTAATACAAAAGCCGGTCTTTTATTATTTCCAGTCATCTTTTTATTTAGTCCTTTTGTCATTTTTGTTCAATGCCGATTCTAGGGACATGACATGCGCACACAGTTTGGGCCTAGTCTTAAAAGTTAATTATAAAACTTCGGAAAGGTGATCAGACCATTTAAAGGAAATAAGAACGGTGTGAGATTATTTGAAGCCCGAGTCATGTGGAATTAGGGCAAGTAAAACATAAAGAAAACCGTTAAATGCAAGATTCGCCAAATTGGCATGAAGGTCGTGCATGAGAGTGAGAGTGTCGCCCAGCAGTGCTTTAGAAATGACAAAATGAAAAAGCAAGTGGTTAACATAATTGTCAAGACCAGCACCGTCGGAAGAGACTATAAATCTATGTTCAATTATGTTGTTTGCACTTGGCATGTTTTGAAGACTGGAATGACGAAGGCATTTTGTTCTGCTACCTAAACACTTTATCCTTCGTTACCCCTTTTGAGCCTTATTTTATTTTCTTTCATACCCCTCGTTCGGAATCAATAGCAACGACTAGGAAATACAAGCCTAGAAGGTAAAAAAAAAAAAAAAAGAAAAGAAAAGAAAAAAAACAACAAAAAATGAGAGAAAAATGATAACAAAAAAAAAAACAAAAGAAAGTCAGAAGAAAACAAAGGAATTGGGAAGTACGTTTGACCTGATTCCTCAAAGAGGATACGTAGGCGCTTCACAGCTCGGTCATAGGGTGCATAGTGCGCATAATGTGCGTAATATGCATAGTGTAAAAAAAAAAAATTTAAAATATATATAATAATAAATAATCCCCAAGCAAGAAACTGGGGCAAAGGTTGCGCTTGTTGTAAACAAATATGATTTCGAAGGTTGTAATTTTGAACCCCAAATTTGATTTGTTTTTGAGCCTTTAATACCCTTTCTTTCTAAGCCTATCCAAAAAACCCACTTTACGGTCCAAAGAAAGACCTTCTGACCAGTCTGCAAAAGATGCCAAGTCAGACAAATGAGAATCTTACCGACGAACATAACATTCTGTTCCACAGCAGAAAGGACTCTAATCTCCAGCAGAGAGAGTCATACCGGCAACACTCCAAATCCCCAGCTGGAAAGTGATATAAATGAGAGAGTCTTATCGGTGAAAATCTTCACGGACACCATAAGGCGATGAAAGCTGAGAGAAAAACCAAAATGAGAGAGACTTGATGGTGAAAACCTTTTGGGCACTACAAGTCGAATAAGATTGGGAATCAGATGGAGGATAGTCAAGGGAAGATCTTGAAAGACGATTGACGACGGAGGATAGGCCACATATGCATGTCATGACCATTAGAGTCGGTGTCTGCGTTTGATAGGTTTTTATTTATAATTTCTTTTGTTAAAGAGTCATCATTTTCCTTTGTCTTTTATTCTGTTCCTTTTTATCTTTCTCCTTTCATAGAAAATTCCCCAGTAGAGTCTGTTTGGTCAGAACCAGTGGGAAATGACTTCAAAATAAGCCATCAGCTTTCCAAGATAAGATCTGACTAATACATCCAAGTGATATAGTCAGCAAGGAACAAGCGTGAGGCTAGTATCAAAAATGATATCCCCGGCAAAAGGGAATTGACAAAAAGATCAACGAGTGTCAAGAGGGATATCCTTGCCGAAATAAGAGGTTATTAAAACCTCAAGGCCAAGGCCCGTGGACAAACAAAGAGAGCAATAAGCATGATTTGGGAAATTCATGCGAAACTAAAAGGTCGGGAAAATGAAAGTCTCCGAGCCATGCCACTAAAGAAGAGGGATATCCCCAGCAGAAAAGGATTATCCCCAGCAAATAATATCATCCCCCAGCAAGTTGTGGAACGCAGAGCAAGGAAGGATAAAGGGAAAAGCCATCCGAGTGAAGTATCACAGCCAACTACCACGCTTTAAGCTAACAAATTTTTGATTTGAAACAGGTAAAGGAAATGGCATTGATGACGGAAAGGCATGCCATAAAAAAAAGATTATCAAACTGGGGCAGAAAATTTTCTTTTCAATTAGAAAATTTTCTGAAAATCAGGTACCCATCTGGGGAAGAATAAAGATAACACCAAGGAAGTGGTCTTTGAACCAGTGTTGCCCCAACATAATAAGTTTCAATGGAGGAAGTTATCCCCAGCAGACAGAATAAAGGGATGACACTTGTGCTCAGAAAAGCAAAAAGCCATTATCATCCCCAGCAGCTTCCACAAGAATGAAGCATCGATTTGAAGGGATAAAATTCCCCAGCAGCGTTATCCTCAACAACGTTATCCCAAGAAGATAACACTTTTATCCCCAGCAGTGTTGAAAAAAAAAAGAAGAAAAAAAACAACAAATTTGAAGGAGGGGAAGAAAGGAGACTCCCACAGTGGTATTATCCCCAGCAAGCAAGAACAAAGCAGCGCAAAGGAAGGAGAAAAGAAAAGAAGAAATTACGAAGGTAAGTTTCTCAAATCATTGATCTTTACTACATTTTTCTCCTAGGATAAAAAGTCCTAGTCTGATAAATTTACCTCCCGATACAATCTTGGTCCGATGAAATTTTTCTCCCAAGATAAGATATCAAATCTTAGTCGGATGAATCTTTCTCCTAAGATCACAACAAAATGGACCTAGTCTGACGATTTATCTCCTAGAGTCAAAATCTTGGTCTAATGAAATTGTTCTCCCAAGATAAAATCTTAGTCGGATGAATCTTTCTCCTAAGATCACAACAAAATGGACCTAGTCTGACGATTTATCTCCTAGAGTCAAAATCTTGGTCTGATGAAATTTTTCTCCCAAGATAAAATCTTAGTCGGATGAATCTTTCTCCTAAGATCACAACAAATGGACCTAGTCTGACGATTTATCTCCTAGAGTCAAAATCTTGGTCTGATGAAATTGTTCTCCCAAGATAAAATCTTAGTCGGATGAATCTTTCTCCTAAGATCACAACAAATGGACCTAGTCTGACGATTTATCTCCTAGAGTCAAAATCTTGGTCTGATGAAATTTTTCTCCCAAGATAAAATCTTAGTCAGATGAATCTTTCTCCTAAGATAAGATATCAAATCCTAGTCTGATGAATTTTCTCCTAGGATAATAATTAAAAAAAATGAAAAAATTGAAAAAGAAGTCAGGCGTCCACCTGGAGAATGAGGATGAAAAATCGAAGAAGAAATCAGGCGCCCACCTGGAGAACAAGGGTAAACAGTTGAATTATCAGAAATCAGGCGTCCACCTGAAGAACAAGGAAGGACAGTTGAAATAGCAATCAGGAATCCACCTGGAGAACAAGGAAGAAGAGTTGAAATATCAGAAGTCAGGCGTCCACCTGGAGACAAGGAAAAACATCAAAACTGGGGCAGAAGATTTTCTGCCATGGTCGAAAATTTTCTCAGAAGAACAAGGAAATCAATTCAAGTTTTAAGAGATAGCAAGACAATAAGATTTGGAGAAAAACAGTCGGAGGTAAGACAATTCCAAGATGTTGAAAATGGGATCATCCGCCCTCGAATAGGATATTTGGGTTCATCCACCCTCGAATAGGATATTTTGGGATCATCCGCCCTCGAATAGGATATTCTGGGTTCATCCGCCCTCGAATAGGATATTCTGGGTTCATCCGCCCTCGAATAGGATATTCTGGGTTCATCCGCCCTCGAATAGGATATTCTGGGTTCATCCGCCCTCGAATAGGATATTCTGGGTTCATCCGCCCTCGAATAGGATATTCTGGGTTCATCCGCCCTCGAATAGGATATTTTGGGTTCATCCGCCCTCGAATAGGATATTTTGGGTTCATCCGCCCTCGAATAGGATATTTTGGGTTCATCCGCCCTCGAATAGGATATTTTGGGTTCATCCGCCCTCGAATAGGATATTTTGGGTTCATCCGCCCTCGAATAGGATTTTTGGGTTCATCCGCCCTCGAATAGGATATTTTGGGTTCATCCGCCCTCGAATAGGATATTTTGGGTTCATCCGCCCTCGAATAGGATATTTGGGTTCATCCGCCATCGAATAGGATATTTTGGGTTCATCCGCCCTCGAATAGGATATTTTGGGTTCATCCGCCCTCGAATAGGATATTTGGGTTCATCCGCCCTCGAATAGGATATTTTGGGTTCATCCGCCCTCGAATAGGATATTTTGGGTTCATCCGCCCTCGAATAGGATATTTTGGGTTCATCCGCCCTCGAATAGGATATTTTGGGTTCATCCGCCCTCGAATAGGATATTCTGGGTTCATCCGCCCTCGAATAGGATATTCTGGGTTCATCCGCCCTCGAATAGGATATTCTGGGTTCATCCGCCCTCGAATAGGATATTCTGGGTTCATCCGCCCTCGAATAGGATATTCTGGGTTCATCCGCCCTCGAATAGGATATTCTGGGTTCATCCGCCCTCGAATAGGATATTCTGGGTTCATCCGCCCTCGAATAGGATATTCTGGGTTCATCCGCCCTCGAATAGGATATTCTGGGTTCATCCGCCCTCGAATAGGATATTCTGGGTTCATCCGCCCTCGAATAGGATATTCTGGGTTCATCCGCCCTCGAATAGGATATTCTGGGTTCATCCGCCCTCGAATAGGATATTCTGGGTTCATCCGCCCTCGAATAGGATATTCTGGGTTCATCCGCCCTCGAATAGGATATTTTGGGTTCATCCGCCCTCGAATAGGATATTTGGGTTCATCCGCCCTCGAATAGGATATTTTGGGTTCATCCGCCCTCGAATAGGATATTTCGGGTTCATCCGCCCTCGAATAGGATTTTATTTTTTAAAGTTGTTGAAATCAGGAGCCCCCTCTGAAGAACAGAATGGCGATGTATTGGTTGAAGAGAGGAATGACATTCATTTTTAAAGTTGTTGTTGAAGTTGGGAGCCCGCCCATAGAACAGAGGCATACATTTCAGTCTTTAATTTTCAAGCATTGAACTTGGGAGCCCGCCCAGATAACAGAGGCATACATTTCAAGTCTTTAATTTTCAAGTATTAAAATTGGGAGCCCGCCCAGATAACAGAGGCATACATTTCAAAATCAAGTCAGAGAACAATAAAACAGAGGGTTACAATAGGAATCCCCAGCAGGAAACAATAAAATTCCCCGGCACCGGGAAACAGAAGGTTGCAACAAGAGGTCACAATACAAACTCAAGTACATGTGTCAAAAGAAGTAAAGCACCGAAAGAAATGCAAGCAGACAAGGAAGCAAGACAACAAAAACAAATTGTACTCTAGCCTAGCTTCTTGTTTTTTTTAAGCACGGTGTAACAAGGAGATCGGTAAGCAGTAGTAATAACATGCAACAACAGTAACATTGCAGTCCAACGGTAGTCCCAGCTACCAAAATTTCTCGAACTACATTGACCTGATTCCTGTTTAGCCCAGGATATGTAGGAAACCTTTGAAGCAAAGGTTCGGTCAAATCTTTTTCAAAAAATGCTTCAACGGAGTACTCGGATGGGCAAAAATCGCTCGCTTTATCTTTGCACGAAAACCCTTCGTGTCTCCGGGCAAAGAGGGGCAGCTGTAAGCACGTGATTTTTGCCCTATATGAGAATTACTCCCAAAAAATTCAAAAATAAAATGATTTTTCTTTGGTGTACAATTTTGTGATATTTTGAAGAATTATTTGTATTTGTCTGTGCGTGTTTATTCGCTAAATTAATAAAAAATACAAAAATATGTCGCATTTTGCATGTAGGATTTAATTCTACAATTGTTAGTAATTAAAATTGTTTTACAAAAATTAAAAATTACAAAAATAGGCATCATTTGCATTTTTAGCATTTAATGTCCAAATATACAATTTTATGCTTAATTAATACTTAATTGTGCGTTAATTGTTATTGGGAGTTAATTTGCGCCTTTATAACTTAATTTAGTTCTTAATAATAGTTTAAGTATTTTTATAATTTAGTTTTAGAAAAATAAAAGAAGAAAAGAGAGCGAAAATATAAAGAAAGTCGGAATTGGGCCTCTTCTTCAATTTCAAGCTATAGGCCCAAAAAATGGCCCAATCTTCCCTACGACCCAGTCCATTTCGAACTGGGTCGACCCAGTCCATTAACCCAACACCCCTTCTTCATTTTTGTCCAACACAAAACAAAACCAAAAAAAAAATAAAAAATAAAATAAAAAGTGAATTATCACTATTAATAGTTTTATTTTTTGTTTTTTTATATATATAAAAAAAAATCCGAAAATATTTTATTTTATTTATTATTTTTATTTTAAAAAAAAAAATATATATATATAGTAATATAGTAATTTCGGAAATGATTTTAAAAAAAATAAAAAATAAAAAGTTTTAAAAAATTTAAAAGTAAAAGAAGGTTGGAATTAAAAAATAAATATAAAGATATCTGAAAATTTAAAAAATTTAAAGTAATTGAAAGTAGCATTTTTAAAAGAAAAAGAAAAGATAGTGGTTTATTTTTTAAAGAAAAGTTAAATAAAGTGAGATTCTCTTTTAAAAAAATAAAAAGTGGGATTTTAAATAAGATAAAGTAATTAAAGTTGGAATTTTAAAAATAAAAGTAAATAAAGGTGGGATTTCTTTTTCTAAAAAAATAAAAGCAATTTGTAAGTGGGATTTCTTTTAATTAAAAAAATAATAAAATAATAAAAAACAAATCTGAAAATTTCGAAAATTTTGCTATAAATAGAAGAGAAAATTTAGGAAGAAGGGTGGAAAAAAAGAGAGGAAAAACTAGATAGAGAGAAGAAAAAAAGAGGGGGCGGAGTGAGAAGTATACACCCGATATACATTCTGGATACACTGAATATACAGGGGCAGAATTCATTTTGGAGAGTTTTGAAGTTGAAAAAGAATAGTTACTGCTTCATTGCCTCGCTTAAGATCTGAAATAGTCAGAACCTTCCTACCTTTTACTTCTTCACTATACTTGGAGTCGTTTATAGTCTCCTGGGTTTTCTGCTATTCCTACTGTACTGGTTTGCGATGTTGCTGAATCTGCTGTTGCTGTGTTATTACTGCTGTTGACTTCTCCTTCTTTTGTTCTTGTACTGCTGTTTCCAGGTACACATTTGTACAATCTCGGCTTGAAGCAAAAAATAAAATATTAATCAGGCTTTGTTCCTGTTGAATTCCTCCTGTTTAGATTTGTGGTTGGATATAATTTTTCTTTCTTCGTATAAAGATGTAGTTGAATGATTAATGAATAATGAGGTTGCATATGTATACTTTCTTCATCTAATAATGTTAGTTTAAATTACGGAGAATAATTAATCTGTTTTGATATTATGGTCAATCTCATGTTCTAGTATTATTGAATAACAGAATATAAAATGAAAGCAGTTTTTCTTTGTACAAACTCGATCGCAATTTTCCATTCGCATTAGCCGTAAACTAATAACTAATAAGTTACGTTTTTCAGCATGTAAATAATTAAGAGATTTTCTTTTATTTTAGAGACGAACTTAATAGAAAATATAGTCATTGTAGGTTTATCCTTTAAAAATAAAAATGAGACGAGCCTCGCCAAATAAAACGTATAGATTGCGGGGCCCTCACAAAATGTATGGTTTAATTAGAATTCGGAAGGACCGTTTAGCGAATTTCACGGTCTTCCCCAAAATAATAACGTGATAGTCTCTTTAGGCGCGTGTTTAATATTTTACTTTCTTAAGCCTGGGTGTGCATTTCATGCGACCCGAATCCAAATCCCAAAACATCAAATAAAACGTGTTCCGGATTGTGGGTGCATTTCATGTAACGCAGTCCAAAGACGTTTTAAGCGATGTTCATATTTCTTTTAAAAACAATAATAATAAAGCGGTTAAAAGATAAAATTTGCACATAAGTTCATATTTGTATAAAATCAGATAATCAAGCCGAATATAACAGTTGAGCGACCGTGCTAGAACCACGGAACTCGGGAATGCCTAACACCTTCTCCCGGGTTAACAGAATTCCTTATCCGGATTTCTGGTACACAGACTGTAATATGGAGTCATTCTTTTCCTCGATTCGGGATTAAAATTGGTGACTTGGGACACCCTAAATCTCCCAAGTGGCGACTCTGAAATAAATAAACCAATCCCGTCTCGATTGTCCTTTAATTGGAAAAACTCCCTTGCACCCTCTCGGGCGCGGAAAAAGGAGGTGCGACAATTGGCCAAGACCTGAACATCAACTGCAAGAGGTCTCTCCCCAACAGGAATATACGCCAAACTCCCCATACTCACTGCCTTCCTACTCAAGGCATCAGCTATCACATTGGCCTTCCCCGGATGGTACAATATAGTAATATCATAATCCTTTAGCAGCTTCAACCATATCCGCTGCATCAAATTGAGATCCTTCTACTTGAACAAGTGCTGGAGGCTACGATGATCAGTAAACACCTCACAAGACACACCATACAAATAATGCCTCCAAATCTTCAACGCGTGAACAATGGCAGCCAACTCTAGATCATGAACATGGTAGTTCTTCTCATGGGGCTTTAACAGACAAGAAGCATACGTAATAACTCTACCCTCCTGCATCAACATACACCCAATACCAACCCTCAAAGCATCACAATATACTATATATGAACCTGAAGCCGATGGCAAGACTAACACTAGAGCTGTGGTCAAGGCAGTCTTGAGCTTCTGAAAGCTCGCCTCACACTCATTCGACCACCTAAATAGAGCACCCTTTTGAGTCAATTTGGTCAAGGGTGATGCAATAGATGAAAATCCCTGAACAAACCGATGGTAATAACCCTGCCAAACCAAGAAAGCTATGAATCTCTGTGGCTAAGGACGGTCTGGGCCAACTCTGAACCGCCTCTATCTTCTTCGGATCAACCTGAATACCCTCACTGGACACCACATGCCCCAAGAAAGCCACTGAACTAAGCCAAAACTCACACTTGAAGAACTTTGCATAAAGCTTCTCCTCCCTCAATATCTGCAACACAACTCTCAAATGCTCCGCGTGCTCCCCCTGACTACGCGAGTATACCAGAATATCATCAATGAAAACAATCATGAATGAGTCGAGATAAGGCCGAAACACGCTGTTCATCAAATGCATGAACGCTGTTGGGGCATTGGTCAGCCCAAAAGACATCACAAGGAACTCATAATGACCATATCGGGTCCTGAAAGCTGTTTTAAGAATATCCGAGTCCCTGATCTTCAACTGGTGATATCTTGAACGGAGATCAATCTTGGAGAACTCTCTCGCTCCCTGAAGCTGGTCAAATAAATCATCAATGCGAGGCAAAAGTTTTTGTTCTTGATTGTAACTTTGTTCAACAGCTTGTAATCAATGCACCTCCTCATCGTGCCATCCTTCTTCTTCACAAATAAAACAGACGCACCCCACAGCGACACACTAGGCCGAATAAACCCCTTATCAAGGAGTTCCTGAAGCTGCTCCTTCAACTCTTTCAACTTCGTCGATGCCATACGATAAGTTGGAATACAAATGGGCTGAGTGCCCAGCACCAAATCAATACCAAAGTTAATATCCCTGTCCGGCGGCATGCCAGGAAGGTCTACAGGAAAAACATCGGGAAAATCCCTCATAACAAGAACAGATTCAATACTAGGAGTCTCTACACTGACATCCCTTACAAAGTCTAAGTATGAAAGACAACCTTTCCCAACCATCGGCTGGGCCTTCAAGAACGAAATCACTCTATTGAGAACAAAATCAGTCGAACCTCGCCACTTAATCTGTGGCATACCCGGCATGGCCAACGTTAATGTCTTAACATGACAGTCCAATATAGCACGACACGGAGATAGCCAATCCATGCCCAATATCACATCAAAGTCCACCATACAAAGAAACAATAGGTCCACTCGAGTCTCCAAACCCCCAATAGTCACCACACACGACCGGTATACACAGTCCACCACTATAGTATCGCCCACCGGAGTAGATACACGAACAGATAAAACGAGAGACTCACAGGGCATATCCAGATAACGAGCAAAATATGATGACACATATGAAAAAGTGGAACCAGGATCAAATAATACAGAGGCATCTCTGTGGTATACTGAGACAATACCTGTAATCACAACATCTGAAGCAACAACATCTGGTCTGGTTGGGAGTGCATAGAAACAGGCCTGACCACCACCTAATCGACCTTCCCCTCTGGGGAGATCCCTAGCTGACTGACACCCACCCCTAGCTGCCTGAGTGGGTGGTGAAGTGACTGGAGCTAAAGTCGAGGGCTGACTCCTCTACTGAGACAAACCCTCAAGAAGACGAGGACACTGCCTCCTCATATGTCCAAACTCTCCACACTCGTAGCAACTCCCTGGTGCGGGGAACGGGGACTGAAGGGAACCTCTAGCACCGGAATGACCAGTAGAAGGACCTGGCATGGAAGAACCCTGAACCGATAAAGCACGAGACGAACGCTGGGCTGGTAGGGAACTGAGTGATGAATGGCCCTGATGTGAGTTGTGAGAACCATGGCCCGATGATGCCCCACGATGAACTGGGCGAGCTAACTGAGCATGTCTGAATGTACAGCCTCTGCCATGCTAAAACTGACATCTCGAAGGAGCACCACCGAAACTACCAAATCCTCAAGGCCTCTTGGTCTCCCTCTCGTCTCGCTCTTAGAGACAAACTAACTCAATCTCGCGAGCAATGTCAACAACCTCCTCAAAAGTAGCACCTGACACCCTCTCCCTGGTCATGAGAATCTAAAGCTGATATGTGAGGCCATGAACGAACCTCTGAATCCTCTCTCTATCCGTAGGAACCAACCAAACAGTATGACAAGCTAACTCCGAGAACCTCATCTCATACTGCGTCACATTCATATCTCCCTGAGCAACTGCTCAAACTCCCTGCGCAGCTTCTCTCTACGAGGTTGTGGCACATACTTCTCCAAAAAGAGAATGAAGAACTGCTGCCAGGTAAGGGGCGCTGCATCAATAGGCCTACGCCTCTCATAAGCCTCCCACCAAGTAAAGACAGCTCCGAAAAACTGAAAAGTAGTAAATGCTACACCGCTGGTCTCCAAAATACCCGCTATACAAAAAATCCTCTGACACTTGTCCAAAAAACCCTGGGCATCCTCGCCCTCTGTACCACTGAAAGTCGGAGGCTGGAGTCTACCAAACATCTCTAATCGACGCTGCTCGTCGTCAGGCATAACTGGTACCACATAATCCTAGGCTGGTGCAGCCGGCTGGGCTGGAGGTGCCCCCGGTTTCTGAAGTCCCTGCACAACATGCTCAGGTGTGCGAGCAATGGGAGTCTGAGTACCTCTCCCGGCCTGAGAAGTAGCTGCGGCCGTAGTAACTGAGACCACTTGAGCCAGACCAGTGCTCACCGTTAGGATCTAAGCTAGAGCCTTCTGAAGGCCTGGAATAACAATCGGTACAACCGGTGCCTGAGCCAGTCCTGTTGGAGCGTCCACAACTGGGACCTGATCCTGAACTGGGGTGGTTAGTGGATTTGCAGGTGCTGTCTTAGCTATTGTGCCGACTACACCCCTGCCCCTACCACGACCTCGACCGCGTCCTCGGCCTCTAGTGTCCCTAACTGGTGGTACTGGTGGCCGTCCGTCCTGATCGGTAGAACGTGTCCTTACCATCTGTGAGAGAATAAAATAACAGAAGTTTAGTACTAGATTCAACAGATTCGCACGATAGGAATTTCAAGAATGTGAAGTTTTTTCCTAAAGGTTCTGCAGCCTCCCGAGGATAAGTACAGACGTCTCCGTACCGATCCACGAGACTCTATTAAACTGGCTCATGACCCGTGAGAACTATGTAACCTAAGCTCTGATACCAACTTGTCACGACCCCAAATACCCCGGTCGTGATGGCGCCTATCATAGTACTAGGCTAACCAATCCAACACTTACCATGTCGAATTTCTTTTATAAAAATATTTTTCTAAAACTGATTAAGTCTCAAAGCTTTCAAAACTAATATATAAATCAACAGAATTATGCGGAAAACAGTATGAAATACACTAACACAACCCAAATCCGGTGTCACTAGTCATGAGCCTCTAAATACAACCAAAACACTATCTAGATAGTACAATAAGAGTCTGAAATATAAAATCCTAAGACAGGAAGGAGGAAAGCAGGGCTGCGAACGGGGTATAGCTACCTTGCGATCTCCGATGGAGCTCTGAGAGTGCTGGAAACTCTCACTCTGATGCTCGGGCACCTAGATCTGTACACAAGGTACAAGGAGTAACGTGAGTACGCCAACTCAGTAAGTAACTAAAGTAAATAAGGTCTGAGTGCAGAGACAAGCAATTAAAATCATATAAGAATTTTCAACAGGAATATCAAGTCAAAATCAACAGTTCAATAGCCAGTTATCTCGTTAAAACTCCAATTTCGATTCAAAACCTTTGAAAAACATTTATTCAGCATTTTTCAATAGAGGCTCAGTATAAAAGAAGATTTAAAGCAACAAAAGTCATAAACAAGCCCCTCGGGCAAGGTATCCCTCATAAGTATAGCCTCTCGGACAAGCTTCTTAGTCACTCGTGTCTCATCTCTCGTCAATCAGTACTCACACTCAACACTCCGGCTCAATAAATATCTCATAATAATAATAATAATAATAGTAATCGATGCGGCGTGCAGCTCGATCCTTAGTTTATAGTCGACTACGTTCATTGGGGGTGTATAGACTCCGGAGGGGCTCCTACAGCCCAAGCGTCATATCGCTGCGGCACGCAGCCCGATCCAATATATACCGATGCGGCGTGGCCCGATCCATATGTATAATATCACTGCGGCATGCAGCCCGATCCATAATAACTATGTAATCCTCACCAGTAGGTCCTAACCTCTCTTAGTCATTAACCTCACGGCCACTCGGGCATATTAGTGAAAAATCAGGAAATTCAACCCAAACAGTTTTCATATTTTAAGAAATAGAGTGATGAAATCGGACAAAATAATTAAACAGGTAAAACATGACTGAGGATATGCTTGCAAATCAAATAGAGTGAGAAAAGTAGTAAACATTACCCATAAGGGTCTAAACAAGTCAGCACAAGGCTCCAAACACGACGTACAACCCAACATATAGTATCAATCTCTAAAATACGGGATATCGTAAGATTTCAAATCAAGTACGCGGCTTAATAGTCGCTACGGGACGAACTAAGTCACAATCCCTACCGGTGCACGCCCATACGCTCGTCACCTAGCATGTGCATCACCTCATTTATCAAAGCAATACGAAACACCAGGGTTTCAAACCCTCAGGTCCAGATTTACAATGGTTACTTACCTCAAACCGGATGAAATACTACTCCGCGATGCCCTTGCCTCTCAACTCGGCCTCAACTCGCGTCGAATCTATCCCAAATCAGAATCATAACGTCAATATATGCTAAGGGAGCGAAGCCCATGCGAAAATAATTAAATTATATGAAAAATCCCGAAATTGGTCCAACCCGACCCCCAGGCTCACGTTTCAAAATTCGATAAAATTCACATTAATAAAATCCTTATCCTCACACGAGTCCATACATACCAAGAATATCAAAATCCGACCACAAACGACCTCTCAAATCCTTAATCAAAGGTCTCCAATTTCAAACCCTAAACCTCCAATTTTTCACCCTTAATCTCTTAAATTCCATGCTTAAACAAGTAAAAATCATCATAGAATCGAGTTTTAGATCCAAGAAACTCAATCAATGAAAACCCTCTTGATCCCCTCTTCAAAATCGCCCACAAGCTCCAATCTCGGATAAAAATGGTGAAGAACAACTCAAATTTCGCGAAGGCCATTATTTATATGTTCTGCCCCAGTAATACCGCATCTGTGGTCAAAATTTTAGTGCCTGCGGTCCCAGGTGCGCACCTGCGGAAATCACTTATTCGCCCCAACCTCGCACCTGCGCTCAAACACCCGTACATGCGCTATCGCAGGTGCGCCCAAATCTCTGCATCCGTGGCTCCAGTCCTTTTCCACTTTGGCCGCATCTGCGATGCCTTATCCACTTCTGCGAGCCCGCACCTACGGTCCCTAACCCCTGCGGCTATGACAGGAACTTCAGCAGTTGAAACATGCACAAACTCAACTCCAGTCTTCCCGACAACCTCCCGAAATCATCCCGAGGCCCCCGAGGCCTCAACCAAAAGTAAGAACAAGCCACATACTACTACTCACACTTGTACCAACCCCCGAGACACTCAAAACAATGCCGGAACAACAAATCACCCTCAGATTCAAGCCTAAGGATTCCAAAACTTTCGAATTCCGCTTTCGATCAAAAAGTCTATCAAACCTCTTCCGAATGACTTGAAATTTTACACACACATCCCAAATGACACAACGGACCTACTCCAATTCTTGGAATTCCATTCCGACCTCTATATCAAAATCTCCGCTATTAACCGGAAAACACCAAAATTCCAATTTTGTCAATTCATTCCTAAATCTACTGCGGACCTCCAAAACTCATTCCGATCACACTCCTAAGTCCCAAATCTCATCCCGAAACTATCTGAACCATCAGAATTCATATCTGAGCCCTTTTTCACATAAGTCAACATCCGGTTGATTTTTCCAACCTAAGCTTACTCAAAAGAGATTAAGTTTCTCATTCCTTTCCAAAACCTGTCCGGACCCGAACCAACCAACCCGATATCACATAATACAGCTGAACAAGACAATAAGAAGAAGAAATGGGAGAAACGAAGCGGTAACTCATGAAACGACCGGCCGGGTCGTTACAAATTTTTTTGTAAAGATTCTATTATCTAATTATTACAATGATCCACACATTAAAGTTATTGTACTTTTGCTGCAAAAGTTCTTTTTAAATTTAAATGTATAATTTTTTTTAATAATACATATACAATATATCTTTAAGAAAAAAATGGGGCTCCAAAAAAATCGGAGCCCCGAGCAATTGCTTTACTAACCTTATAGTCGAGCCACCCATGGTCGCGTGACACCGCTTACTTCCCATGCATCCGCCCCTGCAACAGACTACATTTCTGATTCAACAAATGGCATACTAAATTTTGATTCAAGTACGGCAGCACTTGTGCACAGAAATCATAGTTTATAAGTAATTAGATAAACAAAACAGATCTAGCATACATGTGTGAGAGTGACAGTCATAACATGTGAGTTCGATTTTTCTATATCGTCATTTCTCTTCCACAAGCACTATATGCAACGGAGTAAAGGTGGTTGCTCATTCATGCAGAGAAGTGTACAATGTGGCACTATGACAAGATTAATACACTTAAACTAAGCTCTAATTAATTCTAATCACTAATACAAAACACTAATTACTGAGTTGCGTTGATCAGTTATGGGCCAGCTGTATTCACACGCAACGTGATCCATCTCGGCTTATATATACTTCATAAAATATTAATTTATGTGGTGGTATTTAACTTGACACGTAATTTAAGAAAGAAATGAAATTTTTTGAAATTTGTGATCTAAAATAAACTATAAATTTTTGTGTGCAGGGCTGTAAATCAATTCATTAAAGATAAAGTAGAAGGTTTAAGAATAAATTTAAATAAGAAAATATGACATTCTTTTTAGGACTGATTAAAAAGGAAGTGTCACTTATTAGGACGGAGGGAGTACATTTTAACATGCACTCCTACGTGACCCATGTAATTTGGCAATGATACCTTTTTCTTAAAAGTTTACGTTCTATGCATATAAAAAGTATTTACACAAATGATGACTTAAACGAGAGTTACATGTAACCCTAATAGTATTTTTGGATAGGGATGTACAAAAAAAATCGATAAATCGTACCAAATAGATAATCCGAGCCAAAGCGGAAAAAAAATCCGACTATGATTTGGTTTGGTGTTAGAAAAAAAATTTGATCATAATTGGTTTGGTTTGATTTTAACTAAAAAAAGTCAAACTGAAATTAAACTAACCCGACATTATATTTATAGAAGTTTTAAATATATTTTACATAAAAATATTTATTCTAGTGTAGTTTATCAATATTTCCTCAATTTTTTTATAATTTTATCTTTTAACATATTATTTCAAGCTTAGACTTATAATTTTTGAATGATCCAGTAAGTTTTATAGTCCATAAATGTTAGTAACTCAAACAAACCCCAAACCAAAATTAAATCAACATTAATACTAACAAAAAACATTCAATTCAACTGCTAGGAATGACATTTCTATTTATTTGGTTTTTTCATGGTTTAGATAAAAAGCAAAACTATTTTTTTAGTGCTTGATCATGTAAATAATAGTACTTATTAGTTGTACTTATTTTAAACTTAGTAATTTAAGATTATGTTTATTTTCATTATGGCTTATTAATAATATTTGTTTTATGCAATTTTATTATTTTTATTGTTGAATTTTTAGTACAATGCCATGACTCATCTCATATTTTATGTTAGTTTCTTGGAAACACCTTATATAGTTATGTCTTACTAGGATTAAAGAAATATTTGGAGCACAAATTCTATATTTTGTGCTATGAAAATTATATGATAAAAAACCTCGAAAAACTCCTAAAGCACGAGAAAAATCGAGATTAAAAAACCCGACTTTTATTGGTTTGGTTTGGTCTTTAAATTTAATAACCCGACATAATTGGTTTGGTTTGGTTTGGTAATTAGAAAACAAGAACCAATCCGACCTACGTACGCCTCTACTTTTGGAGATGATATCTGAAGATAAGAAATTACTGCAAAAATAAAAAGTCAAACCTTGAATTCTCCGTCAACGTTTAGTCTTGAGAGACAAACACTGGATACACTAACTGGAAAGTAATAGGAGAAGCATAGGAGAGAAGAGTGAAAGTGAGCAATGGTCTAACCGGAGATCGAGATTGACTGTGATTAGGGATGGAAAAACGGGCAAGTCGGATAGGATATGAGCGGGTCGGAAACGATAATGCAAAAATGGATAAATTATTCGATTTGATTTATATTTAATACGGATAGAAACTGACGGATAATATAGATCCATATTATCCATGGCTTCTTAAATATGATCACTTTTGGGAGAATTCTTAGTCTCCCAAACTTGAGGAACCCTCAATTTGAATCACCCTCAATTTGAGTCTTTACAAACGTAAAAGTTAAACTCATTAGTTATCCATTTTCTAAGTGCATAACATAGTTCTTATCCATATTTTAACCCGTTTTTAAAAAAGTTCATTATCTAACTCATTTTTAGTGGATAATATGGATGAATAATTATTATTTTTATTCATTTTGCCACAACTAATAGTGATCTATGTCGGAGGAAAAAGAGGAGAAATACTTTGAAAACTGAGATGAGGAGTGTGGATGTATGGGAAAGGTTACATATATAGTTCACGACCAAATCCATGACATGGTAGGGTTGAGGGCAAGCTCAGTTGATGAGCTCCCTGCCATTCATTTCCGCAGTTCAGGTGGAGAGTTCAAACTCTATCAGTAGCGCCTAGCATACGTGACATCTCGTTACCTGGCCTCCTTTTCCCTCCTTGATGTAAGAAAATTCCAGGCCATGATCACCAACTACAAACTTGATCCCAAGCAAACCTTCACTCAAGTTATATATTCCATAAATCGATTAGTGTATTATGGGATATCCCCCTTATTCTTATACAACGAGATTATCGTACCCCATCTTTATTTTTCGGGCATCTTCTTCTCTTTAAAAATGACATTGAATAGCTCAGTTAGCCATTCCAAACCCTCCTTTACTCACGCTCTTCCATAATTTCACCGGAATTTCGTCCAAAAAATGACATGGAATATAAGCACATATACCTATCTAAATAAGTTATAGTGGCAAAAGCAAAATGTCATCCGATATTATTAATAACTAGTAGATGTCACGAAGGACATTCCAAAATCAATTGTCAATTCAAAAACTATCCTAAGATTAGGAGAAATGCGAATATGAAGCATAACTACAGAATTTAGATAGTCCCCACATTTTAACCAAATTAAACAAATAAAAGTAGTCTCACCCAGCAACGTGAAGCTCACCAAACTTCACTTTTTAGCCTGGGAAAATGGCTAAATGTACCCCTCTATTTTGGTATATTGTTCATATCTATCTTCCGTTATACTATTGAGACATATTTACCCTTATCGTTAACAAAACTTTTTAACCCCCTATCTAATGGAATCCACCAGATTAATAACAAAATCATTTTAAAAAAAATTATTAACCCATAACCCGTTAAACTCATCATATAAAAATACGGAACCTAGATTTCTGAGACGTCATAACACATTTTTATTCATTTAGAGAGAGACCAAGAACAATGGTGGTAATAGGATTAGTAAGAACTTATATTTTTGGTTCTTAGTTGCTCATGGTGGTGTTAGTATGTCATGTTATCACTTTTGGTTGTATATTTTTTATGGTTATAATATAGCATCCCTTTGTCTTATGCAATGCACACTTGATAGTTGGTTTGTATGTCGGTAACAACTGATATATTGTCGCGACCCGAAATTTTTACCTTCGAGACCGAGATGACGCCGAGCATCACACTTTCTAGGCAAGCCAACGTTAGAAAGTTCACAAAATCAACTTCAACAAATTTTTAGTAATAGAATTTAATTAAGTCAAACAAAAGCTAAACACAGTTTGTAGAATATTATAAACCCAAAGTAACTGAAACATTTAGGAGCTGGAGTCACAACTGACGAGCTACTACGATTTACTACAAACAGAGTTTGAAAGATAAAATACTGTTCTAAAAGAAAAGGAACAGAAAAATATCAAGTCTAAGAAGAGACTCCAGGGTCTGCGGACGCCAGCAAATCTACCTTGGTCTCATGTCGATCAAATCCAGTTGCTACTCTCAGGGTCAACTCAGGCCAGTACCAAAATCTGCACAGAAAGTGCAGAGTGTAGTATCAGTACAATCGATCTCATGTACTGGTAAGTGTCGAGCTTAACCTTGGCGAAGTAGTTATGAGGCTAGGACAAGACACATACATAAACTTATGCAGTTAAACAATATACGAGCACAATAACAACTAATAGAAGCTAAACAGATAACAACGGGAGGGAAAACATGCTAAGGGGATTGCAAGATAAATAATCACAGCAGTAGATAAATTTAAATAGCTAGTACACCCCGAACCAGTAACAACAAGTAAATACAGTAACAGAAAATGCACGACATCACCCGTCGTGTTTTTACTCTCAACCTTACCAGATAATCAATAGAAATGGTACGACATCACCCTTCGTGCTTTTATTCTCAACCTTACCATATAAATCAAATAAGAATGGTACGACATCACTCTTCGTGCTTTACTCTCAACCTCACCATATAAATCAAATAAGAATGGCACGGCATCACCTTTCGTGTTTTTAACACTCTCCCTCACCAAAACAAGGAATATTAATAATAGGGAGATAGAAATGACAACAACAAGTCATACTTCAATAATTACTTCCACAATATCAACCTCGACTTTGAGTCAATACTCAATCAATACCAAAATCCATACATATGATAAGAACAATCAACATAACAATAAACTAGTCTGGGCATGAATAATATGATCACAGAAAGCTACAATTTTTATGAATAAGACTTACTAGCATGTTATGACTCAACAACAATGCATATATACTCATCATCTCACCTATACGTTGCATTCAACATTCAAACACGTAGCAAATAGGCAAATAAGACCTAATCCCTCAAGTCAAGGTTAACCACGACACTTACCTCGCTCCGCGGGCCACTCAATGCTCAATTACCGCTTTTCCTCTAGTATCCACCTCCGACCCACTCGTATCTAGCCACAATTAACTCAATAACATCAATTATTGCTAAAGAAATCAACTACAATGCATGAATTTATATTTCTCAAACTTTCCCCCAAAAAGTAAAAAACCGACCCTGGGCCCCCTTGGTCAAAACCCGAGGTTCAGACCAATATCCATTTACTCATTCACCCCCGAGCCAAGATATACAATTGGTTTTGAAATCCGACCTCAAATCGAGGTCTAAATCCCCAATTTGAAAAAATCTCCAATTTTCCTAAATCCCTAGTTTTCTACCATGAAAGAACAAGATTCGGGCTAGGAATTTAATGGATGATATTAGAAATGGACAAAAATGAGTTAAAGAGTACAAACCTATGCCTTCAAAATCGCTCCTAGGTTGAGTTCTAATGAAAAAGTTGTGAATATTTTGAGAAAATCTCGTTCTGGTATGTTTTTAAATCACTGGCGTCAGACCTTTTTTGCGTTGGCGAAGGGTATGTCGTGATTGCGAAAGGCAGCGGCCCAAAGGCCTACGCATCGGCAAAAGATATTCCGCATTCACGATGGATTGTTCCTTCAAAAGGTCACACACAAGAGAGTGAACAAGCTAGCTAAGAAAAGCTTGAAAAAAAATTAGCGAACTAAGCTAAAAAACATGAAAGTGCACAAGAGATTTGGGAGGCAAAGTAAAAGAGAAGTACTTCGCTCGTTCACTCTTGCGTGCGCACGAGAGAGTGAACGAGCTAACCTAAAAGGACTGTTTTGAAGTGGGCTTGTATTATTTCACTCTATGCTAATCCTATCCCATATAGATAGTCTTTAAACTCACTTTTGAATGGAGAAATCGATCAAAAGAAGCAAGAACACACAAGGAGCAAGGCGGAGAATTCTTCTACAAGCTTTTCACTTTCTTCGTCTTATTTCCATTATAGGTTATGAATTTTAGTATTGTAGTTGTGCAAACAATTATGAGTAGCTAAACTCTTTACTCTAGGGTTTGATGGAACCTCTTAGAGGATGAATTTTTATTGCGTTTATTATAAGTTTGCCATTGGATTTCTCTACTTGTTCAACTACGTGATTATTGTGGTTAATTGAAGGGTCCTCAATTGACTGTGCCTATTTAGTATGTATTGCTTGGAAAAAGGTACATATTTAGGTAGTTATTGAACAACTTCACTCCTAATATATGTGAGAAATTAATATGGAGGGTTTAAAGGTGGAATTAGGAATAACGAAACTTTAGTGCGATCTTAGTAAGCGGTAAACTAGTGCCAGCTAGCGTAGTTCAGAAGAATACATCTAGTAAATTGTGGTAGATGTTCAGAAGAGAATTACGATACCTGAAGTACTCACGATCAGTGGAGAATACTCAGGCAAAATTATATAAAATATAGCGGGAAGAATTTCGACAATTGGGAAAATCATAACTCTAGGCCTCCTTAATCTTGTCTCTAACTCTTAGTATCTTTAGTTAATAATTTTACTTTAATTAGTTATAAATAATCTCAATCTTTAACTTCAGAATTTGTTCAAACTTGTCTTCTTAGTGATATTGAACAGTTGTAGCTAAGTCTTAGTTCTCTTTGGAATTCGACTCCGGATTTTTAAACCGGATTATATTTGCAGTGACCGCTTATCCTTTTTAGGACTAGAGTTGTGCGTGATCAAATTTTGGCGCCATTACCGGGGAACTAACTATGTAATTTTATCTGTATATATTGCTAGGTTACAATTTTGAACTTCTATTTTGTTTAGTTTTATTTTTTAAAATTTTATTTTATTATACTTGTTGATTTGAGATACATGACATCTTGAAATTTTGGGAGCTTAGGAGTTGGTAAGTCTATTGTTGATCCTCAAAAATATTATGAAGGAAACCACCCATGGCAAAATTATTAAAATATTCTCCAGAGTGAGTTATGTGCACCAACTCAATCCTATGTGTGGAATATGTTTGATGTTTTGTGGTGGTCAAGACGGTCACTTTTACGGTTGTGCTTATACTTCTTTTTCTCCCCCAAACCCCTATTATGATGGTTTTACTTTTTCTTGTGAGGTTAACAGGAACAAACAACCCGGGGAAGCTGACCTGAAGGAGATCAAATATATGATAAAGTGCCTCATGGAACAAAATAATGAGAAATAACTGTAAATACAAAGGTAATGGGATACTATTGAAAGGCAAGAATCAACTATTCACAACTTGGAGGCTCAACTGAGTCAACTGGTTGAAGTTTTTAATATTTAACAAGCCAATATTGTGGATAGTAGCCAAGAAAAACGTAGATGTAGAAATTAAGGTGCTAATGGAGGAGATCAGAGTAGAACTTCAACAGCCTAGCCAACTACAATTTGAGGATATCGATGTTGAAGACGTGAGACTAGAGTGAGCCAAGGACATTGAGGATATAAATTTTGTTGACTCTAGTATCATTGATGTTGAGGATATTGAAAGTCCTGAAGTTCATATATTTGAGCGCATTGGTCCTCACTCCAAACATTTTTTTACATTGTATTAGGATGATGATATGGAAATAGAGTCATCCAAGCCAATTGGGGAGTCAAGGTATGAGGAACAAAGTGCCTACATTCTGACATTTTTCGTGCCAGAAAAACAGGATTATGCATCCCATCTAAAGGCCAAGTAGAATATTATATTATTTCCTTGGGCCAAATAGATTTATTTTGCTACCCTCAGAGCATAATCATAATCTTGAATCAAAACTTGGGATCCAATTCATAAGTTTGAGGTGGAGGAAAAAAGTGATTCACGTCGTGTCGCGATGTTAAATCAGACGCTTATTGGAAGGCAACCCAACTTTATCGCTTTCATTGATTTTATTTTTTTATTTTTAAAAATTGTTTTTACTGTGTTAATTGTTTAGTATAGGTTTTGATTTTCTAGGAGCATGAGAATCGAAGCTATTGGAAGGAAGCAAAATAAAGTAAGATGGCTGGAACTAAGTGTGGAGTGCCCGCATAAAAGACCAATATCAAGGAGAAGTCTGAGTATTCTATGAGCTGTTAATGCTTCAGCCTTTGGTCTACTAGGGAGTTTCTTTTACCCTCTTGTTATTTATGGTGCGCATCAGGGACAACGCACAATTTTAAGTGTGAGATGGGAGAAGACTGTCTGGGTAATTTCGTGTGCTATGTTATGTATGTTAAAATATATATATAAAATTAGGTAGAAATAACCTCTCTTGGTTTTTCTTATGGCCACAGTTCTTTTCCAAGGGATAACTCTTTGAACCAGACAATAATTTTTTTTAGGTAGAATTTTCAAAAAAATTGGGCTTTTCTCGATGATGGACTTCTTTGATAATTTTCTTGAGGGATTAAAGTCTAAGGAAAAAATGCAAAAAGATTGTCCTTTTTCTTTCTTCTGTAGAACCATTAATGGAATGGAAGAACTTGAGTATCAATAATTTTTGACATGTTTTATGCCGGGATTTAGAGCTATAACATTTGAGTTACTTATCTTCTTTTTTTTCGTGTTCTATGTGGCCACATGCCTTGAGAATATATATGATTTTCTTTTGACGCTCAAGTTCATTTGTTGACTCCTATGATTACCTTACATGTGTTGAATTAATATGATAACTGTGCTTAGTTGTTTAACTTAAGAGTCGGGCTTCAGCCGTCCGGAGTGAATCATATGCATTATGTGATGTGAGGTCTTGATTACATTATGTGTTATCATGTGTTAGTCTAGAACTTGCCTCGTATGTTTGTCGAAGCGAAATAAATAAATTTTGTGAGTCTAGGAGATAATGTAGGCGTTTTTTTTAATTTTCCATTGAGCTAGTATGCCATCATAAAATAAAATTATCCTTAGATAGCCCATTTGAGCCTATAAACCTTTTCTTTGGCACCCACATTACAAGACGATTCCCCTTTTTTTTGTTCTTAATTATATCTTTTTGAACCTTTACCTCTGAAAGCACTTACGTCGCTAGAAGAGTAAGGTGAGAGTTGGAATAGTTTATGAGTGAAACCACAGAACGGCCAAAAGGTGCATGTATGTTTTGAAAGATCATTAGCCGGGTAACCCAAGTTTGGAGAGTGTTGAGAAATAAATTAAAGTTGTGCTTAAAAAAAAAGGGCAAAATCTTATATAATTTCATCGCATTGCTTGAATTGGTCATGAAGAGTGTGTATTGGAAAGTTAAGTGTAGTGCATTAAGTGTGTCACGTCCCCAAATCCGGATCCGGTCGTGATGGCGCCTCTCGTGAAGACAAGGCCAGCCGACACATTTCCAATCCAGTTTTAAGCAATTTAGCAATAGGCATTTAGTCTTAAACATGATATAAATCCAAAAGTAAGCAGTGACAATACAAACAATTCGCGAAATACAACCCAACATAGCCCGATACTGGGGTGTCACTGGTCATGAGCATTTATCCATTCTAATACAAGTCTGAAGAGTCTACAAAACTATTACAAGTCGCTAATAAGGGATAATAAATGAGATAAGGGGGAGAAACACGAGATTGCGGACGCCAAGCAGCTACCTCGTGAACTCCGAAGTCTGCCGGGAGCTCTCAACTCTCGCTAGCAGGATCAGCAACCCCTATCTGCACACGGGGTACAAGGAGTAAAGTGAGTACTCCAACTCAGTGAGTAATAATCATAAATAAAGACTGAAAGCAAAAAATCACGTAAGGCACATTATAGGCTATAAGGAAGCAGTAAAAGCTAGTAAAGCAGTGAAGCCGTAAAGATGTGTAAAATTACTGAGTTTAGTTTAAACTTCATAAAAATGCCTTTTTAAAGCAAGCAAATGACAGGCAAATAGGAATGATAAACACATAAAGGATCGCCCCTCGGGCAAGATCATAGAACAACACCAGCCCCTCGGGCTATCTCTCACATCACACTAGGTACCCGCGCTCACTGGTGGTGTGCAGACTCTTGGAGGGGCCCCTTACGGCCCAAGCGCAATATCAAGCCATCTCGTGGCATCATCACTAGGCACTCGACCTCATATCAACGAGCCATCTCATGGCGTATAAATCTCAGACCCTCGACCTCATAATCAAAATCAGGTGTTTCCTCACAACATAGGCCCTCGGCCTTACTCAGTCAGAATCTCACAGCCATTCGGGCAATAGTAAAACATAGTGCTCAGCCCAAAATATCATTTAAGTGTTAAAGTAGAGTAAACATGACTGAGTTATGAAAAAAGTAGAATATAGCATGACTGAGTTCAAGTATAAAGTCAAACAGTGAGGAAATATCAATAAAAATCCCCGAACGGTTCAAATAGTTGGCACGAGGCCCAAATATGGCATTCAACCCAAAACATGATGTTCACAAATAGATTTCAGTCAAATAGGCGATAAAATAGTCATTCGGGACGGAGTGACGGACTAAGTCACAATCCTCAATAGTGCACGACCCCACGCTCGTCATCAAGCGTGTGTGTCACCTCAATATAGCACAAGGATGTGCAATTCGGGATTTCATACCCTCAGAACATCATTTACAATTATTACTCACATCAATCCGGTCCAAACTCTAGCCCTCGATGCCTTTTCCCCTCGAATCGGCCTCCACTCGCGTCGAATCTATCCAAAATTAGAATCACGGCGTCAAAATATGCTAAGGGAACGAAGCCCAAGTGAAAATAATCAATATACAATACAAATCCCAAAATTACCAAAACCCGACCCCCGGGTTAACATCTCAGAATTCGATAAAATTCACATCAATAGATTCCTCATCTCCCCACGAGTTCATACATATCAAAAGTACCAATATCCGACCACAAATGGTCCCTCAAATTCTCAAGTCTAGGTCTCCAATACCAAGCCCTAGTTTCCCCAATTTTAACGCTTAAATTCCATTAATTATAGCTCTAATCCGTGAAATAATACCATAGGAATGAGTTTTAGGTCCAAAATCCTTACCTCAATGAAGTTCCCTTGAAATCCTTCTTCAAAATTGTCTAAAAAGCTCCAAAATCGACTTAAAATGGTGAAATAGCTCAAAATTCGCGAAGGAAACAATTTATACATTCTGACCCAGGCATTTTTGCATCTGCGGTCAATCCACCCCATTTGCGGTACCGCTTTTGCGGTCCAAGAGCCGCTTCTACGGTTTCTCACTTAAACACCCACTTCCGCTTCTGTGATGCACCTTTGCCATCGCAGGTGCGGTTCACCAAATACTTCTACGGTCACAACCTCCCAGCCAATTTCCGCTTCTGCGACCTCCCCTCTCGCATCTACGGCATCGCACTTGCGGTCCCCAATTCGCTGGTGCAGAAACACCAGAAGGAGAAAATCTGTAGCTTCTCTAAAAATTTCAAACTCTCCGTCAACCATCCGAAATTACCCCGAGGACCACAGGACCTCAACCAAAGGCACAAACATGACCCATAACATTATTCAAACTTATACCAATCTTCAAGACACCTCAAACAACATCGAATCAACCAAAACTCATCGGATTCAAGCCTAAGTTTCCAAAATCTTCCGAATTCTGCTTTTGATCAAAAACCCAACCAAACCATTTTCGAATGACCCGAAATTTTGCACACACATCCCAAATGACACAACAGAACTACTGCAACTCTCGGAATTCCATCCCGACCCCTATATCAAAATCTCACCTATCAACTGGAAAACGCCAAAAATTCAATTTCGCCAATTCAAGCCTAAATCTACTCCGGACCTCCAAAACACATTCCGATCACTCTCCTAAGTCCCAAATCACCTCTCGAAGCTATCCGAACCATCGGAACTCACATTCGAGCCCTCTAAAACATAAGTCAACATCTGATTGACTTTTCCAACTTAAGCTTCCTCAAAAAAGACTAAGTGTCTCAAACCTTACCAAATCCTTTCCGAACCCGAGCCAACCAACCCGATCACATATAGAACCGATAGACAAAGCAATAAGAAGCAGAAATGGAGGAAACGTAGCAATAACTCATGAGATGACTGGCTGGGTCGTCACAAAGTGCTTAGGAAGATTAGTCATTATACCCAAATGTATCCTGCCCATCACTTAGCCTACATTATAACCTGTAAAGACCTAATTGATCCTAGACTTCACAAGCTTAGATTAGTAGAGACATACACTACGGGAAAGCCTATGGTACGACCTCGGGATGCACATAAATTTTGTTGTGAGAGTGAGTAAATTCTTTTGATTCGTAAGTTATTAAATTATACTTAAATACATATTTGAGTGTGTGGACTAATTTCTCTCTTTGATTGTGGTGAGAGCACATAATTTACAAAGGATTGATAAAGTCTAGGCATTTTGAGCAGACATAAGAAGTGAGTCATAGTAAGGAATGTATTGGAGTCATCTTTTGAGACTAAGATGTTAGAAGAAGTCACACAAATATTTCAAATAGTCTTGGCATGGGTCTACTTTTGAAGAAAAATATCAATAGTTCTTATGTTGAGTTCTAAGTGTTAATATAAACCATTGTCACTGGTGTGATGTTTGAGTAATTTTTGTTGAAATGTGGTTCTTTCCATTGTGCTTAATTTTGAAAGTTGCTCGAGGACGAGCAAGAGTTTAAGTGTGGAGTGTTGATAAACGATTAAAAATGCATATTTTTCGGTGTACTTTCATCTCATAACTTGTGTGGTTGCGGGAGGTTACATGTTGTAGTGAATTATACTCATTACATGCATTCTTATGTGTAGGAGCAAGCTGGACGAAATATGAGCAAAAGAAGTTAATTAGGGACCAAAAGAAAAAGAGAAGTACTTCGCTCGTTCACTCTCGCGTGCGCGCGAGAGTGAACGAGCTAACCTTAAAAAGCTGTTTCGAAGTGGGCTTGTATTATTTCGCTCCATGCTAACCATATCCCATATAAATAGTCTTTTAACTCACTTTTAAAGGGAGAAATTGATCGAAGGCGGCAATAACACAAAAGGAGCAAGGCGGAGAATTCTTCTACGAGTTTTTCACTTTCTTCTTCTTATTTCCATTATTGGTTATGAATTTTAGTATTGTAATTGTGAAAACAATTATGAGTAGCTACTCTTTACTATAGGGTTTGATAGAACCTCTTGGATGATGAATTTTTGTTGCGTTTAATATAAGTTTTCCATTGAATTTTCTCTACTTGTTCAACTACGTGATTATTGTGGTTGATTGAAGGACCCTCAATTGAATGCGCCTATTTAGTGTGTATTGCTTGGAAAAGGGCACATAGTTAGGTAGTTATTGAATAATATCACTCCTAACACATGTGTGGAATCGATATGGAGGGTTTAAAGGTGGGATTAGGAATAACGAAACCTTGGTGTGATCTTAGTGAGCGGCAAACTAGTGCCATCTAGCATAGTTTGGATAAATATATCTAGTAAATTGTAGTAGTTGCTTGGAAGAGAATTACGATACCTGAAGTACTCACGATCGGTGGAGAATACTTAGGTAAAATAATAAAAAATGTAGAGGGGAGAATTTAGACAATTGGGAAATCATAACTCTAGGCCTCCTTAATCTTGTCTCTAGCCCTTAGTATCTTTAGTTAATAATTCTACTTTAATTAGTTAGAAATAAAATCTCAATCTTTATAACTTCAGAATTTGTTCAAACTTGTCGTCTTAGTGATATTGAACGATTGTAGCTAAGTCTTAGTTCTCTATGGGAATCGACTCCAGGATTTTAGACCGGATTATATTTGTAACGATCACTTATTCTTTTTAGGACTAGAGTTGGGCGTTGTCACGACCCAAAATTCACTAGTCGTGATGACACCTAACCCAACAAGCTAGGTAAGACAACTAACAAATATCCAATTTTAATTATGCTAATAAGTCAATTAAATAAAATAAATTATTTGGATCTATTACATTCCCCAAGGACTGGTAGTACAAATCATGAGCTTATAAGAATAGAGTTTACAAAGCTGACATGAAAAGAATACATCTTTTGTTTGAACAGTACATAAACAGAGTTTTATAATCTAAGACTACCGTGAACAAGAGGAAGCTACAACAGGAACACAGGTATGCTTTCAAATCCAACAACCATCGAATGCAACAACATTGACATCCGGGATCTGTACGCACTGTGCAGTAAGTGCAATATGAGTACAACCGACCTCATGTACTCAAAAAGTAACAAACCTAAACTTAGGTTGAAAGCAGTGACGAGCTGGAACATAGGTCGGGTCCAACACTAATATCCAATAATAGTTCATAACAATGTAAAGCATATAAATAAGGAAGTAACTCAGAGATTTTACAGTTTTTCCAAAATAGTTCCGCCTTTCAAGAGTATCAGTGAAAACCCAAATTCTTTACCAAAAACATCGTGAAATATGAGATAGTTTGAAAAAAAATGTATTTCTTTTCCAAACTCCTTTTCACAATAATTAAGATGTTTCATTTTCTTTCCAGATAGCAAGTGTGACATACATCTCTATGACCACATATCAATGAGTGTAAAATGTCATGAATGACGTGAAACCGTACAATATGAGGAAAATGTGTCTCTATGCATGTATGTCATATATGCATACCAATGTCATGTACCTCAAAGATGAATCATGTACGCACACTCTTAGAGTACTCAACCTTACTGTATCACACCTTCCACGCATCATAATCAACCACTTGGTACTATATATGGCCCATACAGCCAAGGGAAGATCCATCCCGAAATATATACATCACTGACTATAAGGTCAATCTAGCCTCATGGAGAAGATCCATCTCCATACCAAGGGAAGATCCATCCCTGAATATAATCAATCGCGCCCACTGTGGGTGTGTAGACTCCGGAGGGGCTCCTACAACCCAAGCTCTATAACAAGCCAACATGGCATAAATCAATCAGGCCTTCGGCCTTAATAAATAATCAATAAAACATGTTGCGGCGGGTAGCCTGATCCCATAACTATCACTCATAATCAGGCTCTCGGCCTCACTCAGTCATCAGTCTGTCCAGTCTCACCCACGAGCTCACAATGTCATAGAAACTGACTTGGAACAATGATATGATGTATCAATAAGTAACAACTGAGACAGAGATATGATATGAATGCATGAATGTGACTGAGTACTAAATATCAATTAATTCAACGAGATGACAACAAGAAACGATCACTATGGGTCCCAACAATATCAACATAAAGCTTAAACATGACATCTAGCTTGATGTACAACTCATTTATTGTATCACATGGTAAAAATACAAATATCAATAAAATAGGGCCACTATTCAGTGCCCTGAAAACAACAGAATCACAACTCACACGATGCACGCCCACACGTCCGTCACCTAGCATGTACGTCACCTCAACATCAATCATACAGCACGTAATTCGGGGTTTCATACCCTCAACACTAAGTTTAAAAGAGTTACTTATCTGAAACAAACCAATTCCGATACCGAGTAAGCCAAGGGATGCTCCAAGAGTGCCATCACGCATGTAGCGATATCTGAACGGCTCAAAACTAGCCAAAACAACTCAAATACATCAGATAAAGTCCAAGAAATCAATTACAATTGATAAAGATCGAATTCTACATCAAATTCCAATTTCGGCAAACAATCACACCGGGACCCATGCGTCGAAACTCGACAAAACTCATAAAATCCGGAAATCCATTCAATTACGAGTTCAACCATACTAGTTTCACTCAAATTCGACTCCAAATCAGAGTTCAAAACTCAAAAATTCATATTATGAAACTTTAGGCCAAAACCCCCAATTTTTTCCTCTTTCATTTCATCAACCAAAAGCTAAAATTGAAGATAGATTCATGAAATATAACTAAGACTGTAGAGAACACTTACCCCAATCCTTGTGATGAAATTTTCTCCAAAAATCACCTTAATCCAAGCTCCATAGCTCCAAAAATATTAAAAAAAATGGCTGAAACCCTCAAAATAGAGTATTTTATACTTCTGCCCAGACATTCTTTTTCGCGAACGCGGGATATCCAGCGCGTTCTCGATGAACAAAAATATCAGCCACCAAAATGCTCTATGCGTTCGCAGCACAATCCTCGCTAACGTGATACACACTAAGACAGAACTACGCGAACGCAGCACGAGCCTCGCGAACGTGATAAAGAAGATCCTCCAGCTCCCAGCTCAACTCTATGCGAACGCGATCCCTCATACGCGAACGCGAAGAAGACATCATCAACCCATCGCAGATGCGACCAATAAAGCGTGAACTCAAAGAACAAACCTCTGTATTGGCCAAATTACCCTTCACAAATGTGATGCTCCATCCGCGATTGCGAAGCACATTTGGAACACCAGAAAACCAGCAAACACAGCAAATGCAAAATGAAGGAAAAATAGCCCAAAATCAATCTGAAACACGCCCGGCCCCCTCGGGACCACGTCCAAACATACCAACAAGTCCCATAACATAATACAGACCTACTCGAGGCCTCAAATCACGCAAAATAACATCAAAATGATGAATCACACCTCCAATCGAACTTTATGAACTTTGAAACTTCAAACTTTCACAACCGATACCGAAACCTACCAAATCACGTCTGATTGACCTTAAAGTTTGCACACAAGTCACATTTGACATTACGAACCTGCTTCAACTTCTGTAATCGGAATCCGACCCTGATATCAAAAGGTCCACTCCCGGTCAAACTTTTCAAAATTCCAACTTTCACCATTTCAAGCCAAATTCCACTACGGAGCTCCAAATCACGATCCGGACGCGCTCCTAAGTCCAAAATCACCCAACGGAGCCAACGGAACCATCAGAAAGCCAATCCGAGGTCAAATTCTAAAAATCAAACTTGGTCAAACTTTTCAAATCTAAAGCTTCAAACTGAGAATCATTCTTCCAAATCAATTCCGAATAACCTGAAAACCAAAACCGACAATTAACATAAGTCATAATATATCATACGAAACTACCCATGCCCTCAAACAACCGTGCAAAGTGCAATTGCTCAAAACGACTGGTCGAATTGTTACACGCGTGATCAATAACTCACTATTGTACCAAACGATCGCTATGTCTTTTTTAGGAAAAGGGACCTTGGTTGACCTGTAACTGATTATGGCATGGAGACTGGATTATAATTACTAAAAAGATGGGTACGAATTAAGTAAACAAGAAGTGCGCCTTGCTTTGCATAAAAACTCTATTAGTTAACCATAGTTAAGTGATATTGAGCATATAACTTTATTTTGAGATATAAAGTTTAGTTGATAGGTTTGATGTAGTAAATAACAAATGCAAGTACATTTTTTTTGGTTAAATAACAAATGCAAGTACGTACTTTTATCAAAACTAAAGTATGTAAAAACCATAACCAAAATCAATTAAGGACAATCATGAGTACGTACATACATACTACATAGTCTGACGTCACTAGGATGTCTTGCGCTTCTCTTTTTATTTTATTTATTTTACGGAATATCATTTAGCTTAGTTATTGATGTTTTAGACTTAATACCACGCAAGAGGGTGTGATTTGTGTGGTATCCAATTTTCGCTTAACTTGATTATAGAAGGACTTGGTTCTTCTATACGTTCCAACTATTACTGTTGCGGAATAATAAGTACAGAAAATAAAGAACATAGAAATTTTACGTGAAAAATACCTGGCTCAAAAGGTGAAAAAACCACGACCTACCTTCCAGTAGGATTTTCCCACTCTCCACTAAAATCACTAAGCCAAAAACTGCATTTACAAAAACTCTTTTGTAAACCTAGGATTAACTCTAATCCCGTTGTGACACACAACCTCAACTGTTGCGACAACTTCAAGTTAACTCTAACTTGAAAACTCTAAGTACCTAATAGAATTGCTTCTAAATAAGCTGAAAGGTACAATGTAAAATTACCTACTACAATTGAACTAGAATAAAAGATAGACACTTGGAACTGGTTCTTCTATCTAGTTCAAGTAGCTTCAGGATTGTACGCTTGAATCACACATAAATTGCTTGCAAAATTGCCTTGCTATTCTGATCTCAATTCACGTTTAACTTCTGCTTATGTGCATTACCTGTAAAAGAGAACAACACTAATATTTAAGTGGTTAGTAATAAGAGATTGACTAGGATACAGATGCTACTCTTCCATGGTGGAAGTGGAAGAGTTCTAGTTGATCTCATACTCTAACTCTATCCTCTTCCTAAACTGTATTCTCTTTGTGTAAGGAGTTTTTCTCCTTATCCAATATGCAAGCTTTTTGATCATGATCAGGAGATATTACTTCTGATAAGTAAGATTTATCTCCATCACGTGCATCTCACATGTTTGGGTCGATCACGACTGTGCTTCATAAGATGGACCTGGTCCATGTCTGAGTTCTTTTGTCAGTCTTCAAAACTTCACATTTACTTGGGCTAACAAATACCCCCTTTTTGATGATGACAAACCCTGTGCTTTTCATTCACTTAGGCCCTGTAAGGACTCAACTTATTCCTCAATACAAAGTTTAGAAAAATTCACTTATCATCAAAGACCAGATTAATTAGGTTATAAATATCACATATTCAGAATATGTAAAGCCACATATTCAGAATATGTAAAGCACAATATCTCTTCCCCCTTTTGGCATCATCGAAAAGTTGCAGAAACAAAGTGTGAGTCCCATATTTTAATAAGTACTCATGGCCACTGGGGCAACTGCAAGTGCAATCATGGATTAATCATCAGTAATCAAGCGTTATATTTAAACTATCAAGGAAATATTAACAGTCAACAAGAGCAAAAATAGTAGATATCATTGATAGAAGATATGTTGCTACCACAATCCACAAACAGAAAGCAAAAATATTCAAAACACGAGCAAAAAGAAAGAGAAATCCCTAATCTGGGTCACTGATGGTACTAAACAGGTTCAGGAGATAAAGGCTAGAATTCCTAAGGCTTGGGGTAACAAGAGGGTTGGTTTTGGTCTTGGAGAAGATTCAACATATTGTGAAGAATCTCATCATTCTTCTCCTTTTCCTTGGTAAGCTCAGTTTTGAGAGCATCCCTCTCAGATTCAACCTCTGCTAAGCGAACCTTCAGCGTAGCTATCTTAGCATCCTTGGCCTCACTTTCCTGAACTAAAGCCCTGACTTTACTGTTGATAGGGATGAACCAGGTTCATTTGGAATGGCATTAACTAGATAGTCACAAGCAATCAGAGTATTAATTCCAAAATAGTCCTTGCTTGTGGCCATTTCCCATTTCTTTAGAGGCACTTCAGAGGCACCTTGCATCAATCCAGAACAGTAGTCAGAATAAATCCATAGGGGGTGGCATGGGCCTTGGAGCCATTGATAACCCTGTCCAGTAGCTTGATGATGAATGCATGTCAATTGATTTGCCTTCCACTTTCAAGGTACTCCATTAGAACTAAGTCCATATAGTTAGCAATATGCCTTCTTTCCTGCCTGGGCAGTAGGCACTTGTTGACAAACTCAAAGAGGACTTTGTGTTGTGGTTTCATTTCACTCTTGTGCACAAACTTGGCCTCATTCACTTCTTCAACATCACAGAATCTCCTAGTAATTTCTAGGGCAGGAGGAAGGGAATCCAGACATGGCCCTCTTTGCCTGGTGTAGTCATCATATCCCTCAGCAGGGATGTCAAGAATCTCTCCTAGTTTCTCTGCATCAAAGGTTAATTGAACTCCTTTTACTTGGCTGGTGACTCTGCCATGTTTGACCTCAGCATTTGTCATGAATTCAATGATCTCATTCCTGGCCAGCCTTCCATCAATCTGAAGGACCATGTCCTTCCAGCCCTGAACAGCTAGGGCATTAACCAAATAAACCATTCCTGGTTCCACTAAGTCTTTCAACAATCTTCCCTTTAAAAAATTTCTTTTGCCAAACTTGGCCAACTTTCCTTGTTCACCATTAGACTCACTTTCTTCTTTACCACTCCATTCCTCATCTTCAGAAACTCTAACTTGCTTGCTTTTTACTGCAGACCTTGTCCTCTTGGCCAATGAAGGTTCAGGAGCCTTAGACACCGATGAAGACTTCTTGGAAGAGGTCTTGGTTTTTTTGGGCTTGGGAGTCTGAACCTCTATTGTTGTATGGCCCTCCTGATAGACCTATTCTATCTCCTCAACATCAATAGCTTCAGAGGACCCTGCAGCCTTACCTTTTCCTTTATCCATCCTTTTCTTCTTACTTTTAGCCAAAGCCTTTTGTAGCTCACTCTCACTCTGTTTCACCCTGCTTCTTGTGGCTCTTCCCTTTGGCAAGGGAGTTTCAGTAGTTGTTGGGGAGGAAGCCTTTTGTTTCTTGGAAGGTTTAGCAGCATTGGGGGCTTTTGGTGTTGGAGTTCTCCTTTTCTTTGGATCATAACTGGCACCTACTTTCTTCAGAAGGTCTGCTAGGGTTTCTTCAATAGATGAACCAGGTTCATCTACATGTGAACTTAGATTAACCAACCCTTCAGCAGCCTCCCCTGAACCACTTCCCCTTGACTTCTTGCCACTTTCTTCCACAGTTGCCTGTGGAACCCCACAGATAGCTGGTAACGACAATTCAGAAGTGGATGAAGAACCATCCACTCCTTTCCCTTTTCCCTCACATCACCACATACACCCTCTCTCTCTTTTTATTTTTCAATTTTCTTTTTACCTCCACTCCTTCCCAATTCAGGCATTTCCATATCCCTGATAGGCCCAACCAAAACAAACCTATTTTCTAAATTTTCAGCCAAAGCAGAACTTACCTTAGAAGGGGAGTTTTGAGTCTTCTCAGAGTCAGAAGACCCAGGTCCTTCCCCCTCACTCGCAAATTTGAATGAATCGTCCGAGTTCTGAGAATCTTAGGCTTAGGCAGCCTTCAATTGTGGGTTTAATCTCTTTGATATTGCACCTGAGGCTATAGTTTTTTGGGCTAGCATTTTAACACGTCTTTTCTTAGGTTGGGGGTTTGTACTGGGTGGAGAAGGCGTGGAGGAACCAGAAGGGGATGGTGGTGGAGGAATCCCTGGGTTATCTTGAGGGTTCGACATTGTAGCTGATGGCTTGAGAGAGTTTGTGAGTTAGACTTTTGGAGAAGAAAACAATTTAGAGTGAAAAAGGATTTTTGACGGTTTTGAATAATGGGGGTGGAAGAAGGTAATAATGGGTATTTAAAGAGAAATAGTCATTTAATGGATAACGGTAGCTTTAGCATTCAATTAGAGGTCTAATCAACCTGAAATTGTAGGTTGAACGAACAGTTAGACTTCCCTAGATTTTATGCATTTTTTGTGGTGAGAATTCTAATAAGGACGAAACTGGTTCAAAAACAACCAGATAGGATTTCCTAATGTGTTGAACATTGGTAGGACTCTGCTCATGATTTAAATATTTATATTTCTAATTATGCAGAGTATAGAAAATATACCTTGTTATTCAGATGAACCAATACTGATGAACCATGTTCTTCATTTAGAATTCTCTTGATCATGCCTCAATTTACCACAATAGAGAAAATTTTGTTAAAGATCAGTGAGTCATATCAACACATATCATAGGAGTATACTATTTACAGTATGAAACTGAGTAAAAATTAATCTAGGTATTTACACAAGTTCCAGATTTCCTAGACAATTTTTTTCATTTTTTTAATTGTGCATTCTGAGCTGGTCCCATTAGGTGATCTTAATCATCCCTAATTCTAACATGTTCCTTTCAAAGCTTTCTCTACTCAGTGCTTTAGTAAAGATGTCAGCTATTTGTTTATTAGTAGCACAGAATTTTGTGGTAATCAATCCTTTCTCATAGTTGTCCCTTAAGAAGTGATGTCTAACATCTATGTGCTTAGTCCTCTTATGATGAACTGGGTTCTTTACATACTTATAGCACTAGTGTTATCACAAAATATAGGAATGCAACCAACTTCAATGCCAAAATCTATCATCTGTTATTTGATCCACAACAATTGAGCACAACAAGAGGCAGCATCAACATATTCAGCCTCGGCAGTGGATAAGGCCACTGAATTCTTCTTTTTAGTGGCCCATAATACCAGACATGAACCAAGAAAATGAGCCATACCTAAGGTGCTCTTCCTATCTACAAGGAAACCTACATAGTCAGCATCAGCATATCCCACTAGATTAAAGTTACTACCTTTTGGGTACCAAAGACAAAGATCAGTAGTGCCTTTCAAATATCTCAGTATCCTCTTGACAACATTCAAGTAAAATTCCTTAGGATTTGCCTGAAAACGAGCAAAAAGCCCTACACTAAAAACTATGTCAGGTCTGCTCGCAGTAAGATACAAAAGTGAACCAATCATACCCCTATACAACTTCTGATCAACAGATGAACCAGGTTCATCTATGTCTAATTTAGTAGCTGTTGCAATGGGTGTGTCTATTTCTTTGATTCATCCATTTTAAACTTCTTAATCAACTCTTTTGCATATTTCTACTGATGGATCATGGTACCATTTAGGTTTTGTTTGATCTATAAGCCTAAGAAAAAGTTAAGCTCACCCATCATACTCATTTCAAACTTACTCCCCATTAATTTGGCAAAGTCCTTACTCAGTTTGTCAATGGTTTCCCCAAAAATTATGTCATTAATATATATTTATACTACTAGAAGATCCTTTCCTTTTTCCCTCAATAATAGAGTACTGTCAATTTTACCTCTCTTGTATCCATGTTCAAGCAGGAATTTGGACTGTCATTCATACCATGCTCTAGGAGCCTGCTTGAGTCCATAGAGAGCCTTGTCTAATTTGTACACATGTTCCGAACACTCCTTGCTCTCAAACCCTGAAAGCTGTTCTACAAACACTTCTTCTTTTAGGTAGCCATTCAGGAAGGCACTTTTGACATCCATCTAATGAAGAGTGAATTTCATGTGTGTTGCAAAGGCTATGAGGAGTCTTATTGCCTCCAGTCTTACAACTGGAGCAAAGGTCTCATCATAATCTATGCCATCCTCTTGGTTATAACCTTGGACCACCAGTCTTGCCTTGTTCCTTGTAACTGTTCCATCTTCATCAAGCTTGTTTTTGAAGACCCATTTAGTGCCAATTACTGATCTGTCCTTGGGTCTTGGAACTAGATGCCAAACTTGACTTCTCTCAAACTGATTGAGTTCATCTTGCATTGCATCTAACCAATCTGCATCCTGCAAAGCCTCAACAATATTTTTAGGTTCAATAAGAGATAAGAAAGCATCAAAGCACACAAATTCTTTAATTGTGATCTAGTTTTAACTCCAGATGTTGGATAAGTAATTATGTTCTCAATGGGATGAGAAGTTTGATACTTGTAAGGTTTCACAACCAACTGGTTTCTGTTTGATGTTTCTCCCATGTTCTGTTACTGAGGAACAGGCTCATGGACAGGTTCCATTAGGGGATTGGTTTCAGTTCTTCTTTGTTTAGTTCCTCCTGTCAGGTTGCCCTAGATGGAAGAACCTATTCCATCACCTGTTCCTTCTTTTGGTGCATCTTCAGCTTGAGCTGTGACTTCACTCAACTCTTTTACCAGCCCAATAGCTTCATCTTCATGTTCCTATCTCTCAGAAAGAATGTTAGTTTCATCAAAAACTACATGTACAATTTCTTCTATACACAACGTTCTTTTGTTGTACATTTTATAAGCATTGCTATGTGAAGAATATCCCAAGAATACTCCCTTATCACTTATGGGATCAAATTTACCTAGGGAGTCCTTTCCATTATTGTGCACAAAGCATTTGCATCCAAATGCCTTAAGATGGGATATATTTGGTTTTCTCCCTTTAAGTAACTCACATGGAGTTTTTTCTACAAGAGGTCTATTCATGCATCTATTAATGATGTAACATGTAGTATTTACAGCTTTTGCCCAGAAGCTGTGGGGCAGTTTATTAGAAAGAAGCATAGTCCTAGCCATATCTTCACGAGTCCTATTCTTTGTTTCAACTACTCCATTTTGTTGAGTAGTCCTAGGGGTAGAGAAATTATGATCTATATCATGATCATCACAAAATTCAGCAAACTTAGCATTTTCAAATTCAATTCCATGATCAGACCTAATTGATGCAAGTTGATTACCTAGTTGTTTTTGAGTTTTTCTAACAAAGGTAGTAAACATGTCAAATGCTTCATCCTTAGATGTTAAAAATAGTACCCAGGTAAACCTAGAATAATCATCAACAAGTATCATCACATATTTCTTACCACCTCTGCTCAATGTTCTCATTTGACCATAGAGATCCATATGAACCAGTTCCATCGTCCTGGTTGTGCTTACCATTTTCTTGCTTTTAAAAGATGATCTTACCTGCTTCCCCCTTGTACAGGCCTCACAAACTTTGTCTTCCTTGAACTTGATGTTCGGTAACCCTATCACCAGGTCCTTAGAGACTAATTTGTTGAGTTGATTCAGACTTATATGACCAAGTCTTTTGTGCCACAGGAGGGGATCATTGTCTAACACACTCAAGCAAGTGAGTTCATTTTCTGAAAGAGTGGATAAATCTGCAATGTAAATATTGTTAACTCTTTTTCCCTATAAAACAATATTGTCAGTGGTAAGATTAATTACAAAACATTTGGTAAAGGTGAATGCTACCAGGTTACCTCTATCACACAGTTGTGATACACTGATTAGGCTATATTTCAAGACATCTATCAAGTAGACATTCTCAATGGAATGTGAGTATGTCTTACCTACCTTTCCAACCCCAATGATCTCACCTTTCTTCCCATTTCCAAAGGAGACATTACCTCCTTTTAGATCTTCAAGTGAATGGAACTGGTTCTTGCTTCCAGTCATATGCTTTGAGCAGCCACTATCCATGTACCATATTTGGCTACTTCCCTTCACTTGGACCTGCAAAACGAAATCAGGGGTTAGTCTTAGGAATCCAAACTAGTTTGGGTCCCTTTCTATAGGCAAAAGGATGAATTAAATTCCTTTTGGCCCATCCAGGCAGCATATTTTTCTCTTGAACAAAGGTTTTGTTCTTTTGACTGGCCTTTTCTTTTGCATTACATTCACTTTTGTAATGACCAGTCTTTCCACAGTGTATGCAGATTTTGTTTTCAGGAAGTGTGATGTATTTGCTTTTGGGATCCCACTTAGGTGTTGGGTCCCATAGCCAAGTCCTCTCTTATTGCTACTGTGTTACTCCTGTAGCTATGATAGTGCATCAGAGGACTTATTCCATTTTCAAGTTCTATCTAGTTCATGCTTCACCTTGCCTAGATCTTCTTTTAGGACTCTTATCTGCTCATCTTTCTTGTACAACTCATCCTTCATCTTTCCTAGATTTTCTTCTAAGGTGAGATATGTGTGATCAACTTTCTTCTTTCAGTTTTAAATTTTCAGACCTATGTTCTAAGACACTGGTGTCAAGTTCAAGAACCTGGTTCTTCAACTCAGCATTTTTACTATCACTTTCACTAGCCCTAAATTCCAGATTTTTGCACTTGGCTTTTAGGATCACACATTCCCTAGACAGATGTTCTTTCTCATTATTTATGACCTCAGACTCATCAATGAAGTCTAGCAATAATTCAGATAGCCTTTCTTTAGACAAAAATTTAATCTTGTCTTTGAGATGAATAACACTTACCTCTTCTTCATCGTCTGATTCTCCAATGGCCATAAGTGATTGTTCATCTCCAGCTTCATCTTCTGAATCCTCATCTAAGGTTTCTCCCCGAGCAACAACTATAGCCTTTGTTGATCCTTTGTTCCTTTTGGGTTGAACCTGCTCCTTCTTCCTGCTTCTTCGTTCAACCCTTTTCGTCTTCCATTCAATTTCCCACTAGGGATAATTTTTTATCATGTGGTCAGTCTTACCACATTTGTAGTAGCCCTCGTTGGTCTGTTTTTAGGAGCCCTTGGTTTGTTGAAGGTTACACCTCTTGAAGAACCCTTTCCTCTCATTAGGTACTTCTTGAACTCCCTTGTGATCATAGCCATTTCATCATCCTCTAAGTCTACACCTTCAGCTATTCTGAGAACCAAGCTTCTTTCCTTCTTGGGAGCATCCATCTTCATGGTTTGCCTTCTCAATTCATAGGCAGTGAGATTTCCAATCAGCTCATCCAACTTGAGGGTAGCAATGTTATTTGATTCCTGAATAGCCGTGATTTTGCTTTCCCAAGTTACTAGCTCTCCCTTGTCAAGATTTTCTCAACCTTGTCTTCTGCAAGGATAATTCTTCGAAGAGACTTAAGTTCATTTGTTAGTATTGTGAACCTTGTGTACATCTCTTGGATGGTTTCGCCTTTCTTCATGGTAAAATTCTCATATTGAGAATATAGCAGTGTTCCTATTGATCTCTTTAATTGAGGAGTTCCTTCATGGGCCACTTGTAGGGTGTCCCATATCTACTTAGCAGTGGTACAACTTTGAATCCTGCTGTACTCGTCTGAACCTAGTCCATACACAAGCTATTTCTTGTCCTTGGCATTCTTTTCCCACTTCTTCAAATCTTCAGCAGTATAGTCAACTCTTATCTTTGGAACGTCCACTCCTTCAGCATTCTTCTTTGTAGTAGCCAGGGGACCATCAGTAATTATGTCCCAGAGTTCATAGTCTTCTGATCGGAGCCAACCCTACACTAGTACGAAGTGGCGAGAGCGGTCGAAGTAGCTTTTACCCGAGATGGTCGGGATCGAATCCATAGGGATATAGAAGTGGGAATTGGATTCCTATCTAAATTAGAGATGCGTAGTGCTCTTAATTACTCTTCCAATCATCTTTTGGTTGAATATTACTTCTAATATTTATGCTAATGATAAGCTAAATTAAACTAAGAATGATTGCTTGTAGGGTTTTCTAATTAGTTAAAGAGGCACTAGGGAAGTGACTTTCTCCTAGGTGAATACTTAACGGGATCTAAAGCCTAAGGCAAATACGTTATGTTGGGGATTGTGATATAGCCAATGCACAGATTTACTCACTCTATACCTTTCGGTAGCTTGAGTGACTTTGCCCTAATTGACTTTCTCAAGACCAATTGGGTGTCAAAATTATGCAAGCAATATAGGCTCAAGTCAGGTATTACTATCTCTAGGTTTAACCCTTTAATTGAGGCTATCAATCTCTTGATTACACCCGAATTCCTTGTTTAACTAATTTTCCTAGACTTAAGTTCTCTTTCTCAAGAAGAACCCAAGTCAAATAGGCACAAATTATTGTTTGCAACCACTAATTCAACATGAAAAACACAAATCAGTCAAAATATCAACTACCCATAAACATTTAAGCCTTAGATCAAAAGACCCATCAAATACCCACACTAGGGTTGAGCCACAACAAGCTAATAGGTCTAGCTACTCATACTAATGAAAGACAACAGAGAAATAGATGAACAATAACCCATAAGATTTAATTATAAGCTAAGAATTGAAGATTCAATGATAAATCCACTATAAAATTACTCAAAATAGTCAAATACAGCCGTTCACGAACTCTCCTCAAAGTCAGATTACAAAAGATGAACTAAAAGGTGAAAAGAAAGTATTTATACTTGGCCGAATTTTCTGGACAAAAATACTCCTGATGAGGTAGTGCAGTCCGCACAAAATGCATAGCGGACCGCAATGAGGCTTCTTGGCTTAATTGACTCTTCTCTGAATCTGGCCACCGCAGGCCACATAAAATGCACCGCGGCCGCGGTGGCATCAGTTGCGGTCCGCAAAAAAAGGACCGCGGACCGCATTGGCCTGCATCTTCAAACTCCTAACTCTCTACACCCCCATCTTTGCGGACCGCACAAAATGGGTTGTGGCCGCAAAGAGTCCACTGCGACCGCACTAACTCCTCTGCGGTCCGCATTGCCTTAGGCTACAAAAGTGCACCTCTCTGATTCTCCTCACTGCGGACCACATTAAATGGATTGCGGCCGTAGTGGATCTGTTTTAACTGTGCTTGGACTTGTTCTTAGTACTTGTGCATGTTTCACTCCTTTTTGAGCTGGTTTTGACTAACTGTCACCTTTTTTACCAAACCCTGCAACAAAGTACAACATGTACGCCTTTGGGACTATTTTGTCTACATTTTTAATCAAAACTCAAGTAAAAAGTAGTGTAAAATGGACTAGAATCCCTAGTTATCAACTCCTCCAAACTTAAGCTTTTTTTTGTCCTCAAACAATGAAAATAAGACCCACCTCTTAAGAGTAAATCCGAGAAAGTTCAGTTGCCCTAAAGTGACCCCATCTAGCATCAATTGGGACTAACAATTGCCTTCAATTCAAATGAATCATTAACAACATTCGACCTTCTAAATACCATGGATTTAGTGCGACACAAGAGCATCAAAATTTAACTCGACCCATCAAAGAAACTCTTTCTACTACTTTGGTCATTGTGGAACCCAAACTCATGCTCCTCAACTCTCCCTAAGTAAACCTCACTTTTAGATTGTAGAACTCAGAACAAGGTTAGTGGAAACACACTCATCTCTCTCAAAGAAAGGTCACAAGTCTGGCTCTAAGTACCATAAACTTGCCTCTTATGTGAGTCACCACTAATGTAAGCTTCATTCAACTCAAGATCATATAGGTATTTTGTGGAGATATAGTGAAGGCTTTTGGTTCAGGGTAGGAAATATTTGGTCTAGGTAGGTTCCATCTTCCCTTAAGCACTTTATTTGCTTCATTTTGGCATACATTCTCTTGACTTTTTGAGTCATTAACTTCTTTCTGAGGGGTTAGACAGACACACCGTCACTCTTTCTGGTTCATTTCAAACCTTTTTCTCCTTTCTAACATTCCACACCTTTCATCTCTTTTCTTTTATTGAGTCCCTTCATTTCTTCTAGATTGTTCATTCTTTTTGACTTTTTATTTTTCTTTCTTTTTCATTGCCTTTCCTTTTCTTCATTTTGTACCTTTTACCACTTTGTTGCTTTCCTCGTCTCTCCCCCAAACTTATGCTTTTGCCTTGTGCTAAGGAAAGGTAGGGTGCCAAGAGAGTGTCTTTTTAGAACGGGTAAATGCTTGTATCATGGTTTTTGAAAGAAAAAGGTCTATGGCTCAAAAGGGTTGACTAGGGATATTATCATTGGTAGGCTAATGGAAGTTTTCAAGATATCATTCGGATCAAGGAGAGCCTATAATCACATCTCAAGTCAAACTACACTTAGGATTTTGCCTAGACAAACATTCAGGGCAAGTTCTAGACTAATGGCTCGGGACTTGGACTTGCAATTCAAACTCTCACCAAACAAGCTATAGGATTGCTAAAGAGACAGAGTCGGGGGCCCACAACAACCTTAGCTAATATTTGAACAACACAATGGTCCCGGAAAATCACTTGATGATTATCGGCCAACACAAGAGTCTCAAGGTCACAACTTTCACCATCCTATATACAACGATTTGTTTTTGACCATAGGATCAAAGGCAAATGTGTTAGGCCTAAGTGAAGCTTTGCTTGAGGCACCATTACTCACTAGCTACTATTTACATAAAAAGCAAAAAGAAAACATACTCAAACCCATAAGAAGATTGTCATGCCATCTATCATCAAGAAGAGCCACCCGATTCACACAAATTCCACTTTTGGAAAGAACCATGGCATTAAGAAAACCAAAGGCTTATTGAATGCAAAACTCAAAATAAGAAGCTATGAAAGAAAAAATGCAAAAAGTAAAATGAATATATACAAGAGGGGATTTAGATGAATATACATAAGGGGGATTGAATATACACATTAGAACGTAACTTTATATACAGAGCAAAATTAAAAAGTATGAAAAGTGCAATAAAATGATAAAATTATGTACATACCAAAAGTAAAAAGAAAACATAAAAAGAAAGTAATGTCATATATACAACCCAAATCATCCAAATAGGGCTACCCCCTCAAATGAAAGCTAGCATTGTTCTCAATACTAACTAACCAAAATAAGCACAAGAAAAGATAGAGAGTAAAAAGAAACTCCCTATTGGCCCTCCATCTGCATAGGATCATGAGTCTAGGTCCCTGGGTCCTCGGACTGCTCGGGAACCTGTGACTGGCTCCTTGTAATATGTATCTCCACTGGGACCTGAGCTTGTATTGAGTCCTGGGCCTGTACTGGAATCTGAGGCTGGCTAAAGGAACCTCCATGCGGGTCCTCCAACTCTATAACAGCATCATCAGCACGGGGAATCACCCTCTTCCTCTTGGCTGGCCTCGCTATCTCCTGCTCCGGCTGGGCTGCTGGAGCCGGGTCATGCAATAAAAGATCCAAAGTCAAGTGATCAGCCTTCAATCTCTCCACCTCCACCCTCAACTCCTTCACAGACTCCTTTGATGCCCGAGTCTTCCTTAATATCTTCGTTTCTTTGGTCAACTCCTTCAATGCTTTTCCATATGAACCCACAACGTCCAATATTAATTGTTGGTTCTCTAGGAGCTTCTTCTAGTTCTCCAGAAGCTCCTTGAGAGTATCCTCCACTGACTGTGGGACATGTGGCTGAGGAGATGCAGACTGGGCTGCCACTGAAGTAGAAAGTATAGACAGCTTAGAAGTGGTTATCTACATCCAGTTGTTGATACTAGCAAGAGTCTGGCTCAAGCGGTGGGCAGTCAAAGGATATGTTGCGGATGAGGGGATATCTGGAACTGTAGAAGTGGAGGGTCCTGGGGCCATGTCTGGGGTGGCTGAAGGAGGCTGAGTAGGGGCCACTACTACTACTGGCCAGTAGAAGCAGTAGTTTTGCTTTTATGGTCCTTGGGGTTGTCAGGACCCTTGGTGTTGTACCAGGAGAAAGGTGCATTGGGTTTCACTTTCACATCAAATATTCTCTTCCCCACATCTTGATCCTCAAAATACATGGTCAGGAAATTTGGGAAGGAGTAGGATCTATCACCTTTATTCACCACCTGCGTAATCACCCTGGACATCACATTTCCGATGTTGATCGGGTACCCTGCCATGATAAATACCACCAATATAGCCCGGGAGATAGGAAGAGAGTTGTCGTGAGTGGTGGGGTCTATCCTGCTACAAACAAATGTCTCCCACCCTTTTGCTTCGAAGTTTAGGGTTCTCCTCAAAATTTTTACTCCCGTGGTCAACCAAGCTAGGGTGGTACCTGGGATTGCCAAGTACTCTGCTAACCAAGGATGAGTAGCCTCACCCAATGCCACCTTTTCTAAGTACAATGCCTCATCCTCCTCCGGAAAGCCCAGGTAGTCATTGATCGTTTTTCCATCAAACTTTACTTTCAAATTCCGCACCTTGGTCACTGTAGTACTCTTTTTGATGTGGGCAACATTCGTGTAAAACTCCTTTACCAAGTGCTCATTTGCATCCTCAACATGGCCTATGAAATAGTCCCAGCCTGCTCTCTCTCTGAACTGCCTCAGCACATTAGGGTTGTGAGGCAAAAGGTTATTTGTAATAAATTGCCGCTCAGGTATCAACTTCCTCTCGGTCCACCATTCTCTAAACTTGTGGTAGGCCACTTCACTCACAAACTTGTCTTGCCATGCTTCCGGGTTCCTGGTTCTCTTTACTCCTCCTACTTGGGGCTTACCCCCTCCTTCTTTTTCTACAGGATCCTCACCGGATAGTGAAGCTGTAGGTGAGGTAGAATAGGTATTGTCACTGCCCGTAGCTGAGCCCTTAGACAACTCAAAAGAAATTTGCACTAATGCTTGGGCAGTAGGGGTGCCCGAAGGTGTATCTCTCAATATAGCCTCTCCGGCCAGTCAGGAACATATTCTGGCACGAAGTCGGAGTCGGGTGCCTCCCAGGAGGGCATATACTCACTTCCCGACTGGGAAGCAGCTCTATCAGTATCCCTTATGATTCTTCTGGTGTCCTTGATAGCTTGTCGGGCTTGTGGGGTCAATATAATCATGCCTCGTCCCCTACCCTGGGAGGACTCTCCTTTCCATGTCTGTTTATCGCCTCTGCCTCATGATTTCACCATTATCTACAAGGAGAATGCATTTTGTGCTTGTTAGTATCCCGGTATTAGATGAAGAAGTACAGAATAAAATTGCATATAGTTGAAAACAAAAAGAAGAATTGCAGACCGTGGACCGCACAAAATGAAGTGCGGCCGCAAAGAAGCTACTGCGAACCGCACAAAATGCACCGCGATCCACATTGAGGTATGGTCAGACTACCCACTCTATGATTCCAGTCATCATGGACCGCACAAAATGGCATTTTGGTCCACATTAAGGCACCGCGGACCGCACAAAATCCACCGCGGCCGCGGTCCTTAACTTTCAACCTTTCTGAAGTCATACCATCGCAGTCCGCACAAAATGGTATTGCGGACCACGGAGAAGAACTGTGGACCGCACAAAATACCATTGCGGACCGCGGTAAGCCAAGAATAGTAATACCAACCTAGGGTTTCAAATATTCGTCTCAATTTTAGCCTAAAATCACATATTATTGATCCCCTAGGTGTTTAATCAGTGTTTTTAACTAATTAATCCTAATTTAAACATTATTAAGCAAAACCTACGCAATAATTTAAAGAACATGGAAGAAAAGGAAGAAAAACTAGCTAATTAAAGAAAATAACAAAGTTAAAAACTAAGAAAAAAATTAAGATTACCAGTTAGTGAGATGCAACACAGATGATTACAATAGATTGTAATTTGTGCAATTAGGGCTTGGATAAACAGTACTTTTTTTACTATTGAGAGCAAAGGGTTGAAAAGTTTGAAATGAGGGCCTGAGGTCCTATTTATAGAAAAGGACCCTGAGACCCACTGTACCTACCCACCGCGGACCACACAAAATGGCACCGCGATCCGTGGTACTCAGAATCAAGAGGCACTGGGGAGACGTCCACTGCGGACCGCAAGAAATGCAATGCGGCCGCACTGGTCCACCGTGGACCGCACAAATTGCATTGTGGCCACGGTGGCAAACTTCAGAGAACCCCCACTTTTTTGATCAATCACTCTGCGGACCGCATTGAAATGTTGCCCATCCACTAAGGCCTTTGTGGCCGCACAAAATGCAATGTGGCCGCAGTACAAACTTATGAGAGTGTGCATTTTTTTCCAACGTGGTCCTGCACTGCATCAAAACAATCCTACAACATCTCACAACTAGTTAGTCCAAAAGCAAATCCTATATTACAAAGAAAATTAAAGAAAAATAAAAATAAAGACACATGAGTTGCCTCCCAAGAAGCGCCTGATTTAACGTCGCGGCACGATGTAGGTTACCATCAAAACACTTTATATGGAGTAGTGCCACCACATGGCTGTCATCAATCTTGCCCAGGTAGTGCTTGACCCTGTGCCCATTAACTCTGAAAATCTCCCCATTTTTGTTCTTCAAGTCAAGTGCACCAAACGGAGTCACAAACACCACTTCAAAAGGTCCACTCCATTTCTACTTAAGCTTTCCCGGAAACAGACGTAACCGAGAATTGAACAAGAGAACCAAATCACCCACTTTGAACTCCTTGACACGAGCATATTTATCATGAAGGTACTTCATCTTGTCCTTGTACAAGGACGAACTGGAGTAGGCATGGAATCGGAATTCATCAAGTTCATTAAGCTGCTCCACACGAAGATTTGCTACCACATCCCATTCAAGATTCAGCTTCCTCAAAGCCCACATGGCCTTGTGCTCTAACTCAACTGGTAGATGGCAAGCTTTCCTAAACACCAATTGATACGGAGACATACCAATCAGAGTCTTGTATGCAGTCCTATAAGCCTATAGAGCATCGTCCAACTTCTTTGACCAATCGGTCCTATTTGCATTGACCGTCTTTGACAATATACTCTTGATTTCCCTATTTGAGACTTCAACTTGGCCACTCGCCTGGGGATGATAAGGAGTAGAAACTTTGTGGTTGACACCATACTTTGCAAGCAAAGTATCAAAAGCTCTATTACAAAAATGAGACCCCCCATCACTTATGATTGCATGAGGAGAGCCAAACCTTGTAAAAATGCTCTTCTTGAGAAACGCAACAACACTCCGGGCCTCATTGTTGGGTAAAGCCATGGCTTCACCCCACTTTGAAACACAGTCAACTGCCACAAGAATGTATGTGTTCCCACACGAACTAACAAATGGGCCCATGAAATCAATGCCCCAAATATCAAAAATATCAACTTCAAGAATGGTATTAAGAGGTATCTCATCTTTCTTCGAAATTCCACCCGCTCTTTGACATTCGTCACATCTCTTCACAAGTTCACTTGAATCTTTGTACAAAGTTGGCCCATAAAACCCACAACTAAGAACGTTTGAAGCCGTCCTTGCCCTGCCATGATAGCCACCATAGGGAGAGGAATGACAAGCCTCTAAGATACACAATTGCTCCTCTTTCGGGACACACCTTCGGATTACACCATCTGTGCAAATCTTGAACAAGTACGGCTCATCCCAATAGAAATCCAAACTATCCCGTTTGAGCTTCTTCCTTTGGTTAGAAGAGAGCTCACACGGGATTATACCAATCACAAGAAAATTAGCAACATCCGCAAACCATTGCATACCATTTACTGACACCGAAAGGAGTTGCTTATCAGGAAATGAATCATTGATCTCTAGGCCATCACGAGGCCTCCCCTCATCCTCCAAGCGGGACAAGTGGTCCTCCACTTGGTTTTCACTACCCTTCTGGTCCACAATCTCCAAATCAAACTCTTGAAGTAACAAGACCCATCGCATCAGTCTAGCTTTGGAATCCTTCTTCGTCATCAAGTACCGGAGTGCGGCATGATCGGTATGGACTATGACCTTGGCACCCATGAGATACGGCCGAAATTTCTCCATCGCGAACACAATATCCAAAAGCTCTTTCCTAGTCACCGTGTAGTTCACTTGAGTATCATTCATTGTCTTGCTCGCATAGTAAACCGGATGAAACATTTTATTCACTCTTTGACCCAAGACCGCCCCAACCGCAACATCGCTCGCATCACACATGAGCTCAAAAGGCAAGCTCCAATTGGGTGCGGTAATAATCGGAGTGGTGGTCAACTTGTGCTTGAGAAGTTCAAAGGCTTGCATACATCTCTCATCGAACACTAACTTGGCATCTTTTTCCAATAACTTGCATAAGGGATTCACTACCTTCGAAAAGTCTTTGATAAATTTCCGGTAGAACCCCGCAGGCCCAAGAAAACTTCTAACTCCCTTGACAGAGGTAGGAGGAGGGAGCCTTGAAATCACATTAATTTTTGCTTTGTCCACCTCTATACCATGCTTTGAAATTTTATGCCCATGAACTATGCCCTCCTCCACCATGAAGTGGCATTTCTCCCAATTAAGAACAAAATTGGTTTCTTCACAACGGCCCAACACTCTATCAAGATTTTTCAAACATTCATTAAACGAGTCACCTACAACACTAAAGTTGTCCATGAACACCTCCAAGATATCTTCCACCATATCGGTGAAAATGTCCATCATACACCGCTGAAATGTAGTCGGTGCATTACACAACCCAAAAGGCATCTTAGAAAAGGCAAAGGTGTCGTATGGACAAGTGAAGGTGGTCTTCTCTTGATTTTCCGGAGCAATCAAAATTTGGTTGTACCCAGAATACTCATCCAAGAAACAGTAGAAGGCACACCCAGCAAGTCTGTCTAGCATCTGATCAAGAAAAGGCAATGGAAAGTGATCCTTGCGGGTCACTTTATTCAACTTGCGGTAGTCCATGCACACCTCCACCCGGTGACAATCCTTGTTGGAATCAACTTATTCTGCGAATTTGTAATCATGGTCATACCACCCTTCTTCGACACATATTGCACCGCCGAAGTCCAAGAGCTATTAGAGATAGGGTACACAACCCCGACATCCAACCACTTGATCACCTCCTTTTTCACAACTTTTTGCATTGCCTCGTTCAACCTCCTTTGATAATCCAAGGAGGGCTTTGCATCATCTTCCAGAATAATCTTGTGCATACAGAATGCGAGGCTTATCCCCCGAATATCAACTAAGGTCCATCCAATTGCCTTCTTCCACTTTTGAAGCACCGCCAATGTGGCATCAACATGCATGTTAGTAAGACAAGAGGAAAGAATAATAGGCAAAGTTGAACTAGGGCCTAAGAATTCATACCTGAGGTGTGGAGGCAACGACTTCAACTCTAATACCGGAGGTTCCTCGATTGAAGGTTTTGTTGGTGGAGTCTTCCTATTCTCAAGATCCAAAGACAGTAAGAGCCCATTCCATGTAAAACATTCACGCACTCCACTCGGCCTTCATCCTCATTTACATCAAGATTCAACAAAACTGCCTCTAGAGGGTCCTCCACATTGATCATTGCACTAGTATCATCAACTATCACTGCTATGACAAGGTCCACAAAAGAGCACACTTCAAAACTGTTGGGCTGATTCATTGACTTGCACACATGAAAGACCACTTTCTCATCACCCACCCGGAAGGTGAGTTCCCCTGCTTCCACATCAACTAACGCCTTCCCAGTAGCAAGGAAAAGTCTTCCCAGTATGATTGGAACCTCATAATCTACCTCACAATCCAAGATCATAAAATTAGCTAGCAAGATAAATTTGTCCACCCGAATGAGAACATCATCAATGATACCCAATGGTATCTTCATAGTTCTATCCGCCATTTGCAATCTCATGGAAGTCGGCCTCGGTTGCCCAATACCCAAAGTCTTGAAAACTGAGTAGGGCATCAAGTTGATACTTTCCCCCAAATCACATAGAGCTTTTGCAAAGTCCGCACTCCCAATGGTGCAAGGAATGGTGAAAGCACCGGGATCTTCTAGCTTCGAGGCCATTGAGTGCACTATTGCACTAACTTGGTGGGTCATCTTAATAGTTTCACAATCCATGGATCTTTTCTTTGTCACCAAGTTCTTTATGAATTTAGCATAACCCGGCATTTGCTCTAGAGCCTCCCCCAAAGGCACATTAATGGATAAGCTCTTCATCATGTCAATAAACTTCTTAAACTGATTCTTATTTGTTTGCTTCGCGAGCCTTTGAGGATAATGTGGAGGTGACCTTGGCAAAGGAGCCTTGGCTTTAGGCACAACCGTTTCCGGCATGTCTATTACGTGTTCCCTAGACGGGTTCACGTCATTCTGAGTCTCCACCTCGGCATCTTGAATATCAATCCTCACTTCCTCATTCACGTTCTCATCAATCACATTTTCAACCACCAAAGGAATCTAATCTTCTTGCAACTCAACTTCATCACTCAAAATTTCTTTTTTCTTGGAGGCATTCATATCATCGCCTTGTCCACTTCTTGTAGTTACCGCCATAACATGATTGTTCCCCCTCTTCGGGTTAACTACAGTATCACTTGGTAGAGCCCCCTTAGGGCGAGTATTCAAGGATTGTGAGATTTGGCCTAATTGAACCTCCAAGTTTCTAATTGAAGTATTGTGGGAAGCCAATTGAGCATTAGAGTCCGCATTCTTTTTCATCATCTGTTCAAACATCATTTCAATTCTCCCCATTTTATTGTTGGAAGAACTAGTACCTTGGGATGGAAATGGGGGTGGATTGTTTGGTTGTTGATACATTGGGGTACTTTGAAAGCCTTGCCCCCGATTTCCTTGATTGCTATTGTTCCAACCATCTTGATTGTTGCTACCACCCCAGTTGTTGTTGTTGTCATTCCAATTACCCTGATTGTTGTTCTGATTGCCCCAATTGGAATTTTGGTTGTTGTTCCACTAATTACTATTCCATTGTTGTTGTTGATTACCCCAATTGCCTTGGGGTCTCCATTGTTGTTGGTTGGAAGAATTGCCCCTTTGGCCTTGATAATTGTTCACGTAATGCACCTCTTCATTCTGCCCATCACAACCATCATCTTGGAATCCACCACAATCATTGTTATATTGATCCGAACTCCCTTAGTTCTATTGACCTCTTTGTCTTCTTTTGTTCACAAGCATGTTGACACCCTCCATAGCATTTACTTGCGCGGATTTTTGAACCTGATGTAATTGTGTCTTTGCTAGTTGGTTCATTGTTGTTGTCAGCTCTGCTATTGCCTGCCCATGATCTTGTAGCTCTTTGTGTAAGTGAGTGACCGTGGGGTCACCCTATGGCACATTGGCTCTACTTTGCCAAATGGAGGACGTGTTAGCCATCTCGTCAAGAATGTCACAAGCCTCATCATAGGACAGCTTCATGAAATTACCCCCAGCCAGTTGGTTCACTATGCACTGATTTCTTGTGTTTATGCCCTGGTAAAATGTCTATTGTATCATTGCCTCAGTCATATCATTGTTGGGACATTCCTATACCATGGTTCTATATCTCTCACATAGCTCATGTAATGGTTCTGTGGGATCCTACTTGAAATCTAATATCGCATCTCTCAATGCAGCCATGTGCCCTGGCGAAAAAAACTTTGCAATGAATTTATCTGTCAACTCATCCCAAGTAGTGATGGAACGGTTGGGAAGTCGTTCAAGCCAATCCAATGTCTTCCCTCTAAGTGAGAAACGGAATAGTCTCAACCGAAGTGCATCCTCTGACATATTAGTTTGCTTTCTCCCCCGACAGGTATCCACGAAACACTTGAGATGCTTGTAAATATTCTGATTGGCAGCACCCGTGAAATACCCTCGCTGCTCCAACAATGTCAACATCACATTTGTAATTTGAAAATTGGCCGCCCGGACCCGGGGTGGGACAATTGCACTTGCATATCCTTGGTTGGGAAGCACTCGAGGAGCCACTCTTGGAGGTGGCGGGGGAGGGTCTGGAATATTATTATTGGCCTGACGGCCTCTCCTTTGTCCTTGAGGCACAATAGGAACCTCACCATCAATATTGTCATCTACCTCTTCCCCCAACGGAAGATCTCCAAGAGGTGCGTTGTTTGCTGCCATTTTGTACCTGAAGTAGTGACACACACAAATTAGTAACGCAAAAGGATAGAAGAATAATACACAAAACTATTTAGATAGATAGCCAAAATTGTTGGCTCCCGGCAACGACGCCAAAAAGTGATCGAAGCCAACCCTACACCACTACGGAGTGCCGAAAGCAGTCAAAGCAGCTTTCACCCGAGATGGTCGGGATCGAATTTACAGGGAGCTAGAAGTGGAAATTGGATTCCTATCTAAACTAGAGATGTGTAGTGCTCTCAATTACTCTTCCAATCATCTTTTGGTTGGATATTACTTATAATATTTATGCTAATGATAAGCTAAATTAAACTAAGAATGATTGCTTGTAGGGTTTTCTAATTAGTTAAAGAGGCACTAGGGAAGTGACTTTCTCCTAGGTGAATACTTGACGGGATCTAAACCCTAAGGCAAAGACGTTATGTTGGGGATTATGAAATAGCCAATGCACGGATTTACTCACTCTATACCTCTCAGTAGCTTGAGTAACTTTGCCCTAATTGACTTTCTCAAGACCAATTGGGTGTCAAAATTGTGCAAGCAATATAGGCTCAGGTCGGGTAGTAGTATCTTTAGGTTTAACCCTTTAATTGGGGCTATCAATCTCTTGATTGTACCCCAATTCCTTGTTGGACTGATTTTCCTAGACTTAAGTTCTCTTTCTCAAGAAGAACCCAAGTCAAATAGGCACAAATTAGTGTTTGGAACCACTAATTCAACATGGAAAACACAAATCAGTCCAAATATCAATTATCCATAAACATCTAAGTCTTAAATCAAAAGACTCATCAAATACCCACACTAGGGTTGAGCCACAACCCTAGCTAATGGGTCTAGCTACTCATACTAATGAAATAAAATAGAGAAATGGATGTAGAATAACCCATAAGATTTAATTACCAGCTAAGAATTGAAGATTCAATGATAAACCCACTATAAAATTACTCAAATAGTCAAATACAGTCGTTCACGAGCTCTGTTCAAAGTCAGATTACGAAAGATGACCTAAAAATGTGAAAAGAAAGTATTTATACTAGACCAAATTTTCTAGATAAAAATACCCATGACGAGGTAGTGCGGTCTGCACAAAATGCACTGCGGACCGCAATGAGGCTTCTTGGCTTCATTGACTCTTCTCTGAATCTGGCCACCATGGGCAGCATAAAATGCACCGCGGTCGTGGTGGCATCAGTTGCGATCCGCACAAAAAGGACCGCTGACCACATTGGCCTGCATCTTCAAACTCCTAACTCTCTGCACCCCCATCTTTGCGAACTGCACAAAATAGGTTGTGGCCGCAAAGAGGCCACCGCGACCGCACTAAATCCTCCGCGGTCCACATTGTCTTAGGCTCCAAAAATGCACCTCTCTGATTCTCCTCACTGCGGACCGCATTAAATGGATTGCGGCTGCAGTGGATCTGTTTTAACTGTGCTTGGACTTGTTCTTAGTACTTGTACATATTTCACTCCTTTTTGAGCTAGTTTTGACTAACTGTCACTTTTTTACCAAACTCTGCAACAAAGTGCAATATGTAAGCCTTTTGGACTATTTTGTATACATTTTTAATCAAAACTCAAGTAAAAAGGAGTGTAAAATGGACTAAAATCCCTAGTTATCATCTTCTCTCCTGTTCTTCCACCAGGAATAGTACTGGCCATTAAAAAGTGGAGGCCTAACAGTGGATTGCCCTTCCTAGTTTCTAGGTGGCGCACTCTTCTTGATCTGTTCCTAAGGTGTTAGCCTCTTCAAGGATAATCCTCTCTAATACCAATTGATGTTTTAGACTTTAATACCATACAAGAGGGGGTGATTTGTGTGGTACCCAATTTTTGCTTAATTGATTATAGAAGGACCCGATTCTTCTATGTGTTCCAACTACTACTATTGCGGAATAATAAGTACAGAAAATAAAGAACACAAAGATTTTATGTGGAAAACACCTGGCTCAAAAGGTGAAAAAACCACGACCTACCTTCCAGTAGGATTTTTCCAAACTCTCCAATAAAATCACTAAGCCAAAAACTACATTTTCAAAAACTCTTTTGTAAACCTAGGATTAACTCTAATCCCATTGTGGCACACAGCCTCAAGTGTTGCGACAACTTCAAGTTAACTCTAACTTGAAAACCCTAAGTACCTAATACAATTGCTTCTAAATAAGCTGAAAGATACAATGTAAAATCACCTACTACAATTGAACTAGAATAAAAGATAGATACTCGGAACTAGTTCTTCTATCTGGTTCAAGTAGCTTCAGGATTGCACGCTTGAATCACACATAAATTGCTTGCAAAATTGCCTTTCTATTTTTCTCTCAATTCACGTTTAACTTCTGCTTATGTGCATTACCTGTAAAAGAGAACAACACTAATATTTAAGGGGTTAGTAATAAGAGATTGACTAGGATACAGATGCTACTCTTTCATGGTGAAAGTGGAAGAGTTCTAGGTGATCTCATACTCTAACTCTATCATTCTAGGTGATCTCATACTCTAACTCTATCCTCTTCCTAAACTATGTTCTCTTTGTGTAAGGAGCCTTTCTCCTTATCCAATATGCAACCTTTTCGATCATGATCAGAAGATATTACTTCTGATAAGTTAGCTTTATCTCCATCACGTGCATTTCACATGTTTGGGTCGATAATGATTGTGCTTCATAAGACGGACCTGGTCCATATTTGAGTTCTTTTGTCAGTCTTCAAAACTTCACATTTACTTGGGCCAACAGTTATTTATTTGTTTCTTATAACGAGCAGCTAGCAACATGCGAATGGTTTAAAGTCCTAAACTAAAGTGTGTTTTCTAGGTTTGTTTCCAAATTGAGTCAATTTCATTTGTCTTCTCTTTTGGTAATTCCTTATGATTTTAATGGGAAAAAAGTACATTAGATGTAAGGAACTTGAATTCAATTGGTGATACAAAAGAAAAAGTTTAAAATTCATTCAATATTAGATGTAGCACTACCATCTAGATCCGGGAGTTAATAAAATGAATTTAGTAAGATGACCTTTTCCTAATAATCTTGAGATTTCAATACCCGCAAGAATATTAAAAGTACATTTTTCAATGAATGTTAATAAATTCCAAAATCAAACAAAATGAAAATAAGACCCTTCCAATCTTGGAGTTATTTCACTTCCAGCAATTTTAGGTTTAGAATCCTCGTGTTTGGAGAGTTGACTATCTTTTCAGTCTACTAGAATCCGTTACTTGAGCAAAATTATATTCTTGTAAAGCATAGAGTAAAGATAAAACCAGCAAATAAAAAGTAAAATAAATAATTCCATATGTGAGAAATAATGAAACGAGAAGAATCAAAATGAATTTATTGATATGTGGTTTTTCCTTGTTATCATGCACTAAAAAACTGGGAGAATGTAATACCCTATATTTTAAAATAAGGATGTATTGGTCAAAATAATAATAATAATAATTATTATTATTATTATTATAATTATTATTATTATTATTATTATTATAAAAAATAACTTCTAAAAAAGGATAAGTAAGGCAAAAGGGTCGAAGCCCATTTGCCAAAAGAAAAAGAAAGGGCAAAAAGAGGGTTGCCAATTACGACGAAGCAGAAGCTTCAGAAACGAAACAAAAAAAACAGAGAAGGAAAGAAAGAGAAGAAGAAAAGAGAGGAAGAAGAAGAAAGCTTTGGACAAGGACTTTAAGAAGAACTGGGGGTTGAAATTGAATCCTTCGACTCAAGAGGTTAACTTCTTCTCCTCATCTGTTGAATTATTTCACTGTATTTATACAATTTCATGTGGTACAAAGAAATTCAATATCAACTTTCTTTTATATAAAAAGAAATATACAATTACTATGGATATAACAAGGCTATAAGGGTTTGGTTTAAGCACTGATAGGTCTACTTCTATAGGAATAATTATACTAAATAGTTTGAAATTGATAGAATTATGGACTAGTTCTATGATTAAATATAAATACCTTTTTATTTACAAGAATTTCTTTGGACTAATTTAAATTATTCATAGCATGGGTAAATATTAATCCACAAATTAAGACTCAAACATGAACCCCGATGATTGGGTTTTCTAAAATAGCTATGAATTAGTCTAAATAAAGAAATTAACATGAGATCGATATTATATAATTATAGATTGATTAGAGAAATTTATATGAATTGTTCGAGGTGAAACATTTGGTATTTCGGCACGAGTACTGTGAGTAGTAATCTTACCGCAATTTGTGTTTTCGTAACTTGCATGATTTACACATGATTTTAATATGAATATGTTACCAATAATTTTGAGTTGCATGTGGGACAAGTCTTTTACTCGATATGATACCAAAATAGTTATTTGAGATGATTACCGTGATTTTAAATATTTTTGTTGTCACTAGATCTGTTTTACTGTTACTTGAATTTACTGTTATCGAAAAGAAATTATATGATTTGATAAAAACCTAAATGCCCTATATTTTTTAAAATACTTTCTATGAGTATATATGGATTACAGGGACAAGTATAAATGGGAGTAGACATTGAAGGATCACGTAGCTAACGGTGGGTTCATTAGACCTGGTGCACCTTGTAATTACAGATTACCGTTATAGCCCTCGCTAGTGGAAAGGTAGAACTAGCATATCGTTACCGATTTCCCTCGAGTAGGGGCTACCGTTATATTTGACTTCTTGCGAAGAAGTCCACAGTTATACCGATTACATGATCCGTTCATTAAAACCTCCCAAAATATGAATATTGATATTATATAGTGGTTAGCGAGCTTATTAAGGAATTGTCAATCGTATTATACTACAAGAAAAATATGATGAGGCTGAAAATTATTTATTATTTCTAAAAGGGGCATTTTTATGATAATTTATGTTTAATATACTAGCATATTTTTCGAGTTGTCCGAAAATAAAACGGTTGTGGTTAAGTGTTATTACTCACTGAGCTAGCAACTCATTCCCCGCTAAATATTTTTACAAAGACAGCAGTTGACGCGGGTGAGGATTTCGATAATTAGAGCGCACAGGTTGATAGTTCTTGGTGAGCCTCGCACTTGTTCGCGTGGGCGGAGATTTTATTTATTGTTATACTCTTTTTTTTGAATTCTTAGAGTCGCTCCATAGTCATTATTTTAGTGTCATGAGTATTCTTTTGTCATTATAGTCTTATGTTGAGTATCGTTCTCATTTATCAAAGTTGGAGATAAATTAGTATTTCTAGTGGTTAGTTGGTGGTTTAGTTATGGTGGAGACTTGTATTGGTTAATTGACAAGTTGTCAACTGTTTGGTATGATATTAGGATGTTTTGTTGTTAGTTTGAGACAGGAAAATTTTTAGGATGGTCCAAAAACAAGGGAAACTCTGTCCGATTTTCTGTAAAATTACCGATGAGGCTTACTTGGGAGCACTTGCTCCTAAGCGCCGGTCACAATCCTAAATTGGGCCGTGACAATGTTGGTATTAGAGCTTAGGCTTTAAGTCCCGAGTCATGGAGCAATGTTTAGTAGAGTCTTGTTCATGGGTATGTAGGCGCCCATACTTATGATCTCCGGGCTACTGAACATTTAGGAATGTTTTCCATTCTTTCATTCTTTGATCGTGCGTTGGGATAACTTGAGATTGACTTTGGAATATTTCTTTTACATATGGCTAGGACATGCACACCCTCATCTGCTGGACGTGGTGCTGGACGTGGTACTACCCGGGGTGGAGGTCAAGTTGGGGTTCATCAAACTAGAAGACAGAGTTGAACCTGAAATTGGGAAATGGGTCAACTCCAAGCTGCTATGCCATATCAAGTGCAAGGGTAGGGAGTTCAGGACGCTCCACCACCAGTGCCAACTATTGTGCCTACTGTTATCTTACCTCCAAACTCAATAGCAAGGTTATTGAATGTGTTAGAGGCATTGGTGCCTGCTTAGGGTGGAAGTTCAGCTCCTCAGGCTACTTTACAGACACAAGCACCTGCACAGACTCAGACTTTCGGGAATAAGGAAGTATCTCTATAAGAGTTTCTGTAATTGAAATCAACGAAATTCACAGGTTTCGATAATTCGGCAGATCCTCAAAGTTTCTTGGATGGGACACTCAAGGCATTACGTGCTCTTGGATGTTCTAGTGAGAGAGTCGTGGAGCTCGCAACATACAAACTAGAGGATATGGCCAACACATGGTATGAAATATTGCTAGGAAGGCCAGCAGGAGCAGTACCACTAACACTGGACGAGTTAACTAAGTTGTTCAAGAATCATTTCTTTCCCGACAACCTGAGGCAAAAATATGATAGAGACTTTGAGAGATTGGTTCAGACTCCAGATATGGATGTGTCAACATATAACACTAAGTTTTGTAAGCTGGATATATATGCTCCTTACTTAGTACCTGCCGTAAAAGTTCGAGTTCAGAGGTTTGTTGATGGATTAGTTGGTCGTCTATACACTGAAGTAGCCCCACAGATAAAGACTTTATCCTACTCTGGTGTAGTCGACCTTGCTAGAAAGATTGAAAACAAGGGACGTAGTGAGTGTACAGCTAGTGATTTACATAAGAAGGCCAAGATAGGAGGGGCTTTCAGTGGCAGTTTTAGTGAAAATAGAAGAACAGGAAGTCAGGGAAAACAACAACAATAACAGGGTTCTTAGACAGGGACACACCTGTTTTCACAGTCCACATACAGACCACATTATAGACATGGTACTAGGGGACCTTCAGAAACTGGACATCGTAATTCTGGGCAGATATATGCCACAACTCCAGTCTGCCAGACCTGTGGTAGATCACATTTGGGCCAATGTCGTGTTCTAATTGGAGAGTGATTTCGGTGTGGCCAGTTGGGACATCACTTGAGGGATTGCCCTAAGCCTCCGAAGAAATTTCAACCAGGCTTCTATTCAGTCAGCTGCACCGACTCAGACTACTCGTAATACTTCAGGTGCTACAGGTACATGAAATAGAGGTCGAGGTGCTGGAGACCGTGCTACTGTAAATCAAGGACAAAGGAATGCTGGTAGAGGTCAGGCGAGAGTTTTTGCATTTACTAGACAGGATGCTCAGGCCTCGAATGTTGTAGTTATAGGTATTCTTTCTGTCTATTCATTTGATGCACTTGCGTTGATTGATCCGGGATCTACCCACTCATATGTGTCCTCGTACTTTTCTTTGAGATTTAGTGGACAGCCTGAGCTATTGAATGATCCTTTTCTAGTTGTTACTCCTGTTGGAGAGTCTCTATTAGTTGAATACGTGTATCTTGCTTGTCAGATTCGGGTTGAGGGTAGAGATACTCTAGCTGACCTTATTGTACTTGATATGATTGACTTTGACATGCTGATGGGAATGGATTGGTTATCTTCTTGCTATGCTATAGTTGATTGTCATGCAAAGATAGTAAAGTTTGAGATACCGAATGAACCCAGTTTTATTCTTAGAGGGAGTCAAGTTCCAAAGACTTGCAAAATTGTATCTTTTATGAAGGCTCAACGACTTCTGAAGAAAGGTTGCTTGGGTCTCTTAGCTATTGTAAATGACACAAGAAAGGAAATAGTTAGTATAGAAAATGTTCCAGTAGTGAGAGAATTTTCTGATGTATTTCCTGAGGATTTACCAGGATTGCCTCCAGTATGAGAAATAGACATTGGTATTGATTTTCTACCTGACACACAACCCATATAAATACCCCCATATCGAATGGCACTAGTAGAGTTGAAGGAGCTAAAGCAACAGTTACAAGATTTGTTAGATAAAGGTTTTATTAGACCTAGTGTATCACCATGGGGTGCACCAGTACTGTTCGTAAAGAAGAAAGACGGATCCCTGAGAATGTGCATTGACTGCAGGAAGTTGAACAAGATAACAATACGCAATAAATATCATTTTCCTCATATAGATGACATGTTTGATCAGTTACAAGGAGCTGCCCACTTTTCAAAGATTGACCTCCGTTCTGGTTATCATCAACTTAGAATCAAAGATGAAAATATTTTTAAGACTGCTTTCAGTACTCGATATGGGCACTACGAGTTTCTTGTGATGCCTTTCGGACTGACAAATGCTCCAGCTGCACTCATGGATTTAATGAATAGGGTGTTCAATCTGTTTCTGGATAGATTTGTAATAGTATTTATTGATGATATCATGATATATTCTTGTAGCCAAGGAGAACATGAGAATCATCTCAGGACTGTGTTGCAGACATTGTGAGAACATCGACTTTATGCTAAGTTCTAAAAGTGTGAATTCTGGCTAGACTCGGTAGCATTTTTGGGGCATGTTGTATCCAAATATGGAATTATGGTGGATCCTAAGAAGACCGAAGTTGTGTAGAAATGGACCAGACCTACTTCTCCTATAGAGATTCGCAGCTTTTTAGGCTTAGCAGGCTATTACAGGCATTTTGTATAGGATTGCTCCAGAATAGCAGCGCCGCTGACCAAGCTAACATAGAAAAATGCAAAGTTTCAGTGGACAGAGGAATGTGAGCAGAGCTTTCAAAAACTCAAAACATGTTTGACAACTGCACCAATATTAGCCTTACCATCAGGTTCTAGAGGATTTTCAGTATTTTGTGATGCCTTGAGGGTGGGATTAGGATGTGTTCTCATGCAAAATGGTCGTGTTATTGCTTATGCTTTGAGACAGTTGAAAAATCACGAGCAAAACTATCCTCCACATGATTTGGAGATGGATGCAGTGGTATTTGCTCTAAAAATTTGGAGACATTATCTATACTGTGAAACTTGTGAGATTTATACTGACCATAAAAGTCTGAAATATATCTTTCAGCAGAGAGATCTAAATCTTTGGCAGCGTCGTTGGATGGAACTACTCAAAGCCTATGATTGTTCTATTTTGTATCATCTTGGAAAAGCCAATGTGGTGGCTGATGCATTGAGTAGAAAATCTATGGGGAGTTTGGCACATATAGCTCCTACAAAAAGACTTTTGGCCAAAGATATTTAGAGACTAGAAGATATAGGTATCAGATTTAGTGTCGAAAATTCAGAGGCATTGTTGGCTTGTGCTCAGGCTAAGTCTTCATTAATTGAGGGTATTAAGGCCACCCAATATAAAGACGAACGATTATGCAAATACAGAGATGAGGCCTTAACTGGTATAAGAAAGGATATAATTGTTGAAAGTGATGGTATTCTTCGAATGGGTAACAAACTATGTGTAGCAGACGTAGATGGGTTGAGTCATGTTATTCTTAAATAAGCTCACAACATTAAATACACTATACATCCCAGATCCACAAAAATGTACCATGACCTAAGCAATTTTATTGGTGGGAAGGTATGAAGAAAGATGTTGCTAACTTTGTTTCTAGTTGTTTGACTTGTCAGCAGGTCAAGGCTGAGCATCAGCGACCCGCAGGACTACTACAATAAATTGAGATTCCGGAGTAGAAATGGGAAAGAATTACTATGGATTTTGTCACTGAGCTACCATGAGCCCTTAGAGGTTATGACTTGGTATGGGTGATTGTAGATCGACTAACGAAATCAGCACACTTTTTGCCGATGAAGACTATATATAGTGGAGTCAGGTATGCACAGATATTTATGAACGAAATTGTCCGACTTCACGGAGTTCCAGTATCTATCATCTCTGATAGAGGATCAAAGTACACTTCACACTTTTGGAAATCTTTTCAAGAAGCATTGGGTACACAAGTAGATCTTAGTACTGCATTTCATCCACATGCAGACGTGCAGTCTAAATGTACTATTCAGATCTTGGAGGATATGTTAAGAGCTTGCATTCTTGAGTTTGGAGGTAGTGGGGACGCTTATCTACCTTTAGCTGAATTGGCTTACAATAATAGCTTCCACTCTAATATTCAAATGGCACCGTACGAAGCATTGTATGGTAGAAGATGTCGTTCTCCTATTGGATGGTTTGAAGCTGGTAAGACTAACTTATTGGGACCTGACCTAGTACAAGAAGCTATGGACAAGGTCCAACTGATTAGACAGAGATTTCTTGCAGATCAAAGTAGACAAAAGTCTTATGCTGATAAGAGAAGAAGAGATTTAGTGTTCATAATTGGGGACAAAGTATTCCTACGAGTCACCCCTATGAAAGGTGTGATGCGGTTTGGGAAAAGAGGCAAGTTAAGCCCCAAGTTTATAGGACCGTATGAGATATTAGACCGAGTGGGAGCAGTGGCTTATCGTTTGACACTTCCTCCTGAGTTGTCCTTTATTCATCCAGTGTTTCACGTCTCAATTCTAAGAAAATGTATATCAGACTCATCTCAGGTGATTGAAGCACCGACTATACCACTCGATGAGAAGTTGTCTTACGAGGAGGAGCCAATGGCTATTGTTGATAGATAAATAAGAAAACTACGGTCAAAAGAAATCGTGTTCGTGAAAGTCTTGTGGATAAATCATACAGTTGAAGAAGCTACTTGTGAAATAGAAGACACTATGCGAGTCAAGTACCCCCATTTATTTCAGTCTATAGGTACGTACTTGAGTTAAATTTGGGGATCGGATTTCATAAGGTTGGGAGGATGTAATACCCTATATTTTTAAATAAGGGTGTATTGGTCATAATAATAACAATAATTATAAGAAAATAACTTTTAAAAAAAGATAAGTAAGGTAAAAGAGCCGAAGCCCATTTGCCAAAAGAAAAGAAAGGGCAAAAGGAGGGTTGTCGATTACGACGAAGCAGAAGCTTCAGAAACGAAACCAAAAAAAAAAACAAAGAAGGAAATAAAGAGAGAAGAAGAAAAGAGAGGAAGAAGAAGAAAGCTTTGGACAAAGACTTTAAGAAGAACTAGGGGTTTAAATTGAATCCTTAGACTCAAGAGGTTAACTTATTCTCCTCATATGTTGAATTATTTCACTATATTTATGCAATTTCATTATATTTATGCAATTTCATGTGGTACAAAGGAATTCAATATCAACTTTACTTTATATAAAAAGAAATATACAATTACTGTGGATATAACAAGGCTATAAGGGTTGGTTTAAGCACTGATAGGTCTACTTCTAGAGAAATAATTATACTAAATAGTTTGAAATTGATAGAATTATGGACTAGGTCTATGATTAAATATAAATACCTTTGTATTTACAAGATTTTTTTGGACTAATTTAAATTACTGTAATGACTCGGCCGGTCGTTTTAAGAATTAACGCTCTGATCCCCTATTAACTTCTTTCCCCGTGTTTATTTCTGCTATTTTGATTTGCCGGGATATTTGGTTTTGAGTTTTGGGACACTTAGTCCTTAAATGAGAGTTTAAGTTTTAGAAATTTGACCGTAGTCAGAGCAGTATGAAGACGACCTCAGAATGGAATTCTGTTGGTTCTGTTAGCTCCGTTGGGTGATTTCGGGCTTAGGGGTGTGTTCGGGTTGTGTTTTGGAGGTCTGTAGCTAATTTAGGCTTGAAATGCCGAAAGTTGAATTTTTGAAGTTTCCAGTTCGATAGTGAGATTTTGATATCGGGATCGGAATGGAATTCTAGAAATTGAAGTAGCTCCGTAGTGTTGAATGTGATGTGCTTGCAAAATTTTAGGTCACTCGGACGAGGTTTGATAGACCTTTTGACCGAAAGCGTAATTTGAGAGTTTTTGGAATTCCTAGGCTTGAATCCGATGTAAATTTGGTGTTTTGATGTTGTTTTAAGCATTCCGAAGATTGCAACAAGTTTGAATGATGTTTTAGGATTGCTTGGCATGTTTAGTTGAGGTCCCGGGGGCCTCGGGTGTGTTTCGGATGCTCAATGGGCCATTTTTGGACTTGGAGAAGGATCAGATTTTTGCTGGTTTTTGTTGCAGACTTTTCTTCATCGCGATCATGTGAGGAGGCTCGCGATCGCGAAGGCTTGGATGCGGCAGAAGGGATTTACGCGATCGCGGGAAGGGGAGTGTGAACGCGTAGTAATAGTAGGAGTTGAATCGTGAACGCATGGGCTACGCCGCGTTCACGAAGAGGAAGAAGTGAGGCAGCTGAGGAGTGGAAGATTTTCTCTTCGCAATCGTGAGAGGTCAACCGCGATCGCGTGGAGCTGAGCAGTGCAACATTGCGATCGCGTAGGGTTTACCGCGTTCGCGTAGGTTTATTTTTGGGGTCAGCAAAGTTGCTCTTCGCGATCGCGTGGGAGTTTCCGCGATTGCAATTAAGGATGCGTCTCGACGGAACATAAAGTTCAAAATCAAGGGTTTTGAGTTCATACCACAAAATTGAATTGGGATCTCGGTAGGAGACGAATTTTGGAGAGATTTTCGGAGGTAGTTTGCGGGTAATGATTATTAACTCTTTTTTGCTTATAACCCATTAATTTAATCATGAATTCATCATCTAATTTCGGATTTGGGGTGAGAAATTGGGAAAATTTTGGAAAGGTTCTTAGACCAAACAATCGAGTTTTGATTGGGGATTTGACATTGGATTTGGATAATTTTGGTATGGTTAGACTCGTGAGAGTATGAGGATTCTGAAAATATAAATTTTACCCAATTCCGAGACGTGGCCGAGGGGCATTTTAGTCATTTTACCTAATTTTGTGTATTAGCTTAGAATTTATTTGTAGAATAAGTTACTTGAAGTGTTATTTACATTATGCAATTGAATTGAATAGATTTGGGCCATTTGGAGTCGAGTACTCGTGGCAAGAACATGGTTCCGGGTTGATTTAGAGCCGCTTCGAGGTAAGTGGCTTGCCTAACCTTGTGTGGGGGAAACTCCCCTTAGGATTTGGTATTATTGATAATTGAAATGCTTTGTATGTGAGGTGACGAGTGCATACTTGTGCTAATTATTGAAAATCCAGTTTTCATTAAGTAATTACTAGTATGTTTCGTTTTCTGTTTATACTACTTACAATTTAGGCCTATTGTTCGCTTAGGAAAGCATGTCTGATTGACTTAATTGCCTTACTTGCTCAACTGCCTTATTTGGATTATGTGCAGCATGCTAGGTTAGAAATACCTGTTTTGACTTGGTATGGAACTTGAATTACACTATGTACTCTTCTTGTTGTTGTTGTGTGTTTACTTTGGGACTACGGGACGGTATCTCGGGAGATCCCTCTGTATGTTTACTTTGGGACTACGGAATGGTATTCTGGGAGATCCCCCTGTACATTTACATTGGAACTATGGGACTGCACCCGGTAGATTCCCCATGTACTGAGTATTTACATTTGGGACTACGGATCAGTATTCCGGGAGATCCCCTCGCATTATGAGTTGGACTACAGGACGGTATCCCGGGAGATCCACTGGATATTTATATTTGGGACTACAGGACGGTATCCTGGAAGATCCTCGGTTGTTATCTTTGTGCTGAGATGTATTTCTTTCTGTGTTTACTTTGTCTCTGTAATAGTTGTTGTTGTTCTTTCTATCCTGTGTTACTTTTACTATTGTACTTATTTATGTTGTTTTGTTCTACACTGTTAAACTTTATATTTTATTTAACCTCAATAGGGCCCTGACCTTCCTTGTCACTACCCGATCGAGGTTAGGCTTGGCACATACTGAGTACCACTGTGGTGTACTCATGCCCTTTCTGTGCATGTTTTTCATGTGTAGATCCAGGTACTTCCACTCAGTCTTATAATCCTTGAGGCGAGGCACTTCTGTAGAGACTTCGAGGTATATCTGCCGCGTCCGCAGACCGAGGAGTCCTTTTCTATCTTTCTGTAATAGTATAGCCCTTCTATATTTCCTTTTGTTAGACATTTCTGGAGTTAGAGCTTTTTATGTAATCCCTTAGCTTGTGATTCATGGGGTTACGGATTTTGGGAGGTGTAGGTTGAGATTCTTGTACTGTTATATGTCAGGCGGCATCTTAAACACTATTTCGTCTGTTATTTCGGTTTTATATTATTTTCTTTCCGCAAACTATTTCTTTTCCGAAATTGTTAGGCTTACTTAGTCGTAGAGACTAGGTGCCATCAATATAGTTCACGGAGGGCGAACTGGGGTCGTGATAATTACTCATAGCATGAGTAAATACAATTCCACAAACTAAGACTCAAACATGAACCCCGATGATTGGGTTTTCTAAAATAGCTATGAATTAGCCTAAATAAGGAAATTAACATGAGATCGATATTATGTAATTATAGATTTATTGAAGGAATTTGTACAAATTGTTCGAGGTGAAGCATTTGGTATTTCGACACGAGTACTGTGAGTAGTAATCTTATCACAATTTATGTTTTCATAACTTGCATGATTTACACATGATTTTAATATAAATATGTTACCAATTATTTTGAGTTGCATGTGGGATAATTCTTTTACTCGATATGATACCGAAATAGTTATTTGAGATGAATACTATAATTTTAAATATTTTCGTTGTCACTAGATCTGTTTTACTGTTACTTGAATTTACTGTTATCGAAAAGAAATTATATGATTAGATAATAACCGAAATGCCCTATATTGTTTTAAAATACTTTCTACGAGTATATACGGATTACAGGGACAAATATAAATGGGAGTAGACATTGGAGGATCTCGTAGCTAACAGCGGGTTCGTTATACCTGGTGCATCTTGTAATTACAGATTACCGTTATAGCCCTCGCTAGTGGGAAGGTAGAACTAGCATACTGTTACCGATTTTCCTCGAGTAGGGACTACCGTTATATTTGACTTCTTGCAAAGAAGTCCACAGTTATACCGATTATATGATCCTGTTACATCTCGCATTTTCATATGTTAAAGTTTCATCGTAGGTTAATCGACGTAAGTTCGGGGATAGGATTATTTTGAGATTTTAAGCATTTTGCTATTTCAAACAAGTGATAAGTAAATTCGTGAAGGTGAGAGGGGAAGCAAGTCAAAGAAAATGAATTTTCGTCCAAGTTTAGCATGTTGGGATAAAATATGGCCCGAGCTAAAATACTCAATATTTATGGACTAGTGTCATACGAGGTACCACATGACCATAATAATAAGGTATATAAAATATGTGAAAAGTGAGTAGTATTTTAAGTAAGTGAAAATAATTCTCAATTATGTGAGTAATTGGTTAATTATTGGGTAATGGGACATTACCTAGTTAATTAATAACTAGTGATGAAAAATATGGATACGGACAAAGCCTCCCATGTGGCAGTAAAAGGAGAAAGACCAATGACTATTGACTTAGGCTACTAATTTATAAAGACACTTGGACAATACACCTTGCCATTAAAGCACGTAGAAAGAAAGTTAGGTTAGTCATCTTTACAAATTATTTGTAAATCAAGTGATGTCAATTCATTTTGGACGAGATTTTGGAAGTCATATCAGACTTCATGTCACAATAGCAACGTCAATTCTTACTTTAGTAAAGAAATTTATACAAAATTGCACTGCGTAATAACAGCGAGATTTTGCTATTCTAAGGGAGTGCGGTGCAATCCTTCTCAAGAATATCATACGGATTTTTTCCTACTCCAAGTATGTTAAGTCTAAGCTCTTCCTTCATTTTGTATGATCTCGTAATTATACAAGTTTGATAAATAGGCATAAAGAAAAAAAAAACATATCCCGGAATTTACGTATATTTTTCTAGTTTTGTAAGTTACAATATTCTCCTTATCATGACTATATATTCAATTGAGTATTTCCTTCTTCCAGTCAAGAGAGTAGAGAGTTTATATATACAGTATTACAGTATTTTCATTATCATCGAGCTATAATCGATGGGTAGGCCCCTATTGGGCAACCTCTGATCAAATGGTAAGTTATATATTGAGTCTACTGTGGCCGAGCGCCTATGAGCGAGCCTAGTTGGTCGAGATACAAAGCCTAGTATGGCCGAGCGCCTATGAGCGAGCCTACTACGACAGAGCATATATATATATATATATATATATATATATATATATATATATATATATATATATATATACCGAGCCTTATAGGGCCGGATAGCTATTTTACTTACTATATTGAGAGAGTTGAGTCAGTATCAGCAGGTAAGCATATCTTTAGATTATCTTTGACTTCCAGCTACTTGTAGTTATTATATTATCAGTTCAGTTTCAGCTTTCAGTATATTTTCTTACATACTCAGTACATTATTTCGTACTGACGTCCTTTTTCTGGTGGCACTGCATTTCATGCGTGCAGGTTCAGACAGATAGGCGGGTAGACATTCTCATTAAGTGTTGTTGTCACGCCCTGAACCTGGGGGGGCGAGACTGGCACCCAGTACCTCACATATCTTTGCATACCAACTTGCAACTAAGAGACTCTGAACATATGATGTCATACTTTGACCATGGGCCACATTGCAAGATAACTACGAATGCTAACTAAATGTAAATATATAACTGGGCCGACAAGGCCGTCATAACTATTACAGCTGACAACCAACCAAATATACATACAAGGCCTGCAACCCAACATATTGCAATAACTGATAGGATATGTCTACAAGCCTTTACTGATGGATATACAATGATCGGAACATCTCCCCGACCTACTCATAACATATATACATATATATACAAGATGTACATAAGGCTCTAGACCCGAAAACTCCGAAAGGCATGGAGCTTACCGATCAAGCTGAACTCGGGCAACACTTATTGAGGAGGCCTACCCATCTGTCTATCTGACCTGTACGCATGAAATGCAGCACCCCCAGAAAAGAGACGTCAGTACGAAATAATGTACTGAGTATGTAAGGCAATATACTGAAAGCTAAAACTGAACTGATAATATAATAACTGCAAGTAGCTGGAAGTCAAAGATAATCTGAAGATATGCTTACATGCTGATACTGACTCAACTCTCTCAATATAGTAAGTAAAATAGTTGTCCGGACCTATAAGGCTCGGTATACATATATATATCTACTTTGCCATAGTAGGCTCGCTCATAAACGCTCGGCCATACTAGGCTCTGTATATCGACCAACTGGGCTCGCTCATAGGCGCTCAGCCACAGTAGGCTCGGTGTATAACTTACCATCTGATCAGAAGTTGTCCAATAGGGTCCTCATTATCGATTATAGCTCGATGGTAATGAAAATACTTTTAATACTGTATATATGTAAATTCTCTGCCCTCTTGACTGGGAGAAGAAATACTCAATTGAATATGAAGTCCCATAAAGGATAATATTGTAACTTACAAGACTAGAAAAATATATGTAATTTGCGAGACTAGCTAAATATAAGTAAATTCTGGGATATGAATTTTTCTTTATGGCTCATTAATAAAATTGTGTAATGACGAGATCATCAAAATGGAATAAGTGCTTAGCCTTAACATACCTGGAGTAGGAAAAACTCCATGTAATATTTCATTGGAAACCTTCGTGGATTGAACTTAGAACCTAAAAATCGGATTAAGCTTCTGCGCTTTGAAATTGAGGAACGAAATCTTGCTTTTTTTGTTGAAATTTGGACGACAATTGCTTTAAATGAAAGCTTTCGTTTGGAATTCCCAAGAAGCAATTTCGTTTGAAATGCTTCTGCTTTCAACGTTGTTCTTGGCTTTTAGGCAGATTGGTTTTGTCCCTTTACAAAGAATTCTCATAAAATCCATGGATAAGAACTATAAGTCTTTAAGACTTAATTCTTGGTTTGGCTACATAATAGCCATCTGGCAAGGTTACTTAAGAGTCATCATTTGCCTTGCGACTTTATGCCACGTGGAAGGGTGGGTGAAGATTATTAATCTTTACCTACTTATTAGTTAACTGGGTAATGTTCTGTTACCCGGTAATTAATTAATTACCCGCATAATTTAAAAATTATCTAGAATTACTTAAAATACTACTCTTTTTTAACATACCCTATACACCTTACTATCATGGCTATGGGGTATCTTGTATGATACTAGTTTATAAATACCGGGTATTTTAGCTCGGGCCGTATTTTATCTCAAAATGCCAAACTTCGACAAAATTCATTTTCCTTCGATATTACTTACCCTTTTACCTTCACAAATTTACTCATCACTTATAATCCTTATAATCCCCAAATAATCTTTTCCTTGGACTGATGCCAATTACCTTACGATAAATTCAACGTACAATACTTCAGGGTGCAACATCGTCGTAACTTAATACTGTGAAGCGTAACATTATTCCCCTCTTTGGAACATTCATCCTCGAATGTTGACTGATGCACTTATCATTTTCATAAACTGTATCTTCCAAATACTTTAGAACTTCCCTTTCTATCTAGGCGATTAATCTGTGAATGAGTCCAGAGTTCAAGGCATTCCCCCCTTAGGCCTCTTTCTCACACCACAACTTGTAGTCGGAATCCTTCCAATCTCGTAACTGTTGCTACCTTTAATCATGCAGCCTGTACTATTTTGACCTTGTAAGTGTGCCCAATTTCTAGGCTTCATATGTAGAGCTTGATAAGATGTCCCTTTGGGCATCTATGAGTATACTGAAGTTCTTCGCTCGTTACTTTGTTGAATTCACGAATATTGATATATCTCATCGCATAGGTCCGTTTAGCCATCCTTATGAATTTACTGACATAACTCTTACTTTAATTTATCGTTGCTGAGGTTTGCTACCAAATTATAGCTTACTCTCGTTGCTTATTCCATATGTATAAATTTAAGTCCTTTAATGCTTTCTCATTACTGCTCGTCTTTAGAATGACAGCCTAATCTCATCTCATACTTTGTGACTTTTGTCTAACTATTGTTGATTCACCTCAATATTCATCTACAATATACCACTGATAACTTGAAACTTCTTACGTAATACTTTGCCCCTAGGGCTTACGTTAGCCCAAGGAATATTCGAAGTGATTCCCATAATCGTATTTCATAGTGCCTCAATGTGATTCACCTTATGGGGTATTCTAATTTCGTGCCGCCAGCGAAATCCTTTTTCCTTCTCTTCTCTTTTTTTTAAATCGTTATTCAAATGAAGGTCCAAACGTCATCCTGTATCTGTCATAATTACACCCTTATTCTACTATTAGGGCAGCATTCCATCTTTTCTAAATTCTACTTATGAAGAGTAACTCCTTTGAGTTCATTCAGGCTATACTGAGCTTACTATAACATAGAGAAGCCATTAGCTTCCTTGTTTTAATAGGCCTAATCCTGAGGACTAATCCATTCTCGTCACCTTCTCACTGTCCTTTTTTATCCGTATTCATGTCTTCCTAAAACCTTGTCGCTTTACAATACTTTAGCTCACGACCTATACATATCTATTTTTACTACTTGTAATCTTCCTTTAACTTGCTTATATTTCCTTGTGTTATTTTAGAACATCAAGCGAGACATCACATCGTCTCTAACTCTTCTTTACTTGCTTAACTAGACCTATTGATACCTAGAAATCATTGAGTAGAAGATATTCCACTGACGATGCCGCTATCATTCTTGGATATTGAATCCTCGTGCTTCTGGCCCTTTTATCCGAAGTATGGACTATTTACAATCTTCTGCATTTGAGTATCTCGGACGTTGTTCAACTTTACCTTACTTACTTAAAATCTCGTATCATATATTCTATCTTTTTCATAACCGCCCTTCCACATAGGTACGATTTACGTTCATAACTTGAAGCTCTATTATAATACCAAATCTCTGGTACATACACAATCCCGTGGGAGTTTCATACTGACTTCTTATGATACTGGTACCCTTCTAACTGTCTTTATCGTAGAGCCATGATAGAACATAGTTGTTGTGCTATCTTTTTTGCACCTCTAATATTAAGAGTGATTCTGTTATATTCTTAATCATGATTCCTATAACTTCTGGGTCCAATAATCAGATTCCTGATTAACTTTGTTGATGTAACTCTTCAGTTTTCTTCTTCTTCTGATCGGCCTTTATGTTGGCTATCTTCCAATCTGCGGTTCATGGTATTAGTTATTACTTTAGCCCTCCATGGATGCTATGGAACATCCATGATACAATCTTCTAACAATTCATTCCTTTGTCTATGACCTGGGCTCAATTCTTTCTTTTAACTTATACCAGAATCTTTTACGGTTGTATGATTATCAATATATATGTTGCATGTATAAAAATCCAAACTCTTAAGTGTGTTCATAATGTCAGCAACTCGGGATCATTGATCAAATAATTCTTTTCGTTCCTTCTCAGCTTTCTTTTAATGTAAGCTATTACCTTTCATGATCTTTCTTCCCCCTTATTGCGTGTATACTTAGCTTATCTTAGCTCTCACGCATGCTGGAATTTCTGTACAACTCATATGATCTTTGAATATTTCTTTTGATTTTTACTTCTCATTCACTAGCCACGGTAGATTCCTCTTTCTTATGGAGGACGTACAATGTTGTTGTTAAACTGTTGTTACAAGACCATTTCTTCTTTAGGTCACTGTGCTTAGGTTGAAGCCTTCTTCCGCATGTGATGACCCAAAATGGTCATCACTTATTTTAAATCGAAACTTCCGTGTTTTGAGGCCTTGAAAACCTCATTAGAGTCACCTCAATTTGCGTGCACAGTCCGGGCATGTAGCTGGAAAGCTTAAATATGAAATTTTGTAAAAAATGATAAGTTTTGACTGTAAAAAATGAATAAACTTGACTTCGGTCAATATTTTGGATAAACACAACCGGATCCGTGATTTGATGGTCCCGGAGGGTCCGTAGAAAAATATAAGACTTGGGCGTATGCCCGGAATCGAATTTCGAGGTCCCGAGCCCGAGAAATGAATTTTTAAAGAAAATCATTTTCTGAAAATTTTTAAGGAAGTTTGAAATGAAGTTTGATTAGAAAGAGATGGTATCGGGCCCGTATTTTGGTTCCGGCGCCCGATACAGGTCTTATATATGGTTTAAGTCATTTCTGTAAAGTTTGGTTGAAAACGACGTCATTTGACGTGATTCGGACCTAAATTGCTAAATTTGATACTTGATGAAGTTTGAAAAAAAAAGTTCTTGATTTTGAGGTTTGATTCATTGTTATTGAGGTTATTCTGGCGATTTGATCGCACGGATAAGTTCGTATAATGTTGTTGAGTTAGTGCATGTGTTTGGTTAGGAGCCCCGAGGGCTCGCGTGTGTTTCGGATGTGTTTCGGCAAGTTTTGAACTTAGGAAAAAGTTGCAGATTCAGAGAAGTTGCAGGTCTCTGGAGCTAGGTCTCGCGGTGGAAACTCCGCGGCCGCGGTAGGGACTCTGTGACCGCGGTGGGATTTGTGTGGTCCGCTGTGAGCAAGGCCAAGCCTCTGCGGCCGTGCTTGATTTATTGCGGTCCGCGGTGGAGCTTTGCGGCTGCAGTCCTTTTTATGCGGTCTGCGGTGGAGCTCCGCGGTCGCAGTCTTTTTTATATGGTCCGCAGAGAGGGTTTGAGAGGAGTATATTTAAACGAACTTTTCAGTTATTTTTAACTTTTCAAAACCCCAAAAAACATAAGAGGCGATTTTTCAAATAACATTTCTTTTCCAAATCAATTGTAAGTCATTTCAAACTAGTTTTCTTCAATCATTAACATCTTTTAACATGATTTCAACTTCAAATCAATTATTTTCATGGGGGAAAATTGGGTGTTTTGGGTAGAACCTAAGTTTTTCAAAAAAAATGGGGATTTGGACCTCGATTTGAGGTCCGATTTCAAAACAAATTGCATATTTGAGCTCGTGGGGGAATGGGTAATAGGGTTTAGGTCCGAATTTTGGGTTTGGACCAAGCGGGCCCGGGGTTGATTTTTGACTTTTTAGGGAAATCTTTATAAAACCTATTTTCATGCATTAGAATTTATTCATTTAGCATCTATTGATATCGTTAAGCAAATTGTGGCTAGATACAAGTGAGTTGGTGGTGGAAACAAGAGGTAAAGCGGTAGTTGAGGCTTGAATTGTGTTCGTTACATCGAGGTAAGTGTTTGGTCTAACCTTAGCTTGAGGGATTAAGAATCGTGTCCTGTTTGCTATTTGCTTCTTGCCGAGTACGACGTATAGGCATGGTGACGAGTATCTATATGTTGGTGTCAAGCATGATCGTGGGTCTCATATTGTGGTTTTCATGATTTTGTTGTATTATTCATGCCTTGGTGAAGATTCCTAATTATTGTATAAATCCTGTGGAAAGAATTGTGACCTATGAACATTGAGGAGCATTGGCTCAAGTTGTATAGCGAAATTGTGAAAATATAAGTGACAATCGAACTTTTAGAGCACTGGCACGAGTTGTGAAATGAGTTGTGAAAGAATAAGTGATAATCGAACCTTTAGAGCATTGGCTCGAGTTGTGAAGTGAATTGTGAAGTAAAATTGAGAAAGAGTTATTAAATTATTCCCTTGCTGGGATATTGTTGCGTTGTTAATTATCTCCCTTGCTGGGATGTTGAGATTATTGATGTTGTTCCCTTGCCGGGATTTAATTATTTAATTGTGTTCCCTTGCCGGGATTTCAATTATTATTTTGTTTATTCCCTTGCCCCTTTGTTTGTGATTGTTGTTTGGGTGAGGAAAAGTGTTAAAGCACGAAGGGTGATGCTCTTCATTGTTTGTTATTGTGAGGAAAGAGTGTAAAAGCACGAAGGGTGATGTCGTGCCGCACGACGTACCATTCCGTGCCGATTCTGTTGATTATATGTTGAGAAAAGAGAGTAAAAGCACGAAGGATGATGCCGTGGACATTTTGATTATATAATCGTTTTGGTGAGGACGAGAGTAAAAGCACGAAGGGTGATGTCGTGCACATTTTTATTATATAACTGCTTTGGTGAGGCTGAGAGTAAAGGCACGAAGGGTGATGCCGTGCAATTATTGATTTCTGCGTCCCTGTTGATATTCTAGTTATGTTGTTTTCTTTCCTTACTTGATGTCTTTCTATTCGGAACTATTATCTCCCTCACAGCATGTTTCCCCCTCCCACATTGACTGGCTATTTCTGTATTGTGTGTGTGTGTGTATATATATATATATATATATATATATATATATATATATATATATATATATATATATATATATATATGAACTGCACAGGTTTATTTAGTGGTCTGGTCCTAGCCTCTTCACTACTTCGTCGAGGTTTGGCTAGACACTTACCAGCACATGGGGTCGGTTGTGCTAATACTACACTCTGCACTGTATGCAAATCCAGGAGCAGCTTTCAGACAGTAGTTGAAGTGCTTCCTTCAGTCCACCCAGAGACCCAAGGTAGACCTGCAGGCATCTGCAGGCCCTGGCGTCTCCCTCTATCTCTATTTCCTGTTTCATTTCCTTTTGTTCAGAAACAGTGTATTGTATTTATTCAAGACCTTGTATGTAGTAACTCTTAGACAGTCTGTGACACTGTGACACCATGTTTTGGGTATTGGAGGTTTTAAAGGTGATAATAGACGTAGCCTTAAGATATATAATTGTTGACTTCCGCTTATTTATTTAAAATTCCATTTTATCTTATTATCGACTGGTGTTTGTTAAAAAGAAGAAAAAAATGAAAGTGTAGCAAGTAGTTAAGATTTGTCTTGCCTAGCTCCCATTAGTAGGCGCCATCACGACTCCCGAGGGTGGAAAATCCAGGTTGTGACACCTCATTTCCTCAGCTAGTCTTTCGTTGTAGTACTTAGGGAGAACCCTTGACTCTTGTAAAGCTGTGAGCTTATTACAGACCTTTTGATGTCCTTCCTTGCCTATACTTATCCGTAGTTGCTTACCTCAATGCCCTTATGCTTGTAGGGTTGCTTCTGAAGTGATATTTTTGACTATCTTCCCAGTGGCACTCTCTTTTACTCTTGCAACATCCATACAGTACCTTTAACTACCTCGACTCCTATTTGAATATATCTCAAATATTAGGATGTCGTTACTTCGAGGTTGTATTCTCCATGTTGGGGTTCACTATATTTATCTTCCATGATTTACTAATTTGTCTGTAACCTCTTGTCTAGTCATGACTAGGCTCTTCCTGAATCAACTACTAACTACTCGTTAGCCCATTCTCATCCCATAATGCGCGTAATCTTTCTTGGGTTATTTCTTTTGTCTTAACTTACCTCACATACTGGCTCCTTATCTATCAATAATATCTCGGGCAGGTACCCTTACTTCATTTTCTTGACGTCGTGCTTACATAATGTTCTGGAAACATAGCATATTTGTAATATTTGAATAAGTGCAATTTCATCCCTTTCTCATTTTTATTGCATTCGTCCTTTATCATTCCATAGTTACTAGCTCCACTTAATTCTGACTTAATGCCACACCATTCCATATTCCCCCTTTTATAGGAGTACTAAGAGTTGGATCTACGACGACCTGACTATAGGTGTTTTTCCTTTTTATCTTTGGCGTCCTTTCACATCATCAATGACCCTTACTTGCATTGCAGTAATCCTTCTGTACCAAGATAACAAAATTCCTTACTCGCGATGGTGACACTTAGTGTAACTGGCACATACAGTCCCTTAAGCTTAACTTTACTCACATTGCTTGTTTTAAGGAAACGTCTTCCTGAGTGACCACTCTCTGAATTCATCATGGATCTTCTTCTGTTGTCCATTCTATTATTGCCGGAACGCAATTTTAAATCCTCATGATGTTGTCTATCATCAAATCACTTATTCCCTAATTCATTTTTAGTTTATCTTGTTCATCACTCCATATTTATTTCTATTACTCTAGGGTCTAACTTTTCCTTCTGCTAATCACGTTAGAGTTGCGAACTTATTTCTCGAAATGAGGATATGACTGTATGGTCTATACTCTTTTGTTGTCTTAAGTCTATACAAAAGAGTATAGGCCATATAGTCACACCCTTATTTCGAGAAATAAGTTCGCAACTTTAACGTGGTTAACAGAAGGAAAAGTTAGACCCTAGAGTAATAGAAATCAGTATGGATTGGTGAACAAGATAAACTTAAAATGAATTAGGGACTGAGTGATTTGATAATAGTCAGCATCATGAGAATTTCCAATTGTGTTCCAGTGATAACAGAATGGACAACAGAAGAAGATCCATGATGAATTCAGAGAATGGTCACTCAGGAAGACGTTTCCTTAAAACAAGCAATGTGAGTAAAGTTAAGCTTAAGGGACAGTATGTGCCAGTTACACCAAGTGTTACCATCGCGAGTGAAGAATTTTGTTATCCTTGGTACAGAAAGATTAGCGCAAAGCGAGTAAGGGTCATTGATGATGTGAAAGGATGCCAAAGGCGAAGAGGAAGAATATCTATAGGCAGGTCGTCGTAGCTCCAACTCTTAGTACTCTCCTAAAGTAGGGGAATATGGAATGGTGTGGCATTAAGTCAGAATTAAGCAGTTCTAGTAATTACGGAATGGTAAAGGAAGAATGCGATAAAAAAATAAATGAAAAGGGGATGAGATTGCATTTATTCAAAGCCTACAGATATGCTACGATTCCAGAACATTATGTAAGCACGACGACAAGAAAAGGAAGTAAGGGTTCCTGCCCCCGGATGTTATGATAGATAAGGAGCTAGTACGTGAGGTAAGTTAAAACAAGGAAATAACCCAAGAAAGATTACGCAAAATATGGATATGAGAATGGGATGACGAGTAATTAGTAGTTGATTTAGGAAGAGCCTAGTCATGACTAGACAAGAGGTTACAGACAAATCATCAGATCATGCAAGATAATTGTAATAAACCCCAACATGGGGAATTCAACCCCGCAGTAATGTCATTGTAATACTTGAGATATATTCAAATAGGAGTTAGGTTAGTTAAAGGTGTCTTATGAGTATTATGGGGATAAAAGAAAGTGCCACTAGGAAAGCAGTCAAAATATCAGTTCATGAGCAATCCTACAGGCACAAGAGCATGGAGGTAAGCAACTACGGATGGTTATAGCAAGGAATGACATCAAAAAGTTCATAATAAGCTCACAACTTTACAAGAGTTAAGGGTTCTCCCTAAGTGCTACAATGAAAGACTAGCTGAGGAAATAAGGAAGAAGGTTGCAACCTAAGCACAATAACCTAAAGAGGAAATGGTCGTGTAACAACAGTCTCACAACAACATTGTAAGCACTCCAAAGGGAAGTGGAACCTACCGTGGCTAATGAACGGGAAGTAAAATTAAAAGTAATATTCGAGATCATATGAGTTGCACAAAAACTCTGGCATGTGTAGGCAATAAAATAAGATAAGTATGGACAAAACAAGGGCGCGGAAAGACTAGGAAAAGTAATAGCTTATGTTGAAAGAAAGCTAATATGGAATGAAAGAAATTATTCGATCAATTATCCAGAGTTGGTTACGTTATGAACGCACTTAAGGGTTCAGAGTTTTATATATGCAACATATACAGCCGTAGAAGATTCTGGTATATGTTAAAAGAAAGAACTGAGCCCAGGTCATAAACGAAGGATTAAATTGTTAAAGGATTGTATCATGCATATTCCTCAGTGCCCATGAAAGGCTAAACATAATAATTAATACCATGAAATATAGATCGGGAGATAACTTAAGCCTACATAAAGGCCGGTCAGAAAAAGGAAGAAACTAAAGAGTTACATCAACGAAGTAAATCAGGAATTTGATTATTGCACCCAGAAAATTATGGACATCGTGATTGAGAACATTGCAAAATCACTCTTAATATCAGAGGTGCACGGGAGATAGTACAGTAGCCATATTTTATAATGGCTCTACGATAAAGTCAGTGAGAAAAATACTAACCTTATAAGAATTCAGTATGGAGATCCCTCCGAATTATATAGGCACCAGAGGTGCAAGTATTATAATAGAAGTTCAAGTTATGAATGTGAATTATACCTTTGTGGAAGGGAGGTCATAAAAGAGATAGAAGATACGATGTAAGATTTTATGGTGGTAAGGTGAAAGTGAACAACGTACGAGATACTCAAATGCAAAAGATTGTGAATAGTCCATACTTTGGATAAATAGCTAGATGAGCGGGGATTCAGTATTCAGGAAGGATAGCAGTTTCATTAGTGGAATATCTTCCAGCCTATGGTTTCTAGGTATAAAGAGGTCTAGCTAAAAGAGTAAAAAAAAGAGTTTGAGACGATGTGATGTCTCGCTTAACGTTCCAGATAACATAAGGAAATCTAGGGTGCAAGCAAGTTGAAGGAAGGTTGCGAGCAGTATAAATAGATATGTATGGGTCGCAAGCTAAAGTATGGTAGAGCGACAAGACTGTAAGAAGACAGAAGTAAGGATAAGGAAAGGGCGAGTGAGAAGGTGACTAGAATGGATAAGCCCTTGGGATTAAGCCCACGAAAATGAGAGAGAGCTGATGGATACATAAGGCTTAGTATGGCCAGAATGAACTCAAGGGAGTCTAAGACTAGTAGCATTTAGAAGAGATGGAATGCTGTCCTGGTAGTGGAATGAGGGCATAATTGTGATAGATAAAGGATAACGTTTGGGCCTTCGATTGAGTAATGACTTGAAGAGGATTTCATGAATTATAAGGGACTAAAATACCCATATAAGGCGAGTCACATTGGGATTCTATAAAGTATGGTTATGGAAGTATAGTATCACCCTTAGATGGATCAATTTAATTATTCTGGATATCCCCGATGAGACTCGAGCCCTAGCGACATTGTACATAAGAGATCAAGTTATCAGTAGTAGATGATGAATCAACATTAAGGTGAATCAACAATAAATGGATGAAGTTCAACAATATGAGACAAAATTAGACCAGCGAATAACTAGAGTAACCTGGAGTTGGTTGCAGACCTCAGTAATGATAAATTGAAGTAAGAATTATGGTATAGTATGACCTACGTAGATGCAGTAAAGATTCAGGTCTATGAAATAAGATATAGCAATATTCGCAAATTCTACAAGGTACCGAGCGAACAACTTCAGTATACCTATAGATACCCAGAGAGACATCTTATTAAGCTCTATATATGTTTACAAGTAAGGCCTAAAAATTGGCTAACAGCTGGAGGAAAAAGGAGAGAAGAGACGCATAAGCGCACTTAGAAGGTCAGAGTCGTACAGGATGCATGATAGAAGGTAGCAATAATTACGAGACTAGAAGGATTCCGACCATAAGTCATGGTGTGAGAAAGAGGCCTAAAGGGGGGAATGCCATGACCTTTAGATTAAGTTAAAGAACAGTTACCTAGATGTCAAGGAGAGTAATTAAGTATTCGGAAGACATAAGCTATGAAATGATAAGAGCACCAGTCAACATTCGAGGACGAATGTTCCAAAGGGGGAATGATGTTACATCTCGCATTTTTGTATGTTAAAGTTTCGTCGTAAGTTAATCGACGTAAGTTCGGGGATGGGATTATTTTGAGATTTTAAGCATTTTGCTATTCAAACAATTGATAAGTAAATTCGTGAAGGTAAGAGGGGAAGCAAGTCAAAGAAAATGAATTTTCGTCCAAGTATAGCATGTTGGGATAAAATACGGCTCGAGCTAAAATATTCGGTATTTATGGACTAGTACCATACGAGTTACCACATGACCATGATAATAAGGTATATAAGATATGTGAAAAGTGAGTAGTATTTTAAGTAAGTGAAAATGATTCTCAATTATATGGGTAATTGGTTAATTATTGGGTAATGAGATATTACCTAGTTAATTAATAACTAGTGGTGGATTAATCAAAAAAATTGGATAAGGATAAAGCCTCCCACGTGGCAGCAAAGGGAGAAAGGCCTACTGACTATTGACTTAGGCTACTAATTTATAAAGACACTTGGACAATACACCTTGCCATTAAAGCACGTAGAAAGAAAGTTAGGTTAGTCATCTTCACAAATTATATACAAGTGATGTCAATTCATTTTGGACGAGATTTTGGTAGTCATATCAGACTTCATGTCACAATAGCAACGTCAATTCTTAGTTTAGTAAAGAAATTTATACAAAATTGCACTGCATAATAATAACGAGATTTTGCTATTCCCTTTTTAGTGGGCGCTGCATTTCATGCGTGCAGATTCAGACAGACAGGCGGGTAGACATTCTCATTAAGTGTTGCCGAGTTCAGCTTGATCGGTAAGCTCCATGCCTTTCAGAGTCACCAAGTCTAAAGCTTTATGTACATCTTGTGTATATACGTATATATGTTATGAGTAGGTCGGGGAGTTATTCCGACCACAGTATATCCATCAGTAGAGGCTTGTAGACATATCCTGTTAGTTAGTACAGTATGTTGGGCTTGTAGTCTTTGTATGTATATTTGGTTGGATTGTGAGCCGCAATAATTATGACGGCCTTGTAGGACCAGCTTTATATTAATATTTGTCAGCATTTGCAGTTGTCTTACAATATGGCTCATGGCCATGTATGACATCATATGTACACAATCCCTTAGTTGCAAGGTGGTACACAAGGACAGGTGAGGCACCGGATGCCGGTCTCGTCCCCCAAGTTCGGGGCGTGACAGATTCGTTCATTGAAACCTCCAAAAATATGAATATTGATATTATACAGTGGTTACCAAGCTTATTAGGGAATTGTCAATCGTATTATACTACAAGAAAAACATGATGAGACTGGAAATTATTTATTGTTTCTGAAAGGGTCATTTTTATGGTAATTTCTGTTTAATATACTAGCATGTTTTCTGACTTGTCCCCAAATAAAAACGGTTGTGGTTAAGTGTTTTTACTCACTGAGATAATGACTCATTCCCCGCTAATTTTTTTTACCGAGACAGCAGTTGATGCGGGCGAGAATTTCGTTAATTAGAGCGCACAGGTTGATAGTTCTTGGTGAGCCTCGCACTTGTTCGCGTAGGCCGAGATTTTATTTATTGTTATACTCTTTTCTTTGAATTCTTAGAGTCGCTCCATAGTCATTATTTTAGTGTCATGAGTATTCTTTTATTATTATAGTCTTATGTTGAGTATCGTTCTCATTTATCAAAGTTGGAGATAAATTAGTATTTCTAGTGGTTAGTTGGTGGTTTAGTTATGGTGGAGACTTGTATTGGTTAATTGACAAGTTGTCAACTGTTTGGTATGATATTAGGATGTTTGGTTGTTGATTTGAGACAGAAAATTTTTTGGGATGGTACAAAAACAGGGGAAACTCTGTCCGATTTTCTGTAAAATTACCGATAAGGCTTACTTGGGAGCACTTGCTCCTAAGCGCCGGTCACAATCCTAAATTGGATCATGAAAGAGAATTTGTTATTAACTATGTTCTATGGTTACATTGGGATAATTTGTTATTAACTGTGTTCGAAAAATAATTTCTGTAAAATAAAACGAAACCAAAAACAAAACAGAAGTAGAATTAGAAGAATAAAAGTTCTGAACCCAATAGAAAAATATGTTTCCTTAAGGAATTTAACCCCCTCACTGTTGCCTAAAGTAATTGAATTAGTTCTCCCCAGGATAGAACGGAACAACTATTCTGTAACACCGGTAATGAAAATTATAGAATTTTTTCAAACACAACAAACAACAATAAACCACAGTGATACTTACGTTTTGCTTTTGAAAATAATGCAGAAATGCAGAAGAGAGGGGAGAGTATGCGGATTTTTGGTATGACCAAAATTGAGGCAAAGCCTCTGAATTTATAGTCAAACAGTCTAGGTTGAATATGTGTGAAAGTACTTGTTCACTTGAGGTACCATTTCAGCATATATATTTATGTTTAATCGCGAATTTTAAATTCTAAAACGACCATTAGAACAGTTAGAAAATGAACCACGAAATAAAATTCTCGCAAAAAACTATCAGGAAAAACGGAAATAAATTTGGTCCAAAAAATTATCAACCAATAATATCAATTGCCCAAATCTGAATCTGAATCTGAATACGAAGGCGAAGACGAGCCGAGCGAGCGACAACGAGGATGGCGCGAGGCGCCACTTCTTCTCAACTCTTTAACCTTTTTTGTTTCTCATTGTTGTGTTCGTTTCAGCCGTGAACACCGCCTGGTTCATAAGTGCATAGAGAACTGGCCTTACAGAATTCTCCTTGAAGCGGCTTGATAACGCCTAACTATGCCTTTTAAAAGACAAAGTGGTCGCTGCAAATATAATCCGGTTTTAAGTCCGGAATCGCATCCTCAGGGAACTAACCTATCTATTACACTTTTCATCAATGTTATTATCAACTCAATCAATCTCTAGATGCAAGATTTTTGATCAATAAAGATTGGGCTTTTGTTCAACGACTTCAACTACTTATAAAAAAACAACAATAAGCTAAAACAAGGATAATTCAATGGTAAATAGGTCTAGGGCAGTGATTTCCCAAATTGCTAGTTTAGGTCTTGACTCTTCCGCTATAATCTTGTCGTAATACTCTATGAGGATTAAGAGTTATGGGCTATCGTAATTATCTCTCGATCAACTACGATAATTTACTCGAGCATTCTCTCGAACTACTCTAGCTGACTATATGTATACAACTCTAGATCATCCCACCAAAGTTTTGTTATCTCTAAACCCATTTTTAAATTCAAGTAATGAATCTCTTCAATTACCCAAAAGTGGTGTTGTTCCACAGCTATCTAACCCAATATTTTTTCTCAAGCAATATAAGGTGATTAGACACGATTAATCAATGGCCCATTCAATTAATCACCATACAAAATATAGTTGAACAATCATATCATAAATTCGGCTCGATTATAACAACTTGAGTCAAAACTTCAACCAACAATTGGTTTCATCAACCCTAGATAATTGTTTAGCTACTCATAACAAAATAAGGAAGAACTATTAAATTGTTCATAATGTAAAATTGCAAGAATCAAAAAACGATAGAAGAACTCTAATGTTTGGTTGATCTTCTCACACTTGTTCTTCCTCCAAAAGTAGTCTAAAATTAGCCTTTTTCTTTCAGTTGGGCGAATGTCTAAAGCTTATAAGGGTTTTACAAAAGTTTTCCCAAAATTACACTTTGGTCCACAACTTCCAGCGATTGAACAGTTCACCGCGGTCGCGGCCAACCGCGGTCGACCGCGGTGAACGCTGAGCTTTCTGCCTCCTTGAATTAATCTGCCGCGGTTCACCGCGGTCGCGGTGGCCTTCTTGCCCGAACCATTTATGCTTCTTGATGTTCGGTTATTTCTCGAGTGGGCATTTTTCTTCACATTATCGCCCCCAAAACACTTCATGTTGCTTTTTCTCATATAATATTCCCTGCTAAATAAAATAACACTATTTAGAGCATTTTGTTGGCAATATATCTATAAAACAACAACAAAGTATGGTCATATTAAGGTGTAAATATCAACTATATAGCCTACTATCACGGCTTACACTTTGCACTTACATATGTGATTCCTAAACGTGTTATCCAGTAGATACACTATTTGATATACTCCGCATCAAACTTAGAAACCATTAAAAACCCTTAATGCTTTATCCTTGGTACTGAACATTGTCTTCATCGCTAGAATGGATCAAAGTTTTATTTGATAGTGTTGAACCGTTATTAATGACTTTGTTTGATCTCCTTGAACTTAGATCTTGGGATCTCCATTCTTCTAGGTAGAGTTACCGCCACAATGACTTGTCCTCGACCATAGTCCCATTACCTTCAATGATTTATCAACCGCCTATCTATTTAGGCCTTTTTATAAGTGGATCTGATACATTATCTTTTGACTTTACATAGTCAATTGTGGTAATTCCACTAGAGAATAGTTATCTAATGATATTATGTCTTTGTCGTATGTGACGAAATTTTCCGTTATACATAACCCTTCCCGCCCTTCCTATTTCTTCTTGACTATCACAATGTATGCATATAGCACCCACTGGTTTGGGCCAAAATGAAATATGTTCCAAGAAATTTCGGAGCTATTCAGCTTCTTCTTCAGCCTTATCTAAATCTATAAACTCAGACTCTATTGTAGAGCGAGCGATGCATGTCTGTCTCGTTGATTTCCATACAGTACTCCTTCACCAATGGTAAAAACGTATCCACTTGTGGACTTTGTTTCTGATGATCCAGTTATCCAAGTGGCATCATTATATCCTTTAATTACCGCATGATACTTATTATAGTGTAAATCATAATCTTGGGTATGTCTTAGATACCCCAAAACTTATTTTATTGCTATCCAATGAGTTTGGTCGGGATTACTTGTGTAACGAGTCAGTTTACTTACTGCACAAACTATATCAGGTCGTGTACAATTCATGATGTACATTAAACTTTCCAATACTCGAGCATAATCTAGTTGAGATTTGCTCTGACCTAGATTCTTTGTAAGAGCAACATTTCCATCAATCGGGGTCTTGGCGACTTTGAAATTTAAATACTTGAATTTTTCAAGTACCATTTTAACGTAATGAAATTGAGACAATGCTAGTCCTTGAGGAGTCGTATGGATTTTAATTCCTAGAATTAAAATGGAAACTCCTAAGTCTTTCATATCAAACTTGCTAGCAAGCATACGCTTAGTAGTATTTATATCCGCAATGTCTTCGCTCATTATTAACATATCATCAACGTAGAAACATACAATGACTATATGATTTGGAGTGTTTTTAATGTAAACACATTTATCATACTCATTAATCTTAAATCCACTTGCTAACATTGTTTGGTTAAATTTTGCATGCCATTGTTTGGGTGCTTGTTTCAATCCGTAAAGTGACTTAACAAGTCGGCACACCTTCTTTTCTTTTTCGGAAACCACGAATCCTTCAAGTTATTCCATATAAATTTCTTCCTCCAAATGTCTATTTAAGAAGGTTGTCTTTACATCCATCCGATAGATTTCAAGACCATACACGGCAGCTAACGTTATTAACACCCGAATAGATGTAATCCTCGTTACCGGCGAGTATGTATCAAAATAATCAAGACCTTCTCATTGTCTAAACCCTTTGACACCTAATCTTGCATTATATTTGTTAATAGTTCCATTAGCTTTTATTTTCCTTTTGAAAATCCACTTAGAACCCAACAGTTTATATCCTAGAGGAAGATCAACCAATTCCCAAGTATGGTTACTTAATATGGATTCTATCTCACTATTGACTGCCTCTTTTTTTATATTGTACTTTCAAGGAAGGCATTGCTTCTTTAAACGTTTAAGGCTCATTTTGCAACAAAAATGTCAGAAAGACTGGTCCAAAGGAAGTAGTTTTCCTTTGACATTTACTACGTCTTGGATTTTCCTCATTAAATGTACTTTCCTTTATTTTTTCTCGAGGTCACTTAGATTTGTCACTAGATGACTCACATCATTTTTATACGGATAAATATTCTCAAAGAATTCGGCATTATGGGATTTGATTACCGTATTAATATGAATTTCGGGATTTTTTATTTATGAACCACAAAATGATATGCCTTACTATTTCTTACATATCCTATGAAAATGCAATCAACGATTTTTGGTCCAATATTTACCTTTTTGGATTTACGAACATGTACTTTAGCCAAACACCCTCACACTTTAAAATATTTTAAGTTGGGTTTCCTATATTTCTATTTTTCATATTGAATGGATTGCGTTTTGTTATGGGAAACTCGATTGAGTATTTATTTAGCTGTAAGAATATCTTCCCCCACAAGTTCTGGGATAAACCCGAACTTATCAACAAGGAATTCATTATCTCCTCTAACGTTCTATTCTTTTTTTCCGCAATTCCATTAGATTGTGGTGAGTAAGGGGTAGTTGTTTGGTGAATAATGCCATATTCCAAACATATTTCTTCAAAAGGAGATCCATATTCGTTGCGCCTATCATTCTTATCATTTTGATCTTTTTGTTTAGTTGCATTTCAACTTCATTTTTGTATTGCTTGAACGCCTCAATTGCTTCATCTTTACTATTAAGTAAGTAAATATAGAAATATCTAGTATTGTCGTCAATAAAAGTTATGAAACACTTTTTTTCCACCGCGAGATGGTATTGACTTCATGTCGCAAATATTTATGTGAATTAAGTCTAAAGGATTTGAATTCCTTTCAACTGACTTATAAGGATATTTAACATACTTAGATTCCACAATATTTGACATTTTAAATTATCACATTCAAATTTAGGCAATACTTCCAAGTTAGCCATTTTTCGTATAGTTTTGAAGTTGTCGTGACCTAAACATGCATGCCATAAATTATTTGACTCAAGTAAGTAAGAAGAAGCTTGAACTTTAATGATATAAATAGTTATTACATTCAACTTAAAAAGGCCTTCAGTTAGGTAACCTTTTCCTACATACACATTATTCTCACTTATTATAAATTTTTTTAGAAACAAACACACTTAAATCCACTCTTGATAAGAAGTCCAACAGAGAGCAAATTCTTGCGAATGTCATGAACATGGAGAACATTGTTTAGAGTCACAACTTTGCCTGAAGTCACTTTAAAGATATCTTCCCAACTCCTTCAATTTTTGTTGTTGCAGAGTTTCCCATAAAGATAGTCTCGTCGGGCCCAGCGGGAACATAAGAGGCAAATAACTCGTTATTGGTACAAACATGGTGAGTGGCTCCATATTCCAAATATATTTCTTCAAAAGGAGATTCCAAACATATGATTGATTGGTAAATTATAAATTTAATTTTTTTCTAATTAAAGTTTTAATGCATATTTAATTGTAAAATAACAAGACAAATATATGAATTGAAATATCTTAAATAGTGTTTTAAAAGACATTTTCTAGATGAGTTCTGGGGCAACCCCTTGGGGCGAGGCATACCAAAAACGTATCGAGACGTGCTGGCGTAAGAACTGTGAGGCGTAAGCCCCAACATTCCAAGCCTAGGCATAAGTCCCAACGTTTTAGGCGTTCATTTGGGGCATAAGCCCAAAGAACTTTTCCAAAAAATTAAGCTAAAATTGTTTAATAAATCATTTTTAAAACTTAAATATACAAAAGTTAACTTTAGTAAATTTTTGAACTAAAAATCTTTTAAAAAAAAAGCTTTTTGTAATTGTTTGTCCTAATTTTATAATTTATTATTGAGTAACAAATATACTTTAGACCTTTGTTTGTAAAGTACAAACTACAAAGAAAAGAGTTTTGTCCTCCAATTCTTACTCTACTTTCACGCTTGCATTTTCCTTCTTTATATTTTATTTTCTTCAAGCTTTTTATGTATATTCTTTATTTATATATTCTTTTCAAGTTAATTTTTGATTTTATAATTTCTTTTGGTATCCATCTTGTTTAGATATTATTTTGATAACTCTATTCTGACTATTCGTATTATTCAATGAGTATTTATGATCTGCTATCTTGTTTAGGTTTTTACAATAACTTTATATTATTGTTATTTTTATTCTTTAAATTATTAGGAACTACAATATTATTTTTATAACTTTAAGTATGTTCTATCACAGTCATGTTATAGGTGTGTTCCATTATTACGTCTTTTATTTTTTCAAAAAAAAAGAAGTATGCTAATTATATAATAGTAAATTTAATATATGTATATATATATATTCCTACTAATTTTATAATTTTTAAATTATTTATAAAATTAATATATTTTTATTTATAAATTTTTTTTATTAATTTATAAAATATTAAAATTTAATTATCCATGGGGCGTACCTCAAGACTTGTGCCCTCGCCTCGTGATAAAGAAAACGTCTCGCATCGTACCCACACCATTTACGCGACACATCTAATCGATATAATACGGAATTTATTTCAAACTTGCCTTATAGCTTTTGGACGGAACTTCAAAAAATTTAATGGCTTAACCTAAATATATGCTCCCTTCACACAGCATAAAATGACAGTTTCACACTGCCTCCAATCCTCCAAGACTGAGGCTTCCTTAATTGACAAATATTAGAAGCAAAATCAACGAAGAAGATACCAAATAAGTAACTCCTTTAGTGAAAAATAATGTTTTAGGAAAAATATTAAATATTCAAAATGAATTTACAGTTTTTCCTTTGATAAAATATTAACTTTAGATCTTCGTCTTTTATTTATTAAAGTAATCGTTCATCTATTCAAATTTGATTCCAAATCTGTCTCGAACAAATTTAGGAAAAATATTATAGCTCTACCTAGACAGAACATAGATTCCTGAAACCCCTAATGTAAATACTGGCTCTCCAACCAGCAGCAAGCAACCCATTTGTCTCCTCTCTCTACAAATATATAGCTAAAAGATTTTCATTAATGGAGTCAGAAAGATCAGTTACTCAGTTGATGTCTTGCTTAGTGTTTCTCCTCTATGTGGTATACATTTTAGCTTCTTATGTATATACAGACACACTTTATGTGTGTGTCTGTGTGTTTTTTTTCCTTCTTTTATGGTTTCAAGTTTCATTAGGTTAGGCTGATCAGAAGATGTCTCCACTAATGCTCGCATTAGGCACACCCTTCCCTACTATTTGTTGCTTTATTTTCACTATTCTTTGAGTCGAGGGTCTATCGGAAACAATCTCTCTACCTTTACAAGATAGTAATAAGGTACGCGAATATATTATCCCTAGACCCCACTTATGGGATTACATTGGATTTGTTGTTTGTTGTTGTTGTTGTCTACCTCACACCCTTGATACCGCCCTTCCCGAACCCTGCGTGAATCCGTGATACTTTGTGCACCGGATTAATTACCCTTTTATGGTTCTAAGGTTCAGTGATGCCAAACCTAAAATTGTATAGATACTAGTTAGTGTTTCTTAATTTGACGACGTATGCCATCTCCCACGTTGAGTTTGGCTTGGTTTGTTTCAAATACTTAATTGATCACAACGGTTTCATGTATATATACTAACTGTTGATGTATTGAAACTCTTTAGTTTTCTTTTTCTTTTCTTAACACTATCTTGCTTCGTTCTCACATGTGTAGATCTGTTAATCAGATTATGATTTTTTTTTTTTCAGACTGAATGACGAGGAGGTATATATTTAGGTTTTTAGTAATTTCTTTATTCAATTTAATTATTTAGGTAGAAGTATTCCCTTCATGTTCAATCACATATTGTTGTAGGTTTCCTCTTGTTGAGCATAATACAGCGCGAGAACCTGAAAGCAATGACACCGCTGAAATGAAGGATGATGAAGATGAAGGCGCCGGCGATTCTGAAGAAAGTAGCGATGATAGTGGAGAATGGAATGGAAAGATATATGGCGAAATGACATCTAGTGATGATGAAGAAGAGACTTCTAATAACGGACGTGGAGATGATGATGATGATAATGATAAAAAAGACGATAATAATGAGAAAGATAATGGTGAAGATGAAGACGATGAAGAAGAAGATGAAGATGATGATGATGATGATGATAGCGACGACGATTGTAAGATTTATGGAGAGCAAAGTAGCAGTGATGACGAAGAAGCTTTTATTAATGGCGATGCTAAGGAAAATGGTGACAATGGAAATGGGAAGAATGAAGAATCTGGCTAGTGTTGCAGCTATATATGTCTCTTTCATTTGCTTGTGTTGTCTGTGATTTATCTTCTTCTTGTTCCATTAGTGCATTAAGACCCCTTTTTATGTAATTTTCCTTTTCCAATTTGATGCTAAACTTCAAGTTTTCTAAGTACTAGTTTTTGCTACGCAAGCGCATTATTCTTCTTGGAACTTAAGCTTGTTTTCAAATACTTAAAGCTAGTTTAATTTGGATGGTTCTTACCTTTTGTATTGTAGCGTATTCTTACTTAAAATTTATCGTATTGTATTATTAAATCCGTCGTTACGTAACTTTATGGAGAACGATCGATTTAGCGTGGTCGTACCGTTACCTAATTTTTTCCTCTCATTTTGCCCTTATTATTAAATAATCATACTTTATCTTTTATCCTACCTTTTTATATAATAATTCTACTTGTATCTTACTTTTTCTTTATAATATTACAAGTTTATTCTTCATATTGTTGGTCCATAACATCGTTAAACGACGAGAAACAATACAATCTATCTAAACATTTTATACATCAAAACGATAATAGTACAATACAATACAATATATACAATACAATACAATACCAAACAATATATTATGCGATACATAACAACCCTCCAAATAAGCTGTTATAAAGCCAAGATCAAGAAGACAATATAATTCTTGATGTATTTCACACACTTATCGTATGGTTACATTGTATGTGTTTATATACAAGTAGAAGAGAGATGACGAAATTAGCTATTTTAAGTTATCTCTTATTAAAATGAATCCTATTTGAACTAAACTTGGATGAGCATGCTGAAGGAGGTGGAAGACATTCAGCTTGGACTGAAGAAATTAATTAAAATCTGGCCTTTTTCGTATTTACAGCGATTTTGACAACCCACTGTTTTTGACTTGGATCATGTATATGTAGGAAAAGTTTTATACTATTTACATGTAGTATATATTAAACTGCCATAGTCGAAACTTACTAATTGTAAGTTCAGGGTCTGCTTCTGCAAAAGAACAAGCATAATTTAAAGAACACTTCTACATATATACGTGTTTTTTCATTCAGCTATTTGAAGATAATATCGGAAACAGTCTCTCTACCTCACACAAAGTAAGAGGTAAAGTCGGTGAACATCCATCCTTCCCAAACCTTACTTGTGGGCTCTATTAGAGAAGGCCATTGCGTGGTAGCCCCTTATATATAGAGTTACAAACTTGTACAAAACCTAAACTACAAGCTTTCTTTGAAACCTTTATGTTTACCTTGAAAATGGTATTAACAGTTATATTTGATTTGTGGTTCTAAAAATACGTGATTTATCTTGATACTAGTTGTTATGTGAATAATACTAGGCGTAAATGGGCAAGAAATGATAAGCAAACCAGTGTGGTCACAAGATTGAGGGCCCCGAGCTCAGCGATATAGAACCTCGAGGGCAGCCTTTAAAGGTTGATAATGAAGAACAATGAATGAACAATAAATGAAGAAGTAATAAATCTATAGAGCAATTGTTAAGCACGTTTAGGGAAGAAAATCAGAGAATGTTCTATTGTATTGAATACCCATATGTGTTGCAAAATGACAAGGGTCCCCTTTATATAGGAAGTGCGAATCCCACCACAGTACAAGTCTAATCATGACAGAGAAATGCTATTAGTACAGCTGTGTAACAGATTTGTACAGGGCTTGTACTATCTTTGCAGAACTTATCAGCTCTAACCATGCATCCTTGGGAGCTTCCCGCCTTTTCCTGACGGTCATCGATTTTATACTGCCTCGAGGTAGGCTGCGATGAGTCTCCGACATGCTTTCTCAGGGTATGCATTTCGGGGTCGAACTTCAGTTTTTACTCCGGGCCCCTCGAGATTGGGCTTGACATGCCATAGAGGCCTTGATATTGGGGCCCTCGGAATCGACCGTATACAGATAGTCCCTGCGTTTCTTAGAATAGAATGATATGAAACGACTTTGACCTTGATTTTCTCGAGCCTCTCGTGATGACATCATGCTCGTGACGTAAGCATTCGAAGTGATCGAAACGTCCCGTCGATTCGTTCCCCCAGAAATATTGAATGTACCGCCGGTCCGTTTTCCCAGAGACATTGAATGCATCGTCAATTTCGTCGTCATTTCCCTATAAATAAGGGATTACTTAAACCAAAATTTCACTCATTCTCTCTTCATCCTTTAGCCCTTTCCCTTCTCTATATCCTCTTCTAACATCCTATTTTTATAATTCGAACTTGTGACCACAAGGTTAGACGGTAGCAACTTTGTCAGTTATCCCATGGTTGATTTTTAAAGCTTTTCCCTACTAAGTGGGATTATACTGAGTTGTTGTTGTTGTTGTTGGCCCGAATCAATAAGAGAGGGGCACCAAATTCTTCCCGAATCAGAAGATATGTGGTCTTTATACCGCCGCTCATCTCTCTTAACTTCAACCTGGTGTGGCGCTTCGTTCCTTTTACTTTCCATACCGGCACAATTTCTCAAGAAGTGGCTTCACAATAGTAGTGCTGACGAGACCCATACTCGCCAAGTTTTTCAGCAGGCCATAATTTTCTTTGCTTGTTAAAAGCCTTTGCTCTTTGATAGGCTATAGCATTTCCTCCATCTATTGTTGTTTTGGAGGAGGTCCTCAAAGACGTCGCTCTAAGGACTATCCTTAAAATGGAGTCCCCGAGGAAAAGGTCCTCGAAGATGTTGCTTTTTGAGGATAACCTTCGAAAGTAGATTAGGCCTTTGGCTGCTGTTTATAAGGGCCCCTCGTGGGCTTTGTAAACATCTTTTATTAATATAAGAATCTCTTCATTTCGCCTTCGATTCGTGTTGAACTCCATTCTGCCATCATTTGTGAAAAATCCAAGTGTATGACTCTAATGATTAGTCCGAATACTGGACCCGGAACATAATAACCCTTAGGTTTTTAATTAATTAATATGATGCTTCTTAAAGTCTTTTGTTATCCCTCAAAGTAAGCTTGGATTGATTTGATGCGAACTTAGGTCACCGGGACTTCTAAGTCCGAGTTGAGTGAGAGCTGGGTCTCGATTTTTGAAATAAAGCTAGCCCTTTCAGGCTTCGTTGTCAGTCCTCGAGTGAGAATTTTCTCGAACTCAGGTAGCCTTTGAACTTAGCAACCGGGTGAGTGTTTGCTCGATCATCTGAAAATAAAAATAGCCCTTAGGCTTTTACACATAGTCCCCTAATGAGAGTTTGCCCGAACTTGGGTAGCCCTTAATTGAGTGAAAATTTGTTTGAACTCAAAATAAAGATAGCCCTAAGGCTTTATAGATAGTCCCCGAGTGAGAACTTACTCGAACTCGCGTAACCCTTGGGCTTAATAGTCGAGTGAACGTTTGCTCGAACTCGTAATAGAGATAGCCCTGATGACTTCTTTTTCTCTTATCTTCTCCAAGCCCTGTGCTTCCACCCATTTTGAAAAATAGTCAGTCATAAATAGAATAAATCTAGTTTTACCTGGCGCCGTTGGTAGAGGGACGATGATGTCCATCCCCTATTTCATGAACGGCCATGGTGATAAGACTAAGTGTAACTGTTCATCGGATTGGTGAATCATTGGCGCGAACCTTTGGCATTTGTCACACCTTTGAACGAATTCCTTGGTGTCCTTATGCATGTTGTCCCAATAATAGCCTGCTCTGATCACCTTTCGAACCAAAGAATCGGCGCTGGAATGATTTCCATAAGTGCCTTCGTGGATTTCCTGAAGTCCATAATCGGTGTCCCCCGGTCCCAAGCATAATGCTAGAGGTCCATCGAAGGTCCTTCTATATAGTGTTCCATTCTCATCGAGTGAAAATCGAGCTGCTTTGGCTCGAAGGGCCCTCGATTCTTTTGGGTCTGTGGGCAGCTTCCCATTTCTTAAATAGTCGATGTATTTATTCCTCTAATCCCATGTTAGACTTGTTGAGTTGACCTCGGCATGGCCTTCTTCAATCACCGACATGGGTAATTGTACGACAGCCCCCGGGAGTATGTCATCTTTTTCGACGAACGACCCCAGGTTTGCGAGTGTGTCGGCCTCAATGTTCTGATCTCGAGGAATGTGGTCCAGAGCCTATTCTTTGAAGCGATGCAATATGAAATGAAGTTTTTCTAAGTATCTTTGCATCCTGTCTTCTCGAACCTCGAAGCTCCCATTTACTTGGTTGACTACCAGAAGGGAGTCACATTTTGCTTCGACGACTTCTACTCCTAGGCTCTTGGCCAGCTCGAGACCTGCAATCATAGCCTCATACTCGGACTCGTTTTTAGTAAATTTCAAAGTTTTTATAGATTGCCTAATCACGCCGCCCGTAGGCGGTTTCAGAACGATGTCGAGCCCAGACCCTTTCATGTTCGAGGCACCGTCGGTGAATAGCGTCCATACCCCCGATGATGTGCGCGTTTTTAGCAAGAGTTCTTTCTCTACTTCGGGTACGAGGGCAGGCATAAAGTCGGCCACGAAGTCTGCCAAAATTTGGGACTTGATAGCCGTCCGGGGTTGGTACTCGATATCATACCCTCCGAGCTCGATGGCCCATTTCACCAATCTGCCCATAATTCAGGTTTGCGCAAGATGTTTTGAAGAGGGTATGTCGTTAAAACACGTATCCGATGGCATTGAATATGGTTTTAATTTCCGCGATGCACTTATTAATGCAAAAGCTAATTTTTCTAAGTGCGGATACCTGGTTTCAGCATCTCCTAGAGTCTGACTTACGTAATAAACAGGGAATTGTGTACCTTGTTCTTCCCGAACCAACACATCACTTACCGCTACTTTGGATACGGCCAGATACAAGTACAACATTTCATCTTCCTTTCGAGTGTGGAGCAAAGGTAGGCTCGAGAGATACTGTTTTAATTCCTCTAAAGCATGCTGGCATTTCGGAGTCCACTCAAAGATATTTTTCTTTTTGAGCAAGGAGAAGAAATGATGACTCTGGTCTGATGATCTCGAGATGAATCGGCCTAGGGCCACTATCATCCCGGTCAGGCGCTGTACAGCCTTCACATTGTTCACCACTGTGATTTCTTCAATGGACTTGATTTTATCAGGGTTGATTTTGATCCCCCTATTCGACACCATGAAGCCTAAAAATTCTCTTGATCCTACTCTGAAGGCACATTTCTCGGGGTTGAGCTTCATGTTGTAGCTTCTAAGTATATCAAATGTTTCTTGCAAATGAGTCAAATGGTCCTCTGCGCACAGGGACTTAACTAGCATATCATCAAGGTAAACTTCCATAGATTGGCCTATTTGATATTCGAACATCTTATTAACTAGGCATTTATACGTATCTCTTGCGTTCTTTAGCCTGAAGGGCATTACATTATAACAGTATGTGCCATACTTCGTGATGAACAAAGTTTTTTTTGTCCTCTAGGTTCATTTGAATTTGATTATACCTGGAGTAGGCATCGAGAAAAGTGAGAATCTCGTGGCTGGCCATGGCATCGATCAAGCGATCTATGTTGGGCAATGGGAATGAGTCTTTGGGGCATGCTTTATTCGAGTCTTTATAATCGACGCACATTCTTAATTTATTTTCTTTTTTGGGAACCATTACTACATTAGCCAACCATTCGGGGTGTTTTACCTCCTTAATTGATCCTATTTTGAGGAGTTCTGTTACCTCGTCTTTGATGAACACATGTTTTACCTCGGACTGAGGCCTCCTTTTTTGCTTCACTGGTTTGAACTTGGGATCGATACTTAGTCGATGGGTGGTTATTTCCGACAGGATCCCTGTCATATCTAAATGGGACCAATCAAAGCAATCAATGTTGTTAATAAGAAATTGGATGAGTTTTTTCCTGAGTTCGGGGGTTAATCCCATTCTCAGGTATATCTTTCGATCTGGAAGATGCTCGACCAAGACGGCTTGTTCGAGTTCTTCGACCGTTGATTTAGTTGCATCCGAATCTTCGGGGGCAACAAAGGTCCGAGGAGTGAGGAAGTCTTCTTCGTCATCTTCGTTCGAATGCTCACAGACCACCTGTTCTTCGGGGGTCAGCCCATTTCCTAACTCATCCTAGACGGGGAGAGTCGATGTTGGTGCCATGTCATTTACTGCGAACATCTCCTTTGCTTCATGTTGTTTTCTGTACACCGTTCTTATACCATCTTTTGTTGGGAACTTCATCATCTGATGAAGAGTTGATGGTACCGCCCTTATGTTGTGTATCCACGTCCTTCAAAGTAAGGCATTGTACTCATGTCGCCTTTGATGACATGAAACTTGGTATCTTGAACTGTACTGGACACGTTGACTGGGAGGATGATTTTTCCTTTTGTTGTCTCACTTGCCATGTTGAATCCATTGAGGACTCGAGAGGTGTGTATGATCTGATCGAGCAGTCTGAGCTGCTTCACCACCTTTGACCTGATTATATTGGTCGAGCTACCTCGATCCATGAGCACACACTTAATTTGAACGTTATTCAAAAGAAAAGAAATTACCAATGCATCATTATATGGTTGGGACAAGGCCCCGATGTCTTCTTCTCTAAATTTAAGGGCATCCTTGGGTATATAGCTCTGAGTTTGCCTTTCCGTTCGATGGATTCTTTGGCCCGTTTGAACATGGGTCTCTATGGGACATCAGTTCCTCCAACGATCATGTGAATAATGTGCTGAGATTTTTCTGGTTCATTCTTTTTGTTCGCCTCTCTTTCTTGAAAGTGGTTCTTGGCTCGATTGTTGAGGAATTCCCGAAGGTGACCTTCGTTGATCAACTTGGCCACCTCCTCTTAGAGCTCCCTACAATCCTCAGTCCTATGACCGTGAATGCCATGGTATTCGCACATCAAGTTGGGGTTCCTTCGAGAAGGATCTGACTGTGCGGGCTTCGGCCATCTGGTATCCCTGATTCTACCTATGGTTGATACGATATCTGAGACATCGATGTTGAAGTTGTATTCTGACAATTGAGGTGCCTCATTGGCCTCGAATGCCTGTAAAACTCGGTCTTGCTCATAAGTTCCCGGGAATTTTGGCTTCGATCTACTCTTTGATCATTACAAGGTATATTCCGCCTCGAAGTATCTCTTCAATCTTTGTAAGTATGGATGATACCTTTCTTTTCCTAATCTCGACTCCCTTTTTGTAGACCTTGATTCCTTTGCTAGGATCCTGCTTGGATATACTGAGCCAGAGGGGGCTTCTAATTAGTCGTCTTCGACCCTGATCTTCGATTGATACCTATTGTGTACATCTGCCCAAGTCACAGCGGGATATTCGATCAAGTTTTGCTTTAGCTGCTTCGAAGCTATCGAGCTACGTTCGTTCAAGCCCTGAGTGAAGACATGTATTGCCCAGTCAACAGAGACCGGTGGTAATTCCATTCGCTCCATCTGGAAGCGAGATACAAATTTCCTCAGCATCTCATTCTCCCTTTGTTTGATCTTGAAGATGTCGTACTTCCTTGTAGCAACCTTGATGGCACCGGCATGTGCCTTCAAAAAAGAATCTACCAACATGGAAAACGGCATCGAGTTCAGGGGTAGGTTGTGATACCACATCATGGCCCCCTTCGACAGTGTTTCTCCAAATTTCTTCAGCAAGACGGATTCAATCTCGTCATCCTTTAAGTCATTCCTTTTTACAGCACAAGTATAAGCAGTAATGTTGGGGTTCGTGGTCCCGTTATACTTCGGGACATGGGGCATTCTGAATTTCTTCAGAATGAGCTTTGGAGTCGCACTTGATGGAAATGGTTTCTGCACGAACTTCTTTGAATCTACACCCTTCAGAATCGGGGATGCGCCCGGGATCTGATCGACCCTCGAGTTATAAGTCTCCACCTTTTTATCGTTAGCCTCTATCTTCTTTTCTCCTGACTCGATTCTTTTGGTCAATTCCTTGAGCATTTTCATGATTGTGGGGTCAGTCCCTGAGCCTCTTTCATCGGATCTTTCTAGCACTGGTTCGGCGGTGTTAGGGGTTCTGTTCTGACTTTAAAGTTGAGCGATAGCGACTTGTTGAGCTTGCAGCATCTCGAATATCACTTGCAGGTTGACTCCTCCTTCTTCCATTCCTCGTGCTTCTTGGCCTCCAGCCTGGGCTTTCCTGCGTCCATTCCTTATGGGGTCTGCGCCTGCTCCTGCGTTTAGAGCGTTGTGGGAGCTGATATCAACTGGCTCCACATTTGGCACTCACTCAGGGTTTACAGGTGGCACACCAAGCCCTATACCGTTGTTTTCTCCAAGTCATTCACTTTCATGAGCAGGTGCGTTTTGTGTGCTAGACATATTTTGGCTTGAAATCAAAAAATCTTTGACAAGAAAAAGTGTGAAGAATAATGTGTGTTATCAAAAACTAGCACCAAAACAATCACTATTATTTTTAGCCCCACAGTGGGCGCCAAACTATTTACCTTGAAAATGGTATTAACAATTATATTTAATTTGTAGTTCTAAAAATATGTTATTTATCTTGATACTAGTTGTTATGTGAATAATACTAGGAGTAAATGAGCAAGAAATGATAAGCAAACCAGTGTGGTCACAAGATTGAGGGCTTCAAGCTCAGCGATATAGAACCTCGAGGGCAGCCTTTAAAGGTTGATAATGAAGAACAATGAATGAACAATAAATGAAGAAGTAATAAATCTATAGAGCAATTGTTAAGCACGTTTAGGGAAGAAAATCAGAGAATGTTCTATTGTATTGAATACCCATATGTGTTGCAAAATGACAAGGGTCCCCTTTATATAGGAGGTGCGAATCCCAACACAGTACAAGTCTAATCATGACAGAGAAATACTATTAGTACAGCTGTGTAATAGACTTGTACGGGGCTTGTACTATCTTTGCAGACCTTATCTGCTCTAACCACGCATCTTTAGGAGTTTCCCGCCTTTTCCTGACGGTCATCGATTTTATACTGCCTCGAGGTAGGCTGCGATGAGTCTCTGACATGCTTTCTCGGGGTATGCATTTCGGGGTCAAACTTCAATTTTTACTCCGAGCCCCTCGAGATTGGGCTTGACATGCCATAGAGGCCTTGATATCGGGCCCTCAGTATCGACCGTATACACTTTATTAAATGAGAATTTTGCAGAATCCTTTTCTACAAACCTTAGCATAATATAGGAGCTGTTTCAAGCATCTGTGCATAAAAAAACAAAGTCAGAGCTTAAGATCAATCTCAAAGTGAAGTACTCAATGAGCTTCAATGTGGCACAGTCAATCAACTTTACTCTTTTATTCACGACGATTAGAAATAGAAGTAACATAAATAGTTGGACAGAAAGAAATAACATCGGCATTAAGCAACAAAAGACTTATGAATAAGCTGAAATTCAGGTACAAACATATGTGCTTATGTTTCCAGTTTCCAGCATCCCATCACCTACACTGCCGATGGCCCCCATCCCCCCCCCCCCCTCCAAAAAAAAAAGGCACGCACAGAAAGTAAGGCAGAAAGAAGAGCAAAAGCTCAGGTCACCAAATTGAAGAAAGATGATAGAATAACACAAGCGCATATGCTTCTACAAAGATACATCTAAATTCTAGTATAGATAACCGCTGGCTTAGCTAGTCGATTGGAACTTCCACCTCTATCTTCAAGCCTGGGTTGTCCAGTATCTGAAAATAAAAGGTAGCACGTGTTCAGAAAAATATGCAACAGAACATTGAATGCTGAGAAGGAAATAAAGAATCATCACTAAGTAGTTTCATAAACCGTCAATCGCGCAGTTTATTAATAATAATGAGAGGACTACTGAGCAGAGACCCTTCAAGTTTTTTTTTTTTTTTTTTTGGTGGCAACTTCCCCCTTAAACTATGTTCTGTTGCATTATATCCTTAACTTCTAAAATGGGAGAGGGCAATAGAAGTGGTAAAATGTTTGTCAGATGATCTGTATGTGCTCCTGTTAAAGGATATCAAGATACTTAGAGCACGTTTGTATTGGCTTAAAAAAGTAGTTTTTCAGCAGAAATAGCTTTTAAGCCAAAAAGCAATAAGTTGGGATTGCCCAACTTATTGTTTTTGGCTTGTTTTAAGCAGTTTTTAACTTATTTTAAGGACTTTTTGACTTTGCCAAACACTGAAAAAAGCTAAAAAGAGCTTAAAAGCTGATTTGACCAGCTTAAAAGCCAATCCAAACACCCCCTTAATTGACGACATTTTAAAATTGAAAGAAGTTGTTTCCATCCCCACCTATGCTCCTTTTGATCCTAATTCATTGAGGACTAACAATCCTAGATGAAATCATCCAAGAGCAATAAGGAGTCCTTTGTATAGCCAGCCTCGTGCAAAACTTGGTTCAGTACTTCCTGCAAAACAAATCAGACATGGTTTAAGAATTTGTTGAATTACCAAAAAAAAGAGTCCAAGCTATGAATTTCAAATGAAATGCAGCAAAAAGGGAAATTAAAAGACGTCCTAATATTAATGGTCACAAAGCAACGTAAATGCACCAATCAGTCAGCCAAAAGTTATAGCAAATCTATGAAAAAGTAACCAACAAACAAGTACATCTAGAGGAAAGCTACGCTGCCTAAAAAATTGATCCCTTTAATCTTCCCACTTCATCACAAATAAAAAATAAAAAATAAAGAGCTCCCTAAAACTCAGAGATTCTCATTGAGGGTAGATTCTTTTAAGAGAAAAGCTAGACCTTCTAACAAGTCAAAACTACAGTAAGACAGTGAGTCACCAAAACATGTAAAGTAGAAACTAAATAGTCCATTAAGACCATTTTAGTGCCTTTATCTAAACAAAGATGTGTAGCAAGGAGAAAAAGAAGTGGACAAAGCATTGAAATAAAGCATATACTAATTGTATATTGGCGGCTTCGAATAATCATATAGAAGGAAGAAAGGCCAAAAAAGGCATTGAACTATCAATGGTAAAGAATTTACTGAAGTGATATTCCTTGTTCTTCTTTAGAAGCGCTTTAAATATCTTTTCCTCTTTTGAAAGGGTTATAATCATTTTAAAACTTTAACCAGAGTTTAATATCCCTCAAGAGACATCATGCGTTGCGAGATATCAAAAGAAATTATCTGCAATAAAACCCATTCCAGCAAAACTAACTGCTGAGAGACGAGACTAAAAACACAGTTAGATGGAGGGCCAATAGGCATTTCATTCCTAGAATGAGGCCAATCACTTAAAGTTAACCAAATCCTAGCAATATATTGTAGTAAATCACCACAACTTCAAAATCGAAAGGTACTTACACGCTGAAAAGAAATAGAAATGATTAGAAAATGTGGACATGTCTCTTTAGTATATTCTAGGCATCTAATTTAGGATTGCCATTACATATCATTTATGAGGCTGAATGGAGTCAAATATATTTCTCCTATTTCCAGAAATGGAAGCAGATAATTGCCTATATGTATCACATAACTGTTAAATTTGGCAGAAATGTTTGTCCCACATCGGTGGGAAAAGAAGAGTTGGGGGGACTTCCCCCTATAAAAGAAGGCCTAATATTTAGGATTTAAATACACCTCTCATTTGCCTTCTCATCTGTTTAAGGCATTTGTATCTTCTCTCTTTAGTATTATTTCACTTGTATTTTTGGAGTGGAATAAAATATTGGTTGTGTCCGAGGAGTAGGCAAAATTAGCTGAACCTTGTAAATTCTGGTGTTCCTTTTATTGTTGTTTTATTGTCTTATTTATTATTTGGTGGCTGTCATAATTTTTGGTATAGTAGTTGTGACTTATTCACACTATATACATTTGGCTTTCGCAACAAGTGGTATCAGAGCCAAGGTACTGTCTATGTATGCTTTGTGGTTGCAGCATAGTCTGATCTTCCACATCAGAAAAGATTTATCTTGGTAACTATGTCAAGGTTCTGTCTTAGTATGCTCTGTGGTTGCAGCTTAGTCTGATCTTCCACACCAGAAAGGAAATAATCTTGATTTGTGTCGTCAGCTATTAAATAATATTTGTGTCAAAATGGGAGACAATAAACAAGAAGAATCTACATCAAGTGTCAATAATACGTCATCATTGGCATCTTCGCTTATGACAAGAATTGTGTCAAATGCAAAATTTACGGTAGAAATTTTTGACGGATCAGGACATTTTGGGATGTGGCAAGGCGAGGTTCTAGATGTCCTTTTTCAGCAAGGGCTAGATCTTGCCATTGAAGAAAAAAGACCAGATGTTATTGGAGAAGAAGATTGGAGAATTATCAACTGTGTTGCTTGCGGTACCATTCGATCCTACCTTGCTAGAGAGCAGAAATATCCATACACAAAGGAAACTTCTGCAAGTAAATTATGGAAGGCACTGGAGGATAAATTTTTGAAGAAAAACAGTCAAAATAAATTGTACATGAAGAAGAGACTGTTTCACTTCACCTATGTTCCTAGTACCACGATGAATGAACATATCACCAGTTTCAATAAGTTGGTCACAGATTTGCAAAATATGGATACAACTTATGATGATGGTGACTTGGCTTTGATGTTGTTGGCGTCACTTCCTGATGAGTATGAGCACCTTGAAACTACTCTACTCCATGGAAATGACGAAGTTTCTCTCAGAGAAGTTTGTTCGGTTTTGTACAGCTATGAACAAAGAAAGTGAGAAAAACAAAAGGGCGGAGAAGGAGAAGCACTGTTTGTGAGGGGTCGTCCTCAAAATCAAACGAGGACAAAGAAGGGAAGATCCAAGTCAAGATCCAGACCTAACAAAGATGAATGTGCATTTTGTCGAGAAAAGGGGCACTGGAAGAAAGACTGTCCGAAGTTGAAGAATAAGGCCAAACATAACAATGGAAAGGCCATTATGGATTCAAATGTAGCTGATTGTGATGATTCAGACTTCTCATTAGTTACAACAGAGTCATCAACATCATCAGACATATGGTTGATGGACTCGGCTTGTAGCTATCATATGTGTCCCAACAGGGACTGGTTTGTGGAATTTCAAGAAGGAGAATATGGAGTCATCCACACAGCAGATAACAGCCCTCTTACCTCATATGGCATTGGTTCAATACGATTAAGGAACCATGATGGAATGATCAGAACATTAACAGATGTTCGATTTGTACCGGATTTGGAGAAGAATTTCATCTCTGTAGGAGCCCTAGAATCAAAAGGGTTCAAAATCATTGCAGAAAATAGAGTGATGAGAGTATGCTCCGGTGCACTAGTGGTAATGAAGGCTAATCGGAAGAATAATAATATGTACCGCTATCGTGGTAGTATAGTTATTGGGATAGCGACAGTGACATCCAGTGACGACAAAGAGGCAGAAGCAACCAAGCTATGGCACATGCGTTTGGGACATGCTGGAGGAAAATCCTTGAAAACTCTATCAGATCAAGGATTGTTAAAAGGAGTAAAGGCTTGCAACTTGGAGTTTTGTGAGCATTGTGTCAAAGGGAAACAGACAAGGGTTAAATTTGGTACAGCGATCCATAATACTAAAGGCATTTTGGATTATGTACACTGTGATGTTTGGGGTCCTTCCAAAACACCTTCATTGGGTGGGAAGCACTATTTTGTAACCTTTGTTGATGATTTTTCCCGAAGAGTGTGGGTGTATACAATGAAAGGCAAAGATGAAGTGCTGGGAATTTTTCTCAAATGGAAGACGATGGTGGAGAATCAAACAGGCAGGAGGATCAAGTGTATTCGCACAAACAATGGAGGTGAATACAAAAATGATCATTTCAATAAGGTCTGTGAAAATGATGGCATCGTCCGACACTTCACTGTTAGACATATACCACAACAGAATGGAGTGGCAGAACGTATGAACCGGACCTTGCTGGAGAAGGTACGGTGTATGTTGTCCAATGCTGGCTTGGGTAAAGAATTTTGGGCTGAGGCAATTACATATGCATGCCACCTCATTAATCGTCTACCATCTGCTGCTATTGATGGCAAGACACCATTTGAAAAATGGTATAGAAAGCCTGCTATAGATTATGACTCTTTACACGTGTTTGGCTCAACTGCATATTATCATGTGACAGAGTCAAAATTGGATCCAAGGGCAAAGAAGGCTATTTTTATGGGAATTACTTCTGGAGTCAAAGGATATCGCTTATGGTGTCCTATGACAAAGAAAGTAATATTCAGCAGGGATGTTACCTTTGATGAATCTGTTATGGTAAATAAGGTAACAGAAGATACCAAACAAAATGAAGGTGCTTCTAAGCAGGTGGAGTTTGAGGGAAAATTTATTTTTCCTACACAAGAAGCAGAGGAGGAAACAAATGAAGATTATCCTCTAGAAGGAGAGCCAGTAGAGGAGATTCCAACTCAGGAACCTCAACAATAACTTGAATCAATAGCAACCAGCATGCCAAAAAGAACAATAACGAAACATATTCGTCTCATAGAGACGGTTGCTTGTGCAACCTCAATTGTAGCTGATGATGTTCCTACTACTTATAAAGACGCTGTCCAAAGTTCAGAAGAAGATAAGTGGAGGATTTCCATGAATGATGAAATACAGTCCCTTCATCAGAATCATACATGGAGATTGGCCAATCTCCCGAAGGGAAAGAAAGCAATTGGGTGCAAATGGATATTCTCAAAATGAGGGAATTGATTACAATGAAGTGTTTTCTCCAGTTGTAAAACATTCCTCTATTAGAATTATGTTGGCTTTGGTAGCACAATTAGATTTGGAACTAGTTCAGATGGATGTAAAAACTGCGTTTTTACATGGAAACTTGGAGGAGGAAATCTACATGACTCAGCCAGAAGGATTCAAAGTTGCTGGAAAAGAAAATATGGTGTGCAAACTTGAAAAATCATTGTACGGATTGAAACAATCTTCTAGACAATGGTACAAGCGATTTGACGAGTTTATGTTGCGGCAAGGGTACAAGAGAAGCAAATACGATCATTGTGTGTATTTGCACAAGCTTAAAGATGGTTCCTTTGTATATCTTCTCTTATATGTTGATGATATGTTGATAGCTTCCAAGAATTCGGAAGAAATTGATAAGTTGAAGATTCAACTGAAGAAGGAGTTCGAGATGAAGGATTTGGGTGAGGCAAAGAAAATTCTTGGCATGGAGATAATTAGAGATAGACGTTCAAAGAAACTCTGTTTATCTCAAAAGGAATATTTGAAGAGAGTACTTCAACGTTTTGGCATAGATGACAAGACTAAGCCAGTTAGTACTCCACTTGCTTCCCAGTTTAAGCTAAGTACTACTATGTCGCCAATGGATGAAGCTGAACGAGAGTATATGTCAAAGGTACCATACGCAAATGTTGTTGGTAGCTTGATGTATGCAATGGTCTGTACGAGACCTGACATTTCACAAGCTGTTAGAGTTATTAGCAGATATATGCATAATCCAGGAAAGGATCATTGGCAAGCTGTGAAGTGGATTCTACGGTATATTCATAATACTGTAGATGTTGGGTTAGTTTTTGAGCAGGAAGACAATCAGTCTATAGTTGGATATTGTGATTCAGATTTTGCGGGTGATCTGGACAAACGAAGATCAACTACTGGTTATGTGTTTACTTTTGCAAAGGCACCAGTTAGTTGGAAGTCTACTTTGCAGTCAACAATTGCTTTGTCTACAACAGAGGCAGAGTATATGGCTATTACAAAGGCTGTGAAGGAGGCAATTTGGCTTCAAGGATTGCTAAAGGAGCTTGGTGTTGAACAAAAAGGTATCACAATTTTTTGTGATAGTCAAAGTGCTATTCAATTAGCGAAGAACCAAGTTTATCATGCAAGGACGAAGCACATTGATGTTCGGTACCATTTCGTACGAAAAATCATAGAAGAAGGTGGAGTCACGGTGAAGAAAATTCATACTACGGAGAATCCTACTGATATGCTGACAAAGGTGGTGACTGCGGTCAAGTTTCAACATTGTTTGGATTTGATCAACATTGTTGAAAACTGAAGATTGAAGATGAAGACACAATCAAAATTTGTTATTGAGAGAAAATTGAAGATGTGGAATTTTGCCAAGGTGGAGATTTGTTAAGTTTGGCAGAAATGTTTGTCCCACATCGGTGGGAAAAGAAGAGTTGGGGGGATTTCCCCCCTATAAAAGAAGGCCTAATGTTTAGGATTTAAATACACCTCTCATTTGCCTTCTCATCTGTTTAAGGCATTTGTATCTTCTCTTTTTAGTATTATTTCACTTGTATTTTTGGAGTGGAATAAAATATTGGTTGTGTCCGAGGAGTAGGCAAAATTAGCCGAACCTCGTAAATTCTGGTGTTTCTTTTATTGTTGCTTTATTGTCTTATTTATTATTTGGTGGCTGTTATAATTTTTGGTATAGTAGTTGTGACTTATTCACACTATATACATTTGGTTTTCGCATCAATAACTGATCATTTAGAAGGAAAACTTTTTTCTTACAGCTTTTGTTCCTTGAACTACAATTATACAACCTATTTTACCTAACAGATCGGAAATTGTTGTCAATGAGCTCTGTAAGCCATAAAGGTTCTTCACTCTCAATTATATATTCCAAACCAACCAAATCGGCTATCATAGGCTTCACCCTCCACATTTATAAAGCTAAACCTACTTCTTTGATACAAAGAATTTTGGACCTTTTGTGGTCAGTAAACCTAAGTCATTCCAACTCTACACCATAAATCCTATTGGTTCAGAATAAAGATGTGAGGTTATCTCCATAGGAAGCTTAAACTGTAAGTTGCTCGGTATTCCAAAAAGTCACAAGTGAGTTGAAAGAAGGGGAGACGAAAGATTGAAAAGAATACCACTCTTTGCTTGTCTGAAATGAATGATCCAGTTAAATCCCGAAGCATTTCTATTATGTCATTGAACCTCACTTTCCCATTGCAGTCAGAATCATATACTTTGAAGATAACTGCAACATAAAAACAGTTGACCAAGTAAGTGAAGTGGTGAGAAGACTGCCAAGGACAGTGAAAAATATGTTGCACTTTCAGTGTGATGGACTTTCCAATATGGCCGACGTAACACCACTCCTAGTTCCCCTAACACAAAACCAGATTCTAGAACGACTAACAGACAGTCATTTATTACTCCAGATAGATCATGTTGTTAATGAGAAGTGTGCTTTAAAATTCTAGCAATGATGAACTTATTAAACATATTCATTTTTGGGAAATATAATAAATGCAATAAACCTTACACTTAGCTGAATGTCCTCAGCTAGTTGATTGATTCGCAAATATCAGGTGTAACTAAAAGTGAATGATGTTTTAAAAAGCTAAAGATTCTTGATATCAAGAAGCATTTTCCTGAAGTTACAAAATAAAGCATATTAAGGATAAGCTTAATAACCAACGTTCAATTTTCTGTTGCATGCTCGCATTTGCACTGAAAGTTGACAAAAATGCCACTAAGTCCTTGAAGTTCAAGCCGTCCACCATCTTAAGTAATCTCTGGAAAGAGCCAAGCAATCATATCAAACACACAGAGCATACAAAATTATAGAAGAAGCATATCCTAATATCTTAATATATACAAAACCACAACTGAAAACAAAAACAGAAACTTATTCCCAAACCTGAGAGAGTGGATTCATTGCAAACTCCGGAACTGAAAGGAACTCATCAGCATAGATAAAACCCTCTGAATTCCTATCCAGTTGGCAGAATCTTTCATACAATGAAACTATTTCCTGCTGAGTAACTGTATTTAATGGGACATTAGATAAAGTCAACAAAAAAAATATAGAACAATGAAAGAAGTGGCAAGCCGATGGAGATACTAGCAAAGCTAAATAAGTTAGCTGGTTTTTCGCAGCAATTCAACTTTTTGTGGTTATTGTTCTTCTTCTCTAGCAACAATTTTATACAGACAACTCGATGAAATTCATTTTTTATATTTTTGGTTTAATTCTTTTGAATGTGGTCGCTAAATTTAGTATGCAGTATACATCTATTTTTATTAATTCTCTTCACTCTTTTTTATATTGAAATGATCCGTGCATCGTGGCGGTATGTATACTAATTAGTAAGTAAGGGCAAAAAAGACAACAACTACTACTATCCTAATTGGGGTCGGCTATATGAATCCTCTATATCCGTTCTGCTGTATTACGGACCACTTCATATAATACTAAATAATTTGTCTTTTAAGGCTAATAGATTCAATAGATGAATAAGAGACTTACACAGATTGTTGCAGTGCTCCTGCACATCTTCAATATCATATTGAGTTAACATTGAAGAAGCATTACCCATAGTCAAATCTCAGTGCAAACACTACAAATCCCATCACATTAGCAAAATACCCATTAGCAAATACCCATTAATCAAACTCATATTTTTAATCAAAAGAACAGATTTTTCACCAGTTAAGAATGCCAAAAAGAGAACATTAAACACAACTACAAAAAAGTTCACGAAAAGCAATGGTAAAGGGAATAAAAATATACCTCAGCTTTCCAAGATTTCTGAAACTATACTATAAAGGGTGGATGATAAAGCCAATCAAGAAGAACTGGAAAAAAAAAATTAGTGTTAATGGCAGCTCTAGAAGATTATGACATTGGATTAAGACAACTTTGTCAAGGCCGAGGAACTAAAAACAACCTTGGCTGTATTAGTGACGAGTATTTTGATGTCAATCAAATCTATCACCCCTTTGAAAACTCAACGATTCATGATATGGTGCTTCGCAGCAATGTAGAAATTGCACGGCGTCGCCTCATTTGATCTATACCTATTTTTTTTAAAACTTTTAATTTGTACCCACTTTTTGAATAACTTCAGCCCCTTTCTCCTCCTCCTCCTTCTCCTCCTTCTCCTCCTTCTTCTTCTTTTTCTTATTTCTGCTACTATTTTCTATCTAGTCTACTAGTCTAATACCCTAATAAAAGATGATCTCCTGATGCAATATGTTTTTCTTTTTTGCTTTTTTTTTTTTTTTTGCTAAAAGGTGCAATAGTTCAATATAGTATTGAAAAAAATAGTTTCTGATATGCCGTAGTTAAAGAAATTCTTAGCTTACCTTCCAGCAGGTAGTGAATATGACTGTACAACACCAATTCACACTGCAACCAATGAGGGCGATGAAATCATGGTAAATGAGCTATTAAACCATTGCGCAGATTGCTCAAAAATGCAATGCTATGCATGTTGCTATATTGAACACTCTATAGCTGAAGTTTCCCAATTACAAAGACAAAAACTTCAGCTGTAGAGCTAAAGTTTCCTGGTAACAAAGACAAAAACTTCAGCTCTAGAGCTGAAGTTTCCCGGTTACAAAACAAAAACTTCAACTCTAGAGCTGAAGCTTCCCGGTTACAAAACAAAAACTTCAGCTCTAGAGCTGAAGTTCGCCAGTTAGAAAATAAAAACTTCAGCTCTAGAGCTGAAGTTCGCCAGTTACAAAACAAAAACATCAGCTCTAGAACTGAACTTCAGGTCCGGCTACTAAAATACTGAAGTTTTGTGTGATTATCTTTGCTACTTCAGCCCCGTATGCTGAAGTTATGCGAAAAAGCGGGTACGCTTGCATTTTTTTTGGCAAAGCAGGTACAAGTTAAAATGTGATACAAAAAACGAGTATAGATGCAAATGAAGCAGCAATCGCCTCTACGTGATGAACTGGGTTGGGCTAGTTGAAGATGGATAGAAGCATCTGGGCCTCATGATGGATTGCTCTTTTGGGTTTAGAGATGGGCTTTTAACATAGAGAAATTTTCATAAAGCACTATCTTTTAGTGGTAATTAGCTATCTATAGATAACATTTGCTATATTACGGACTGTAGATACGTTTTCTGTTGTTATAAGATATTTTAGATGTATTTAAGCTACTGTATTCATGAATATAGTAGAAAAAATAGGCGTGAATCAGGGAAGTCCAACTAATCAGTTGTTGTATTCGAGTGTATTCGACTGTATTCATGGCGCGAAACATGGATTATAACTGGACAGATTATTGTATTCGACTGTATTCACGACGTGAAACACGGGATTACAGTGTTTTTAAACGGAAAGTAAATGAATTAACATAATAAACTCCTAATATAACTCAACAAACTCAATTATAACACACAAAATTTGTATTTCCAGTTATAAAAAAGATTCTCAACCGAAAAATACCCCAAGCACATAGCAATCTTCAGAGAAATTATAAAATACATCTGAATACATAAATTATATTAATTAAAAAAATATATGAATATATTCATGGCATATAACGAGACAGAATACAATGAAATACATAGAATACAGCGGGATATATTGAAATACAATGAAAAAAAGACAGTGAATACAATGAAATACATGGAATTCAGCGAGATACATTGAATTACAATAAAAAATACAATGAATACAATGAAATACATGAAAATACAGCGTGATACGTTGAAAATACATTGAAATATATTAACAGAAAATCAAGTTGCTCAGCCCCAAACTATGTCGTCTTTGTTCAAGAACAAACCCTAATTTCCGGCGAATCCGCCGTCGAGCAAAAACCCTGAATCTCACTGAGCCGAAATTCAGATCTACATAGACAGCAACTTTTGAGAGCAGCTCGGTGACAAGAGCTTTGAGCAGTAGACCATGAAGTTTTTCCAAAAGAAGACCAGTAAATTGGCTATACTATTTATGCTTTCTTCTCTTTAGTTTATCTTATTTTGCAGCGTGACTTCCTGTGAATTGAAAACGAGGATGAGAGACACGAAACGTGGGATTTCTCAGCGTTCCTTTTACCACCGTGATGAGACATCGTGAAATTGAAATCACCGTTTGTGACTAATGGTAGGTGATGTGGGTGAGAGAAATTTTGAAATTGAGCATCGTATTTTCGGGGAATGGGGGAAGAGAATGGCATGTATCAAAGTAGAGAAAGAAAGAAAGCAGTGTAACTGAATAGCGTATTTAGGGGCTTAGGAGTAGGAGGTAACCAAAATTAGATATTTTGCTATAAACATTAAAAGGTATCTATAGAATATAATTTTTTTAAATGGTATTTATTTAAAATAAATAAGGTGTTAACCTTTGCTATGGGAGGTAAAAATGTTAGGGATATAGTAGGTATGCCCTAGATCCAATCTCATATTTGATGATTCGAACATATTTTTGTGAACGTTATTTGATATAAAATATATATGGCATTTGATATTCTTTTATCATTATTATTAACTGTTTGATTAATTTGATAAGGCCCTTGATTAAATTTTGAGACTTGTCATCGTGATGGAGATCATGATAATGAGAGTGAAGTTTCTTATAATTTAATCTAAATTTGTTCTTGATCATAGGATTATTAATTTGGACATTAATAATCCGGTTAGATCAATATTTATGTGATCGTCTTTATTGGATAAAGATTAGTTGATCTCATTAACTAAATCACATAGATAGATGATACATATAGAGATATGATCATTGAACCGACTCATTGGATAATTCTTAATGGTTAGAATTACCATAAACTGTCAATAGGATATTCTCTTGAAGAATGTGATGTAAGAGTTTCCTTTGACCTGAGATCGTCATAGTAATTGACAAGTTATTTATTGTGCTTTGATACCAGACACCTATGGCCCTAGGGCGATAGTTGAAAGGATATTAGGTACGATTAAATACTTGTAGAATTAGTGATTGATCAAGACGGAATCTGTCAACTCTTGGTAATGAGTTTAAGCTCCATGTTGTCATGAATTATAAACGACCAAACTAAGACTTTGGTCAGGGCAATTGAATGAAAGAAGAACTGAGTTTCTTAGGTCATTCAGTGGTCGATTATATTTGACATGAACACATAGTTGGTCGCCTATTAGGATTTGACAATTGAACCATATCCTAGGGTGATCCAGAGCTATAAGGACAGAAGGAATTACTACATTATTCTTCTACGGGTTCTTGAGAGTAAATTGTATACTTCATGCTATCCGGTCGTTAAGAAGTGTTTCTAGACGTCACCCTTGATTAGTATATTGATGTGATCAATTTGCTACCAACTTAGTATTGAACCTATGGGGTCGCACACTAACGAGTGTTCTGGTCTTTGCTAAAGGATTAATTAACTTATTATTTGATAATTAAATTAAGGAATTTAATTAGTCAAATAAATTTAGTTATTAGTCCAAATGAAATAATATTATATTCTTTGCTAGCACAGAGGGTATGATTAATATTGTGAACAAGTTGAAGTTTTCTATTTAGAATAGAAAATTAAAATTATCTCTTGATTAAAATATATATGTAATATGTATAATTAATATTTATTTGTACGAAGTATGCATATAATATATTAATATATATAATATTAATTAATTTACCAATTTGGAATTGGAAATATAAAGTCCACAAAGGACGTATAGAATGAATCCAACATTAAGTTGGATTGACGAGAATCCAATTTTAAGTTGGAGGAATGGATTCGGCAGTCACTTTTCATGAAGACGTGATTTATCAATTTTTCATAAAATTCGATTGAAGTTTATTTTTGGAATAAACTTTTACCCTAAGTAAATCATTACCTCAATCAAATATGAAAAAGGTTTATAGGTAATGTTATATAAAGGGTGATGGAGAATATTTGCCGTATTAAATTCTAGAGAAGAAAAACACTTTGTGAAAATGAGAGTGCAATACAAAGCCAAGAGAGAAAATACAATTACAAGAAAAGTATTTCTTGTTCTTCTAATTTGAGTTGAGATTTTTGAGAAAAATTTCAACACTATATTCTTCGTTCAATTTGTTCGCGTGTTTCATTGTTCAAAGAGTTGATAGCAAGGATCGGTCTCCGTGTGGATACGCATAGAGTCTTCGCACTATCGAAAAATTTGAAACGAGACTTTTTTCACCAGGTACGTCTTAGATCCGATCTATTGACATGTAAATAAATTTTAAACACGAAAAGATATGTCTAGGATTGTTATTGTCTTCCACTGCGTGTTACGAACACCTATACACAATCCATCAGTGGTATCAGAGCCGTGGTTTATTGTGTCTAAAATTTATTTATGAAATATTTTAATATTATATTTGAAGAGTTCAAACAATAATATTTGTGTATTATGCATTATCCAAATTGTTTGAATGCATATTACATTGATATTATTTTATTGTGAATAAAATATGTATTTATACAAGTTAAACTATTGAGATAGTTCGTAACTTGAATTTGAAGTTTTGTTTTAGATATGACGGGAATATATAATAGGTTACATGATTCTATTGTTATTTTTAATTGTTATTAGTTCATGAGATGTTAATTAATAATAATTTTCTGGCATAAATTATTTTTATGTGATATATAAGATATACATGTTAGAAGATGTTGAATTTCGTTTTTATGTCACATGCTTGTTCGTTACATAATTTTGAATTATTTATTACATGTGATGTAAATCACACCAGGACTAAACATGTAGACAACTTGAACCAAATTCACAAGCTATAAAAGATTTGATCTTCATGTTATTAAAAACTGTTTTAGTAACAATTCTCTCTTACTAAAATTTGAGTTCTTAAATAATAAAATATAAGATATTTTATTATAGAGCTATCCATCAAAGTAAATAATTTTACTTATTTCTTGTTTATAAGGAGCGGCCTGACTACCAGGAGACTTATAGTTCGAGAATATGTTAAAATTATTTATTGCAATAGATGCATGGATTGAGAGAATTATTCAATCTTTTACTAGACGCCTGGACTACCCGGGGAGTATAAAATTTAATAAGTTCTTTGCTATCATGATGGTTGAACTCAACTATTCCAATAGGATCGACCTGACTACCAGGGGACTATTTGACATAGAGCTATTTAAGGAAATTGTATGGGGATACAATTGGTAAGAGTACCTACCTTTAAAATACATGTGAGAAACGACTTGACTTCTAAGGGGCTCATACATATTGTTAAAGGATTTCTTTACTCCGCTAACAGAAATAAAGATTTCGTAAACTATTATGAGGGTAAATAGTTTAAAATAATTAGTGGAAATATCATTTAGATAAAAGTTCACGTCTTTATGATATATGCAAATATGTTCTTATATTATTGCCTTTTCTTTTCTATATTTTAGATTTCTCAATGTGTCTGTTATATCACTGCGCGAAATACTTGAGACCAACAAGTTGGTAGGACCAAACTTTGATGACTGGTATAGAAATTTGAGAATTGTTCTCATGCATGAAAAGCTCATTGATGTGATCGATAAGCCTACAAAGATAATCCCACCAGAGAATGATGTTCAAGGCACCAAGGTTTATCAGAAATACTTGGAAGAATGTTTTGCTATTAAACACATCATTCTCGCTTCTATGAGTTCTGAACTCCAGAGGAAACATCAGAATATGGATCCAATTGCAATTATTGGATATCTTAAGAAGATGGTTGATACACAATTGGACATTGAAAGATCTCCAGTTGGACCCCTTGTCAATTATATGATTGTTCTTACCGAAGAACATGAGAAGTTGGGGTACAAGCTTGGTAAAGAGCTTTCTGAAGATTTAATCTTGCAGTCAGTATATGATGCTGAATGTTTTCACTGTAAGAAGAAAGGGAATTGGAAGAGAAATTGCAAGGAGTATCTTGCAACTCTAAAGGACAAGAAACAATGTGAGACATTAATGAAAAATGTTTTCAAGGTTTCTTTAGCTACTACTAATTCTTCACAATGGGTATTAGATACTGGCAGTGGTTATAACATTTGTAATATGTTACAAGGGTTTAAGATAAGTAGGAGGCTAAAGAAAGGAGAAGTTAATCTACAAGTTGGAAATGGTGCAAAAGTTGCGGTCGTAGTTGTAGGATCAATTTCTTTAATAATGCCTACGGGCAAAGTACTTATGTTGGATGATTGTTATTACGTTCCTAAATTTGTTTCGAACATAATTTCAGCTTCTACATTATACAAACATGGTTTTCGTATTAATATAGGCAATGACATTTGCTCTATTTATTATAATGATAATTTATATGTGAATGGCTATCTCCAACATGATGTTTATGTCTTACCTAATGTGAATGCTAATTCGATTATGCATGTTTCAAGTCTTAAGAAGAAAAGAGATGATCAAGTAAATCATGCATACCTTTGGCATTGTAGGCTTGGTCATATTGGAGAGAAAAGAATTAACAAGTTGTACAAGGAAGGGTACCTTGACAACTATGATTTTGAATCATATCCAACGTGTGAATCTTGTCTCAAAGGAAAAATGACCAAATCTCCATTTACTAGAAGTGGAGAAAGAGCTTCTGAATTATTGCGACTAATTCATACAGATGTTTGTGGGACCATGAAAATTCAAGCTAGAGGTGGATATTCTTACTTCATCACCTTCACTGATGATATGTCAAGATATGGATTTGTGTATCTTATGAAACACAAGTCTGAATCTTTTGAAATGTTCAAAAGGTTCCGTAGTGAAGTTGAGAAACAGACTGGTAAAAGTATCAAAGTACTAAGGTCTGATAGAGGTGGAGAATATCTTAGTGAAGATTTTACTAGGTATCTCAAAGAGAATGGGATTCTCTCCCAGTGGACACCTCCAGGGACACCACAACACATGGTGTGTCTGAAAAGAGAAATCGAACCTTATTAGATATAGTGAGATCTATGATGGGGTTCACTGATCTTCCAATAAATTTATGGGGATATGCTTTGAAAGCAGCAATATACTTACTTAATAAAGTTCTCACTAAGTCAGACTCTACAACACCATATGAGATATGGAAAGGATGTAAGCCTAACCTTAAACATATTAAAGTTTGGGGTTGTCCAGCTTATGTTAAGAGACTACAGTCTGATAAACTTGACTCAAGATCTGATAAGTGTAGGTTCATTGGGTACCCAAGGAAACAATGGGATATTATTTCTATCACCCTTCTGACCATAAAGTGTTTGTGGCCAGAGGAGCAACCTTTTTGGAAAGGGAATTTCTTTTAGAAGGAAATTATAATGGATAAATAGAACTTGATGAAGTTCAAGATACTAATGAATCAACACAATACAAGGATCATGAGACCCAAGTTGAAGAACCTTTATTGGATGTTTTGAAGTTGCCAAGGAAGTTTCCATCTTCAACGGTTGAAGTTCAAGAACTAAATGAAGTTCAAGAACAGGTTAATGAACCAATTCCAAACCAAATTGAACAACAACCAAATCCAGCACAAGGTGAACAGGTTGTACAAGTATCTCTTAGAAGGTCTACACGAGAACGTTATGTACCAACTAGATTAAATTTATTGGTATAAGATGATGTATCAATGAGGTTGATCATAATGATGATGACCCTAAGACCTATAAAGAGGCTATACAAAGTTTCGATTATGAGAAGTGGAAAAAGGCCATGGAATTCGAAATGGAATCCATGAAGGAAAATAAAGTATGGACTTTAGTTGAACCTTCAAAGGATATAAAACATATAGGTTGTAAATGGATTTTTAAGAAAAAGATTGGAGTAGACGGAAAGGTGGAGACCTACAAAGCCCGTCTTGTTGCCAAGGGATATCGTTAGAAAGAAGGAGCCGACTACGACGAGACGTTCTCTCCCGTGGCAATGCTCAAATCTATTGGGATTTTGCTTGCTATAGCAGCATGCTATGATTATGAAATATGGCAAATGGATGTAAAAACAGCTTTTCTTAATGGTGATCTAGAAGAGGATGTGTACATGACACAACCTGAAGATTTCACATCTTCGTCTGATCATAATAAAATTTGCAAGCTACAAAAATCCATTTATGGACTAAAGCAAGCTTCTCGAAGTTGGAATATTCGCTTTAACAAGACAATTGAAAAGTTCAATTTTGTTAGATGCGAAGAAGAACCTTGTGTGTACAAAAAGGTTAGTGGGAGCACAATTATATTCTTAGTGTTGTATGTTTATGATATATTGCTCATAGGGAATGACATACCGACATTGTAAAGTGCCAAGATTTAACAGTTCTCCATGAAAGACTTGGGAGAAGCAGCTTATATATTAGGAATAAAGATCTATAGAGATAGATCTAGGAAGCTGTTTGGACTTTTCCCGTCTTTGTACATTGATACCATCTTAAAGACGTATAATATGGATAATTCAAAAGAGGCTATCTACCGATAGGTAATGGAATTACTCTCAGTAGGGAGGATTGTCCTAAAACACCTGAAGAGAGAGAACGCATAAGTAGGATCCCATACGCTAGTGCAGTGGGAGCTATCATGTATACCATGACATGTACACGTCCTGATGTGGCTTATGCACTTGGAGTGACTAGCTGATATCAGGCAAGTCCTGGTGAGGAACATTGGAAGGTGGTGAAGACCATTCTTAAGTACTTAATATGGACTAAAGACCAATTCCTCATCTATGGAGATTCTTAGTTGAAACTTGAAGGTTATACTGATGCAAGTTTCTCTTCAGATAGAGATGATAGCAAAGCTATTTCTGGTTATGTATTCACCTTAAATAGTGGTACAGTAAGTTGGAAAAGTTCCAAACAAGCTATAGTAGTTGATTCAGTGACTGAAGCAGAATATATAGCAGCTAGTGAAGCTGCTAAGGAAGCTGTATGGATGAAAAAGTTCTTAACTAAACTTGGTGTGGTTCCTTTAATAGAAGGTGCGATTCCACTGTTGTGTGACAATACTGGAGTCATTGCTCAAGCAAAAGAACCAAGATCATACCAAAAGTCCAAACACATTTTGCGAAGGTATCACTTGATAAGAGAGATCATTGAACGTGGAGACGTCGAGATTCAAAAGGTTGATGGAAAAGAAAATGATGCAGACCCATTGGATCTAGGGGTCTAAACATTAAAAGGTATCTATAGAATATAATTTTTTTAAATGGTATTTATTTAAAATAAATAAGGTGTTAACCTTTGCTATGGGAGGTAAAAATGTTAGGGATATAGTAGGTATGCCCTAGATCCAATCTCATATTTGATGATTCGAACATATTTTTGTGAACGTTATTTGATATAAAATATATATGGCATTTGATATTCTTTTATCATTATTATTAACTGTTTGATTAATTTGATGAGGCCCTTGATTAAATTTTGAGACTTGATATTGTGATGGAGATCATGATAATGAGAGTGAAGTTTCTTATAATTTAATCTAAATTTGTTTCTGATCATAAGATTATTAATTTGGACATTAATAATCCGGTTAGATCAATATTTATGTGATCGTCTTTATTGGATAAAGATTAGTTGATCTCATTAACTAAATCATATAAATAGATGATGCATATAGAGATATGATCATTGAACCGACTCATTGGATAATTCCTAATGGTTAGAATTACCATAAACTGTTAATAGGATATTCTCTTGAAGAATGTGATGTAAGAGTTTCCTTTGACCTGAGATCGTCATAGTAATTGACAAGTTATTATTGTGCTTTGATACCAGACACCTATGGCCCTAGGGCTATAGTTGAAAGGATATTGGGTACGATTAAATACTTGAAGAATTAGTGATTGATCAAGACGGAATCTGTTAACTCTTGGTGATGAGTTTAAGCTCCATGTTGTCTTGAATTATAAACGACCAAACTAAGACCTTGGTCAGGGCAATTGAATGAAAGAAGAAATGAGTTTCTTAGGTTATTCAGTGGTCGATTATATTTGACATGAACACATAGTTGGTCGCCTATTAGAATTTGATAGTTGAACCATATTCTAGGGTGATCCAGACCTATAAGGACAGAAGGAATTTTTACAAAATTCTTCTACGGGTTCTTGAGAGTAAATTGTATACTTCATGCTATCCGGTCGTTAAGGAGTGTTGCTAGACGCCACCCTTGATTAGTATATTGATATGATCAATTTGCTACCGACTAAGTATTGAACCTATGGGGTCGCACACTAACGAGTGTTATGATCTTTGCTAAAGGATTAATTAACTTATTATTTGATAATTAAATTAAGGAATTTAATTAGTCAAATAAATTTAGTTATTAGTCCAAATAAAATATTATTATATTCTTTGCTAGCACAGGGGGTATGATTAATATTGTGAACAAGTTGAAGTTTTCTATTTGGAATAGAAAATTAAAATTATTTTTTTGGTTGAAATATATATGATATATATGTAATATGAATTAATATTGATTTATATAAAAGTTATATATATATATATAATATTAATTAATTTACCAATTTGGAATTGGAAATAAAAGTCCACAAAGGACGTATAGAATGAATCCAACATTAGTTGGATCGACGAGAATCCAATTTTAAGTTGGAGGAATGGATTCGGCAGTCACTTTCTCATGAAGACGTGATTTATCAATTTTTCATAAAATTCGATTGATGTTTATTTTTGTAATAAACTTTTACCCTAAGTAAATCATTACCTCAACCAAATACGAAAAAGGTTTATAGGTAATATTATATAAAGGGTGATGGAGAAAATTTGCCGTAATTTTTCTAGAGAAGAAAAACACTTTGTGAAAGTGAGAGTGCAATACAAAGCCAAGAGAGAAAATACAATTACAAGAAAAGTGTTTCTTGTTCTTCTAATTTGAGTTGAGATTTTTGAGAAAAATTTCAGCACAAGTTTTTCGTTCAATTTGTTCGCGGGTTTCATTGATCAAAGAGTTGATAGCAAGGATCGGTCTCGGTGTGGATACGCATAGAGTCTTCGCACTATCGAAGAATTTGAAACGAGACTTTCTTCACCAGGTACGTCTTAGATCCGATCTGTTGACATGTAAATAAATTTTAAACACGAAAAGATCTGTCTAGAATTGTTATTATCTTCCGCTGCGTGTTACGAACACCTATACGCAATCCATTAAAAAACTCCTTTAACATATTCGCCTTTCGGCCCAAGATAATTATATTTGCTAGTTAATATATAAAAAAAATTGGTTATTATTTTAAAAGACGGTTATATACTATAGATTTGCCTATAGAGAATGATATGCTGCCTTTAGGCCAATATTTGTTCATATAGCTAAATAATGCATCATATTTATTATAAACCAAAATACTTTAAAAATATTATTATTTATAACTATTTTTTATATTTTATAGCAAAGTATATCCTTTAACATTTCACTTAACCCTCTCTCTTCTCTCTCAATTCTCTCTCCTTTTTCCCTCTTTTTACCCTCGGCAAGGCCGCCGACTTGGTATGTGGCTGCTCCGATCTGAACAATAAGAAGAAAAAAAATCTTTCTAGCTACTACTCAAAGCCCTTGAGATATGAGGTTGTTGATTTGGATTATGATAACTTTGAGGCTGACTTTTCTGGACTCTAAGGATTGCTCCGATTTTTCAGGACTTCAAAATTCATGGCTTCTTCTCCTTTTTGGGATTTTACATCTGAGTTATTGGTCTGATCAGATTTTGATAGATATAATGTGATACTGCATTCCCAGATATGGCCGTATTTTTGTTCGTCTCTATTTTTAGCTTTAATATAATATATATAGTATTTTTCTTGACCGGAAGACGGCATTTTCGATAAAATTTCTTCTCTTTTTTGCTGTAGAGTCACATGCAATGATACAAATACATTGTATTTTATACTATTTTTCAAATGCAAATCCGATCTTTTTTTTCAAATTTTTATTGTTTGAATACAGCTGAATTAAATACAAGAATAGAATATAGTGTAAAAGTAGTTAAGAATGAATACAATGAATTAAATAAAATCGGATATCACTAATTAACTTAAGGGTGTACATTTCTCTTTGTCGACAAAATAGCCACACTTGTTGCATGTACCGTAGCACGTGTGATCGATTTCCAGAACCAGTGGGGCCATTTGATTTGCTGTCTTGTACGTCCAGCTGTGTTTTCGAAGTGTATTTTGTCCATGTGGGGCCCTTCTTAAATTTATCATTATACATTCATGGAATAAAATGAGCTACTTAGGCTCTTTCTAAAAATAAGCTGAATTAATCATGATTATTAAATAAAATGTGAAAATTCTAATGGATGAAAAAGCAAATCGAATTTTTTGAGAATTTTAATAACAAGACTAAAACTTCAGCAAATAAAATTTATTTTGTCGGCCTCAAATCATTGAGAAATTTACTAATTAACACTCAAAAAGATTAGTGCAAACATCATAACTCCAAAACCAATCTTTTTAGCAATATTATTAAGGGGTCGTTCATTTAGAAGGATTAGTAGATATCTTTTCAGAATAATATTCCTTTTAGAATAGCTCAAAGTTTGGTTGAAAAGATTAAAATATAATTTTTACATTGAGTAATGCACTTTTTTATTTGACTATATAAGAAAGAGAAAAATCATCACATAAACCACTACAGAGTTTAGTTAGTTTGCAAAAAACCATGTACTACTTCCGTCCTACTTGTACCTTATTTAGAAAAGGTTAATACCTTATTTATTTTAAATAAATACCCTTTTAAAAAATTATATTCTATAGCTACCTTTTGATATTTTATAGCTAAATATCTATTTATGGTCACCTCCTACCATTAAGCCATAAAATAAGCTTTGTATTATTTTTATCTCTTCACTCAAATTTCTCCTGTCCCCTCAAATTTCTCGTATCCCCTACCCCATATCCATTTTCCCTCTCTCTCTCATCTTCCACCTTCATCTTACAACCAAAACACTCAGAATTAGAGTTTTTTGGTGAAGACTCTGCTTCAACCTCGCCGACGCCGAAAACTCTGCTTCAGAATTAGAGTTTTCCGGCGAAGAATTACTGATGCTGCTTCAACCTCACCGCCGTCGTTGAGCAACTTGAATTTTCTTGAACTCCGTCAAGCCTCCTAGGATCTCAAATTCAAGTTGCACAAACTTTGAACATCAATGAAAAGCTCCACCGCATGCTACAATCCAAGAAAAACTACTTTATAAGCAAGAAAAGTTGCAATCTTTATCTATTTAGAAGTTTTAAAACGAGTGAATTCTATTTTTTTTCAAATAGAAGCTACAAGAGTCAGAAAATAATTTAATATAAATTGCAAAGAATAGGTTTTTTGAAGCGCACGTGAGAGTATTATGGTAACATGAACAGTGGTGTTTCGAGTCAAAATTGCGGCCTTCTCGGTGAGACGACATTAAGGTTGTTCATTAACGAAGATGACGGAGTTTGGGCTGAGCAACTTGAATTTTCTGTTAATATATTTCATTGTATTTCAATGTTTCTCCATGTATTTCCATGTATTTCATTGTATTCATTGTCTTTTTTTCATTGTATTTCAATGTATCTTGCTGTATTTCATTATATTCACTGTCTCGTTGTATTCCATAATATTTTTTAATTAATATAATTTATGTATTCAGATGTATATGTATTCAAATTGCTCTGTTTTGTTGTATTTATCGGCTGGGAAAAATATTTAGTATATTTTCTCTGAAGATTGCTATGTTTTTGGGGTGTTTTTTGGTTGAAAATCTTTTTTATAACTGGAAATACAAATTTTGTCTGTTATAATTGAGTTTGTTGAGTTATATTAGGAGTCTATTATGTTAATTGATTCACTTTCTGTTTAAAAACAGCTGAATAGACCATGAATTGTGCTATTTACGTTACTGTATTCACAAATACATATCGTGAATACAGTCAAATACAATAATTTGTCTAGCTGTAATCCCCTGTTTCACATCGTGAATACAGTCGAATATAAAAATTTGTCTAGATGTAATCCCCTGTTTCACGCCTAGAAATGCTACTGTATTCATGAATACAGTAGCTTAAATACATCGAATACACTCTAAAAACCCTAAAAATATAGCTATAGGAAGTAATATAGTAAATGATAGCTACAACTAGCTAATAACCACTAAAACATAGTGATTTCTGAAAGTTGTCAAAATCTTGAAAAGGAAAATGAAGATAAATATACTTATAAAAAAAGATACTACTAATATTTATACAAATAAAACTAAGCAAACTAATGAAATTAACATGTTAATAGTGCTAGAAAGGAAATAGGAGAATATAAGTTATTCATTGACGTGTGATTGAAAAGTTTTTACTCGTGCGAAGACGCAGGTAAAATATGAATAATACGAACATTTTTTTAAATAAGACCATAAAAGGTTTACGCTTACTATGAGTATAACATATTCTTTTCTTTTTTTTTGAATGATAAGGAAGCATATATTAATATTAAAGCAAAAGTCTTACGTAGTTACTACATAATCCCTAAGGACATTACTATTGTTTATAGCTATTAGGCTATTACAAACATTGGTACTTAAAAGTCTTGATCCAAAACAAAGACCTTCCTTGTCCTTTTCTAAAACAGTTTCAACAAAAAGAGGTGGACGAGCAAGGTAAAAACATCTATTAGGATTGAAATACTTGATAGCTTCCTTTGCTAGTCGATCTACTACTGTATTGCCTTCTCTAAAATTATGCTTGATCATTGGTATTTTCAACTAGTGCAGTAATAACCTGTAATTAAGTAAAGTATTGTTAGTAAGGACATTGTTTTCATTGATCTTTTTATTATATTTGAGGAATCCGATTCAATTTTCAGTGTACGGAACGACATATCCAATGCAATTTTATGGCCTTGCTCTAGTTCTAGTAGTGTTGCCTGCAAAAAACATGTTGCATATCAAGATTTATAAAATCTCATAATCCAGTTGTCATTGCTATTACGAAAGGCTCCTTCTATACCTGCATGTAAAGTTATCCTTAAAAAAGCACCATCAATATTGAGCTTGGTTGTGTTTTGAGAGGGATTTGACCAACGAATGTCTATTTTGATTTTTGATTGTTGGAGGGGATTTCTTTCAGTGAAGAAGTTATACTCCCATGATTGATATAGAACTAGATTTACATTAAGATCTTGATCAAGGTTGTTCACGTTGTTATTATTCCTATTTTTCCAAAGGTTCCAAATGGCAAAAGGAAAAATAATTGCCCATTGACATTGTGGGTTTCCGCCTTGCAAGCGAGAGTTCTTTAGGGAAATTAGCCAGTGAGTATTATCATCAATTTGTTCCAAAGTTAATCCAAGGTTTAACCGGAAACGAGTAGCTATAGGATACTTAATGAAGATATGAGTGGCATCTACTGGCCCTTCTTTGCAAACGGGACAATTGGTATCAATATTGATTCCAATATGGTGGAGAAAGGCTCTACATGAAATTTTGTTATACATGCATTGCCAGATAAAGAACTTAATTTTATTAGGGCATTGGAGATTCCAAATTCATTTGTAATCAAGCTTCTTTAACGGATTAATGGAGTAATTATCTTCAAAGAGCTTGTAACAAGATTTAGAGGTAAACAAACCACTGCTACTCATATCCCAAGTCATATAATCCTTACCATTTAAGTAGCTAGGGATAGAAGTGGCTTTAATTTTATTGATTAAGGAGCGAGGGAGATCAAAGGAGATTTTTGGAAAATCCCAGCTATCATCATTCATGAGGTCTTGTAAAGAGAGATTATAATCCAGTAGGTGGAGGGGACCCTCAATACTATTTCTAAGGCTAGGGGCATTATGGATCCACCTAGAGATCCAAACATTAATGTTAGAGTTTTTGCTAGGGTTCCACAAGGTCCCTTGCATGTAGATTCTCCAACCTTTTACTAGGGCTGCACAAATAAACTAAGAATTTATAGTGGTGTCTTTTGGGCATATTTACTGGAAATTAATTGAGTCCAAGGATTATTCAGATAATTAATAAGTCTCCATATCAGACTAGTGAGCATTACTAGATTTTTTTTAAATGCTGAGCGAATCCCTAGATCTCCTTCCGATCTTTCTTTAGTAAGAGTCTACCAATTTACTAAGTGAAGTTTTTTCCTAGTATTAGTGGTACCCCATATGAAATCTCTTTGGATTTTATCTATTTGATTCAATATTTTTGTAGGGAGTATGGTATATTGCATTACATAAGAAGGTATGGAACTAAGAGTGGAGGTTGCTAATGTAGATCTACCAGCTATATTTAGAAGATTAGATTTCCAATGAGAGAGTTTGTTACGCATTTTATCAATGACTAATTGGAAATCCTTGGGTATTGGTTTAAGATTTAAAATGGGAAATCCAAGGTATTTACCAAATTCAAAACTTAATTTCATATTGAATAAAATAGCAAAATGGGAAGTAATGTCCTGAGGATATTTTTTTGAGAAGACGAGCCTAGATTTAGCATAGTTTATAGATAAGCCAGTTTCTTCCATAAAAAGGTTTAGGCAACGCTTAATACAGTTTTTCATTTTCTGATTAGCTTTTCCAACTAAGGTTAGATTATCCGCAAAGAATAGATGGGAGAAAGAAAGTCCTCTAGGGCTAATTTTAACAGGGTCCCAGAGTATGGTATCTACTTGATTTTCTATTAGACTAGGCATAAGTTCCATACATAATATAAATATGTATGGGAACATAGGATCTCCTTGGCGAATTTCTCTACTAGGACTAAAGAACTTAGTATTGGTTCCATTAACTAGAATTCCAATTTGGCTTGTGCAAATGCAATACATAATGAGTTTGAAAATTTTTTAGGGAAGTTGAAGAAGATAAGAGTTCTATGGATAAAATCCCATTCCAATTTGTCAAAAGCCTTCTCAAGGTCGATTTATAATAACATATCATATTTTGAGCTATTAGAGGTGTGCATATTGTTGATAAGTTCTTGAATAACAATAGCATTATCGCTAGCTCTCCTATTTTTTTATAAAACTAGTTTGTGTTGGACTAATTAGGCTAGGAAGAAACTGTTTTAATCTATTGGCAATGATTTTGATAACTATTTTATAAGCAGTATTACAAAGTCCAATAGGTCTAATATTTTTTAGATGATTAGCATTATTAATTTGGGGATGAGGCATAAGTAAGTGTCATTAATACCCAAAGGAAGAGATTGAGATTCAAAAACCTTGTGGCAGAATTTAATAATTGAATCACCAACTATGTTCCAATACCTTTCGTAAAAAAAAGAATGAATTCCATTTGGACCAGGTGACTAGAGGTCTATCCAGGATTTCTAAATCAATTACCGGAAGATTATTGACTTGACTCTTAAAATTAGCCTTCCTACTTATAATCTTAGAAGTTGTATATGAATTTTCAAAAAAATTAAAAGTATGGTCAAGAATAGATTTTGTGTTCGTGATCTAGTTACCTTTATCATCTTTGAAGTACATTATTGAGTTATTGCGTTTTCTATTAGAAGCCATAAGATAGAAAAACTTTGTATTAGCATCCCCTTCATTGCACCAAGATATATTCGTGAACGAAGTTTCCAGCAATCTTCTTCCATTTTAAGAATAGCATTATACTCCTGTTGGAGATTAATTTCAAGGTTCATTAAGAACAAACTAGTATGATAGTTATGGGAGATTTGATTTCCCTGCAAATGAGCCAGAATTCTTTTTTTCTTCTTAAAAATGTCTCCAAAAGTATTGTTCTTCCAAGGAATGATTTTTTCCTTTAAAATCTTATGAGCTTTATTTAGATCATTAGTTTGCCAACTAGCTCGAACTATAGTGACGAAATCAGGATGTTTATACCAAATTGTTTCTAATCTAAAAGGTTGCCATTATATTGTGACATGTATTTTTAGGGAATAATTGAAGTAACAAAGTTTGTGATCTGAGTGAGTCTTTGGAAGATGGATTACAACAGCCTTCGTAAAAATGTTCATCCATTTGTCATTGACAAATATCCTATCAAGTCTTTTCATGATTAACTTATTACATTTCCTACAATGGTTGGACCAAGTATATTTACATCCTTTAAAACCAAGATCTAAGAGGTTGCAATTATTAATACTAGTCCATAAATACGAGCTATGTCTATGATTAATTTTATTACTCCCAAGCTTATCTTCAGCACAAAACGTATCATTATAATCTCCTCCTAGAAGCCAAGGTCCTTTATAATTTGCATAGATACTTTCAATATTATTCCAAAGAGTATTTCTATTAGTAATCTTAATACTAGCATATATAGAAGAAAATAGCCAAGAAGTATTGATCGGACGTACCTCAATATTTGTGTGGATCTCTTGATTCCTTCTGACAAAGTTGTTCATAGTAACCACTTTAGATTTCCAAAGTATCACCATTCCTCCAGATTGTCCCTCTACTGGGACTTTGATCATTTTGGAAAAAGGAAAAATCATTGAGAAAGGAAATATGATTTCCATTCGAGTTTCCAGTAAGGTGACCATACTAGGGTTGTGTGTGTCAATCATTTCCCTAAACTTCCTTCTAAAGGCACCATTGTAACCCCCCCCCCCCCTTATGTTCCAAGTAATAAAATTGGTTGGGCGATACATCATATCAACTTGATTAGGGTTTTGATTGCTGCCATTTTCCCTCACTCTCTGTGGAAGGGAGAGTGGATTCCTCCTTATTAAAGGAACCAATATCATTGTATGGCTCCTAACTGTTAGGTCTTGTGGGGGTTTGACATCCATCGAGCACTTGTAGAGTGCCAGGGGGAAGTTGAGAACATATATGTCCTCTCGCATTTCCCTGAATATATATACTTTTACCTCGTTTAGACTTGAAAACTCTAGGATTTGTTCTGACCCCAGCAAGTTCAATTCATCTGCCTCCTCTATTTGATGATCTTCTTGTTCTGGAGGATTGTAAAGAGGGTGTTGTTGGGGAGCATTGTGTGGTACATAAGGAGGAACATTTAGGGGTGCATGTGGTGGAGCACTATTTGCATGGGGAGGTGCATGCATTTGAGCAGTCGCATGAGTTGTTGCATTGTTGATTGGTGTGGTCCAAGGCATGAATATGGGGTTCATATTTGAGATCTCCCCTGGAGGGAAGAATGGAAGATCCATTTGCATGTTTTGAGATTGGATTGGGTTGAAGTTTGGTGGCAGACTTCATTGATTCCTCATTGTTTGAGCTAGGTTTGAGTTCATTGAGGGAGCTAGTGGATGTAGTATGTTGTTCATCCAAACATGATTGAGATAGTTTCTCATTGGTATGTACATCCCCTCGGACATTAGTTGGGCTAGGAAGTGAGATTTTGGAGTACTATCACAGTTTCTTGTCCATCCAATATCATGTTGAATGATATTGCATGACTCATTAGACCTTGTTATATCCAATAGAGGGGTTGGTGATCTTGAGGTAGTGGGGGTTGACCAAAGAATATTTGGTTGCCCCTTTGTGAAGACTAGGGTAGTAGTGGGTTCGACATAGTGTGAGCATGTTGGTGCCTTAGAATTTGAATTAGGCGATATCTCCTTCGTTGAGATACTGGAATTCTTGGCATGGTTAATGTGGGATTGTTGGTTTATATTGAGGTAGTGTAGGGATTTTTCCGTTTGGGTTAATAGGTTACTTTGAGGACCTAGGAAGTTTTTCAATTGTTACCTCTATTTGCATGTCTTCAGGATTACTTGAGGAGGTGGTTTTAATAGGATTTTGGATAGATTTTTCCCCTGGTACGTGTTCATCCTCATTGGCCATTTGTGGAGTAGTGTACTTTTCTTGGGACAGATGTTGATCTAGTATTTTGTTGTTCATGCATAAAAAAAAATTCATTAACGGAAGTAATTAAGTTGGCAAAAGAGCTTTGGAGGTCTTTGGAAATAGTTTTAGGCGTGTTTGTAGAGCTAATTAGGCTATTATTAGTGCTAGCAGGGGATTATTACTTTGCATGCAATTTAATTGGTCCTCTTGTGTAGTTTCCACGTGGTCGTCTAGGCTAGGAAATGGGACCACGTCCAAAGCCATGTATTCAATCTAAGGTGGATCTACCAAAGCCTCAAATTTGTTTCCAGTAGCAGTGAAGATCTTAGGATTAGGATTTTTGATTAAGAATTTGTTAGAAGAAACCTTATTGGTTATATTATTGGACTGCATTTTATATAAAGACTTTGCATTTAAAGGGAGAGAAGAAGAGATACCTGGCATGTGAGCATTATGATCATGGATCTTACCTGATAGTTGCCTATGATTGGCTTTCTTTCTTTTAGAAAAGCTCAGAGTTTGCCAACATCTTCCTTGAATGACTGCAAAGCATCCTCTTTAATACCTAGGAATTCCTTTTGTGCCTTAGATTGGTTGGCAGTCTAATCCAAGATGGTAGGAGTAGGAGCATTAATAATAATTTTATATTGACATTTGGACTGGACATGACCTAGCCTTCCACATTTCATACATAGAAAATTTTCAGCCTCATAAAGGATAACCTGCTTATGTTGATCAATGAAGATAAATGGAATAATTGGAATCTCCAATGGCATTTTTATACACAGCCTTGCATATATTCCTCTTAGGGTTGAGGATGTATATGCATCGATTTTTAAAAGCCTACCAATTTTGTTTTCAATTTTTTTCAAGATTAAACCATCATAAAATTTAGTTGGTAATTGGGGAAGTCGTATCAAAATAGCTGTTTGAGAGACTCTCGCTTCTGAAGCTATAAAATTTGGTTCCTGTTTTTGAACTGACAGAAAATGCCCAAAAATGAACCAAGGTCCATTATGTGGGGCTCTTAACATACTTTCTTCGTTATTGAATTTAGTAATATAGTAGTCACACCCTAAATCGATTAGCGAAAATTTTTTCTTAATTTTCCACAATTCTTTTATCTTTTTTTTAAGAAAACGATGTTGGATTCTTCTCCCTTGAAGCTTGACTATAGTCGAGAATTTCCATGGCCGGTAGATCCCCTGAAAATCTTCTTGAGATAGTTGAACTTTTCGTTAATTTGTAGAGTGGATCAAATGATCATCCTGCCCAATGTTTTGTAATTCAGATGTATATTGGACATTTGTGTCAATGATCATATTGATTGAAGCATCCGGTAATTTTTCTTTAAAACTGGGGATAGACAAGGCTGCTTCATTGGTTATTCGATTGGTATCAATTTCGGGAGGTTTGGGAGGAATTAGATGAACTTTGTCAAAATACTACATAACTAGTAGGTTATTTTGGTAGTCCCAGAGAGAGAACATGAAAGCTCCAATAGAAAAGTAGATCTTGTGCCGAATCCAAATTAATTCAAGATGGAGAGATCAGTTTCATTTTTGGAACTCATATCTATATTAAACTCACTCTTTCTGAGTATAACATATTCATTACACATAATTATACTTTATATATCATAATTTGTAATATTTTTAATTTTGATATTATATTGCCACCTTCAATGTTGCAGCAACAAGTAAATTTGAAATACAGAAGTTATTCATTAATTTAATGTTATATACAATATAAAAATTAAATTATATATTTTGTAGTTTATGAAAAAAAAGCAAATTTAATAATAAATAACACGACAGTCGATAATACTAAATAAATAAATAAATAGCTAAAAGGGAGCTCCATGACCGCCCTAGAAATTATAAGACATTGGATAGGCAGAAAATATACAAGGTATGAGAAGATCAATACAAAGAGAATGCTAAAAAAACACTCTTGAATTACCAAGTTGTCAAAATCTTGACGCTTTCTGATTATATATACAATTAAAAAAGATAAAGTTACTATCTAAAAATAATCTAAGAGAGAAAGATGCAAGTCATAGACACACACACCCTAAGTTAAAAGACATGCTCAAAAACTGATCAATGTCTATTACACATGATTTCTACCCTTCAGCAGAAACAAAACCTCAAATTCAAGAGGTATGCATTCCATTTTATTGCAATCTTAATTTAATTATAATTTTTATTTTAATATTTATTTGATAAAAAATTACTTTTACATTAACTGAATGTCCCTAGGACATGGGACAAAAAATATATATGTGATATTATCTTAGCACAGAAATTTAGAAATCAGATAACATAAAGGACTATCGGAGAGTTGAACTAAACACGTTTCATCACTTGAGTTGCCTCACACTACTTTTTGATGAATATAGCTAACTCTAAGGACCTTTTAAAACGCTTAAAAGGTTATTTTTAGATAGTAGAAGGATAATATTACCATCGAGAATCAACAGAGAAATAATTAAATCAAGATATAAATTTAGATAACTGTTGGGCCCGGGCTAACCTCACTAGTTTATTTTTGTGATTTTGTGTTGTTTGAATATAGTCGAATTGAATATGGTAAAATTGAATACAATGTAAAATAGTTAAGAATGAATATAGCTGAAGTGAATACAGTATATACATCCGAATTGAATAGAGCGATATACACCCTATTCTTGATTTTTTGTTATTTGAACACAACTGAATTTAATATAGTAAAATTGAATATAATGTCTAATGTATAAGAACAAATACATCTCAATTAAATACAGTGTATACAACCGAATTGAATACCTCGACATACATCCCATGGAAAGTAATTAATAGCTATGTGATGACCCAAAAGATCATCTCATGTTTTAGAACCCAATTTGGGGTTCTGAGGCCTTTAAGACTTTATTTTCTTTCTCCTCAATTTGCATGCGCAATCCGGGCGCATTTCCGAAAAGCCTTTATGTGAAATTTGAGAAAATACTAAGTTTTGCCATTAAAAATTGATTTAAGTTGACTTCGATCAACATTTTGAGTAAACGGACCCGGACCCGTATTTTGACGGTTCCGGAGGGTCCGTAGAAAAATATGGGACTTGGGCTAATGTCCGGAATTAAATTCCGAGGTACCTAGCCCGAGAAATAAATTTTTGAAGAAAATTATTAAACTGAAAATATAATGGTTTATAGAAATTGAATATTGTTTGATCTTGTTGGTATCGGGCACGTATCTTGGTTTCAGAGCCCGTTACAGATTTAATATTATATCTAAGTTATGTCAGTGAAATTTGGTGAGAAACGGAGTTTATATGACGTGATTCGGATCCTCGGTTGTGAAAATAGAAACTTTAAGTGTTCTTGAGATTTTCATTGATTTTGATGCTAAATTCGTAGTTCTAGGTGTTATTTTGGCTATTTGAATGCGTGAGCATGTCCGTATGATGTTTTTTAGATCTGTATGCATGTTTGGTTTGGAACCCCGAGGGCTCGAGTGAGTTTTGGATAGGCTACGGGGTGATTTACACTCAGAAAACCTGTTATATTGATGCTTCTAGTATGCCGGTACCTTGTGCTTTGCGTTCGCGAAGCAACTCTCGCTAATGCGAAGTGCAACCTAGGCTGGGAGGGGATTTTTCTTCGCGAACGCGGAGCACTTGGGGGCTGCTCTTCGCGAACGTGATCGGCATCTCGCGAACGCGTAGAGTAAAAAGGAGGTGGGTTGGGAATCTCTGAGTTGTCCTTTGAGAACGCGGTCCAAGGCCCGCGAACACAATGGTCAGGGGGAAATACCATCGCGAACGCGAACAACTCTTCACAAACGCGAAGGCGCTTCTGGCCGCAATGGTTCGCGAATGCGACAGGCCATTCGCTAACGCGAAGAAGGCCTGTCCAGTGTTTTAAAAACAGAACTCAATGGGAATTTGCCATTCTTTCATATTTTCAAATCCAAGGAAGCTTAGAGGCGATTTTCAAAAGACAAGTTCTTCCTCAAAGTATTGGTATATGATTCTAAACCACTTTGTTTCAATTACCCATTGCATTTCATCAATTTTCATCCAAAAATCTAAGGTTTTTATGGTAGAAATTGGGGGGTTTGGTAGAATTAGGAATTTTTGTACAATTAGAATTTAGACCTTTATTTGGAGTCGGATTCCAAAATTAATTATATATTTGGGCTTGTGGGTGAATGGGTGAATGGGTTTTGGTCCGAACCTCGAGTTTTGATCAAGCGAGCCTGTGGTCAGTTTTTGATTTTGGGGGGGGAAAGTTTGGAAAAACTAAATTTGTGCATTGTAGTTGATTTCCTTAGCAATAATTGTTGATATTGAATTAATTGTGACTAGATACGAGTGAAATGGAGGTGGAATCTAATGGAAAATGGTATTTGAGGCTTAAGTCTGGCTGTGGAATCGAGGTAAGTGTCGTGGCTAACCTTAGCTTGAGGGATTAGGTGTTGTTGCCTTATTTGCTACGTGTTTAGTTGTTGAGTACGAAGTATAGGTGAGGTGACGAGTATCTATACATTGTTGTGGGTCATAGTATGCGAGTGAGTCTTATACGTGCGATTGTTGTATTCCTTTATACGTACTATTCATGCTTTAACTGGTTAATTCTTCATGTTGAATGAGTTTTATTTTGTTTTTCCCTGTTTTGGATATTGGTTGATTATTGACTCAAGTTGAGATTTATATTGTGAAGTTAACTGTTGAAACGAGGTTGGTTATTGTTGATTCCCTTGCTGGGTTGTTATTGTTTCTATTGTTTGGGTAAGGAATAGTGTAAAGTATGAAGGGTGATGTCGTGCACGATATTGTGAGTGAGTGTTAATGCACGAAGGGCGACGTGCACGATATTGTGAGCAAGTGTTAATGCACGAAGGGTGATGCCATGCCATATTCTGTGAGTGCTAATGCACGAAGGATGATGTCGTGTCATGATTATGAGAGAGTTAATGCACGAAGGGTGATGTCGTACCGTTTCTGTTGTTTCTTATGGTAAGGACGAGAGTAAAAGCATGAAGGGTAATGTCGTGCACATGTTGCTATGTTATTATTTTTGTTGGTTCAAAGCATGATATTTACTTTGCTTCTTTACCGTATTAGTTCTAAAACTTGGTATTTCCCCCCAGCATAACTTCCCTCTTCCCGTTATTATCTGTTAAATTTCTATTTTTATTATTTTCTCGTATATGATTTAACTGTACAGGTTTATTTTGTTGTCATGTCCTAGCCTCGTCACTACTTTGCCGGGGTTAGGCTCGACACTTATCAGTAAATGGGGTCGGTTGTACTGATACTGCACTTTGCATTTTCTGTGCAGATTTCATTGTCGGACCTCATGATTAGAGTTGGGTTGCTGCCTTTAGTCAATTAGGAGACCCAAGGTAGATCTGCCGGCGTTCGCAGACCCTGGAGTCTCCTTCCCTGTATTTAAGTTTTCCTATCTCTTTTCATTTCGAGAACATATGTATTTCTTTTAAACCAGTATTTGTAGAAATATTTTAGAAGTTCATGGATTGTGACACCAGATATTTTGGGTAGTCGTGTACTAGTGTTTTAAACTTTTATAAAATTTTTGCACTTCATATTTGTTTACTTTAAATTATTATTTATTACTGTTTGGTTAATGATTAATGTATTAGAACAGTATCTGTTGGCTTGTCTAGCATTCTAAGAGTTAGGCGCCATCACGATCCCGACGGTGGTAAATCTGGATCGTGATAAGTTGGTATCAGAGCACTAGATTATCTAGGTCTCACAACTCACGGACAAGCTAGGTAGAGTCTGAGGGATCGGTACGGAGACGTCTATGCTTATCCCTCAGAGGCTACAGAGTTTAGGAATAACTTCACATCTATTGTTCTATGTCGTGCGATTTGATTTCTCAATGCTAATTGAAATTCTACTCTATTCTATCGCAGATGGCAAGAATTCGTACCGCTTCATTAGCCGATAAGCAGCCCGAGCCCCCAATGGCAGCTCCTAGGAGGGACAGAGGACGAGGACGAGGCCGTGCCAGGGGCCGAGGCAGGGGCAGGGCTCAGCCTAAAGCTCGAGCAGCAGCACCAGCGGTGGAGCCTCAGGTAGAGTTTGAGGAGGAGGCTCCAGCCTAGACTATTCCAGCAGGGCCAGCTCAGGTTCCAGAGGGGTTCATCGCTACCCCGGTACTTCAAAATGCTTTGGTCCATCTAGTGGGCCTGATGAAGAGTGTAGCTCAAACCGGCACATTCCCTGTAGCACCAACCGTCTATCAGGCTTGGGGAGAAGCCCAGATTCCCACTACTCACACTCCAGAGCAGATGGATCCTCAGTTTCAGACTTCAGCAGCTCAGCCAGTGGGAGCAGCTCAGCCAATTGGGGTAGTTCCACCGGCTGTGGTAGCATAGACCGGCGATGGATCATCTATGTCTTCTGAGGCCATGTGGAGATTGGTAGGTTTACCAAGATTTTCACCACTACTTATGGCGGTACATCTTCAGAGGATCCCTAGGACTATCTGGACAGTTATCACGATGTGTTGCGGAACATGGGGGCAGTGGAGACCAATGAGATCGACTTTGCTGCTTTTTGTTTGTCAGGTTCCGCCAAGAAATGGTGGTGGGATTTTTGTTTGGATAGACTAGCTGGGTCACCTCCTTTGACTTGGGATCAGTTCTCTCAGCTATTTCTGGAGAAGTTTCTTCCTATCACCTAGAGAGAGGACTATCACATGCGGTTCGAGCATCTTTAGCAGGGTTCTATTACTGTCACTCGGTACGAGACCAGATTTATTAATTTGGCCCATCATGCTCTTCTTATACTTCCCACCGAGAGAGAGGGGGTGAGGAGGTTCATTGAGGGACTCGCTCATCCTATCAGGTTGCAGATTGCTAAGGAGACAGGGAGCGAGATTTCTTTTCAGAAGGCGGCCAATCTGGCCAGGCGAGTTGAGGCAGTTCTAGCTCAGGGGAGCGGTCAGGGGTCTAACAAGAGGCCTCGTCATTCTGGTAGGTTCAGTGGTGCCTCATCTGGAGGCAGGGATTCTTTTAGTAGGGGTCATCCTCCCAGACAGTTTCATTCAGCACTTCAGGCTTCTCACGGTGCTCCAGGTGGTCGTGGCCCTCATATGCAGTATTCCAATCAGCTACCCTAGAGTGCACCACCAGATCCTATCAGTGCACCTACGTTTCAGAGTTTTCAGAGTGGTTACTCAGGTCGTCAGGGTCGGTTTTAGGGTCAACAGTCTTAGCAGCTGAGGTTTTGTTATACTTGTGGTGATCCAAGGCACATTGCTAGATTCTGCCCTCGAGCATCGAGTAGTTCTCAGCATCAAGGTTCTCGTGCCATGGTTCCGGCATCGGGTGTTCCACTGCCCGTTCAGCCAGCCAGAGGTAGGGGTCAGGCAGTTAGAGGTTGAGGTTGATAACTAGGGATTTTAGCATATTTTATGCTCCTTTTTGCTTAGGTTTTGGATTAAAAGTATGTGCAAGTATTCCCGAAAGCTAACTTATTGTGTTTGTTTGCAGTCTTTGGTCAAAATGAGATAAGAAAGTCATAACCAGCTCATAAAAGAATGAAACCTGCACAAGTTCAAAACTGAGTCAAAAGGGCGCTGACAGCGAAAATATAGAAGCGGACGCGGAGCATTCACCGCTGAGGCGGTCTTAACTACGCTCTCAGTGGTAGCAAGGTTCAGAGAGTCATTTTTGGGCTTAACAGTTACTGCTGCCCGCGGTGAAATTGCATGGCAGCGGTTTCATCTGACACGGCCGTAGTCCAATTCTCGCCCTCAGCGAAATTAAGAATCAGAAAACTATATTTTGGAGCTCAAATTGAAAGGCGCGGTCCGCGAACATATCTTGCGGTCGTGGTTGAAGGAGCGCTGAGGCGGGTGATTTTCTGCTCCCAACAGACTCAAGTTCAGATCCAGCTCAAAAAAAGAAGAACTGCGGCCTGTGCTTTCTTTTGCGCGGCCGCGGAATTCCTAGCGCTGAGGCGACCTGTTTTCCGCTGTCAACGGAATCTCTGTAGGGACATTTTGTTCGGAAAATTTAGTTGTGTATAAATAGTTCTTTTTCAAATTTTTAGGGTATTTGTATTTTTGTGGAGTACGTGAATGGCTGCTTTTTGCTTTTTAGAGTACTTTTAGAACATCTTTAGTAATTAATCTTAGATTTTACTCTTGTAATTACTTTTTATGGCTTATATTTCATCTCCATCTTTGATTTCTTCTTTGATTATGAGTAGCTAAACCCATTAGTTAGGGTTGTGACCCAACCCTAGTGTGGGTATTTAATGGGTCTTCAATTTTAGTGCTTAAATGTTTATGAGGTAATGATATTTAGCTTGATTCATGCTTTAATTGTTGAATTGGTGGTTGCAAACACTGATTTGTGCCTTTTTTTACTTAGACACTTCTTGATAAAGAGAGACTAAGTCTAGAAAATTCAGGCTAACAACGAATTGGGGTGCATTCAAGAGATTGATATCCCCCATTAAAGGGTTAAACCTATAGATAGTAATATCCAACTTGAGCCAATTTTGCTTGTATTGTTTAAACATCCAATTGGGCATGAGAAAACCAATTAGGGCAAAGTCACTCAAACTACCGAGAGGTATAAAGTGAGTAATTATGTGTAATGGTTATGTCATGACCCTAATTACAACAAGTTTGCCCTAAGTTTTAGACTCCGTTAGATACTCGCCTAGGTGTAAGTCACTTCCCTAGTCCCTTTTTACCAAACTGAGAAAACCCTTACAAAAATATCATACTTAGCTTATTTTTACTCTTCATTAGTGTTAAAAATAGAATAGTAACCAAAACAAAGCATGATTGTAAGTGCAACTAAGAACATCGCACATAGCTAGATTAGATAGAAACCCAATTCCAAACTAATATTAGCTCTCTATGGAAATCGATCCCGACCCCTCGGGTAAAAGCTGCATCGACCACTCTTGCCATTCTATAGTGGTATAGGGTTGGAACCGATCACTTTTTGGCGCCGTTGCCGGGGAGCTAAACGGTTTTGGCTATCTATCTGACTAGTTTTGTGTCTTGTTTTTCTTTCCTTCTGTTTTTACTAACTTGTGTGAGTCAATTGATTTAGGTACAAAATGACAAACAATTATCCTCTTGGAAATGTTCTCCCAGGGGAGGAGGTAGATAATAATGGTGAAGATGAGGTGCCAGACAAAGAAGAGACCGTCAGGCCAATGACAATATTCCAGACCCTCCCCCACCTCCTCCACGAGTTGCTCATCAGGTTCTTCCAAATGAGGGATACGCAAGTGCAATTGTCCCACCCTGGATTCGGGCAGGCAATTTTCAAATTACAAATGTGATGCTGACTTTATTGGAGCAACGAGGGTACTTCACAGGTGTTTCCCATCAGAATGCATATAAACATCTTAAAGGCTTTATGGATACCTATTGGGGAAGTAAACAGACAAATGTGTCGGAGGATGCATTGAGATTGAGATTGTTCCCTTTTTCACTTAGAGGAAAAGTTTTGGACTGGCTCGAAAGACTTCCCAACCATTCCATTACTATGCGGGATTAGTTGGCCGACAAGTTTATAGCTAAGTTTTTTTCGCTGGGACATATGGCGACATTGAGAGATGAGATCTTGGCCTTCAAACAGGAACCAAATGAACCACTTCATGAGATCTGGGAGAGATATCAGACAATGGTGAAAGAATGTCCGAAAAATGACATGACTGAAGAGATGATCCAGCAAACATTCTATCATAGCATTAACACGACCAATCAGTGTGTAGTGAACCAGCTAGCAGGGGAAAGTTTATGAACACACCTTATGCTAAGGCGTGTGAGATATTGGATGAGATGGCAGATACTTCCTCAGCTTGGCAAAGTCGAGCTAATGTGACACAGGGTGATCCCACTATCATTCACCTGCACAAAGAGCTCCATGACCATGGTCAGGTAATAGCAGAGTTAACTACAACAATGATCCAGTTGGCAAAAGCTCAATTGTAGCAAGTTCAAGCGTCGAGACAAGTAAATGTTATGGAAGGCGTAAACATGTTGGTCAATAAGAGGCGAAAAAGAGGTCAACAAAATCAAGGAAATCCGGATCAATATGAGCAAGGTAGCAGTGGTTTCAACCAAGATGATGGGTATGATGAGCAAAGTGAAGAAGTCCAGTACGTGAACAATCACCAAGGACAAAGGGGCAATGCTCCTAACCAACAACAACAGTGGAGATCCCAAGAAAACTAGGGGAATCAAAACCAACAGGGAAATAGCAACTAGGGGAACAACAATCAGAATTGGGGCAACTAGAACAAACAAGGCAACTGGAGTGGCAACCACAACAATTGGGGAGGAAACAACAACCAAGGGGGTTGGAATAATGGCAATCAAGGGAATCGGGGGCAAGGCTTTCAAAGACCTTCGATGTATCAACAACAAAACAACCCGTCTCCATTTCCGTCCCAAAGGTCCTAGCTCATCAAACAATAAGATGGGAAGGATCGAGATGATGTTTGAACAAATGATGAAAAAGAATGCCGACTCTGATGCCCAGTTGGTATCCCATAATACTTCCATCCAAAACTTGGAGGTTAAACTTGGCTAGGTTTCGCAATCTTTGAATACTCACCCTAAGAGGGCTCTACCTAGTGATACTGTAGTAAACCCGAAGGGTGGGAACAATACCGAGCATGCAATGGCTGTGATCACAAAAAGTAGTAAAGGTGGTAAAGTGAATAACTCCAAGCAAAAAGAAGTTGTGAGTGATGAGGTTGAAGTGCAAGATGATGATGTTCCAATAGTTTATGAACAAGTGAGTGAAGATAATTTGAATGCCGAAGTGAGAATTGATATTCATGATAATAAGGTGGAGACTCAAAATGATGTGAACCCGTCTAGGGAACACGTGATAGACATTCCGGAAATAGTAGTGCCCAAGGCTAAGGCTCCCTTGCCAAGGCCTCCTCCACCTTACCCTCAAAGACTTGCGAAGCAAAAGAATGAAAACCACTATAAGAAGTTTATTGAGATGATGAAAAGCTTGTCGATCAATGTTCCTTTGGTGGAATCTCTTGAGCAAATGCCAGGTTACGCCAAGTTTATGAAAGATTTGGTGACTAAAAAGAGATCTATGGATTGTGAGACCATCAAAATGACTCATCAAGTACGTGCAATTGTGCACTCGATGGCTCCAAAGCTTGAAGATCCCGGCGCTTTCACCATTCCATGTACCATTGGGAGTGCGGATTTTGCAAAGGCATTGTGCGATTTGGGAGCAAGTATAAATTTGATTCCTTACTCCGTGTTCAAAACTTTGGGTATTGGTCAACCGAGATCTATTTCAATGAGATTGCAAATGGCTGATAGAACAATAAAGAGACCGCTCGGTATTATTGATGATGTTCTTGTCTGGGCGGACAAGTTTATTTTGCCTGCTGATTTTGTGATTCTAGACTGCGAAGTCAACTATGAGGTGCCGATAATATTAGGAAGACCTTTCCTTGCAACAGGGAAGGCATTAGTTGATGTAGAAGTAGGGGAGCTCACCTTCCGGGTGGGTGACAAAAAAGTTATCTTTCATGTGTGCAAATCAATGAGGCAGCCGAATAGTACTGGAGTTTGTTCTTTTGTGGATCTCGTCACGGAGGTAATAGTTGATGATACTAGTGCAATATCAATGTAGAGGATCCTTTTGAAGCGGCATTGTTGAACCTTGATGTGAATGAAGATGAAGGTAGGGTGGAGAGTGTCAATGCTTTGCACGGAATGGGTTTGTATTCTTATGAGCCCCGTAAGCTTTCTTTGGATCTTGAGAACAGAAAAATTCCGCCAACAAAGCCCTCAATTGAGGAACCTCACGTTTTGGAGTTGAAGCCTTTGCATTCACACCTCAGGTATGAATTATTGGGCCTCAGTTCAACTTTACTTGTTATTCTTTCTTCTTGTCTTACTGACGTGCAGGTAGATGCCACACTAGAGGTGCTCCAAAGAAGGAAGAAGGCAATTGGATGAACTCTAGATGATATTCGGGGAATAAGCCCCGCCTTTTTCATGTACAAGATTATACTTGAAGATGATGCCAAGCCCTCCGTGGAAAATCAAAGGAGATTGAACGAGGCTATGCAAGAGGTTGTCAAAAAGGAGGTTATCAAGTGGCTAGATGCAGGGGTTGTGTACCCCATCTCAGATAATTCTTGGACTTCACCGGTGCAATGTGTGCCGAAGAAGGGTGGTATGACTGTCGTCACCAATGAGAAGAATGAGTTGATTCCCACCAGGACTGTCACCAGATGGAGGGTGTGCATGGACTACCAAAAGCTGAATAAAGTGACCTGCAAAGATCATTTTCCATTGCCCTTTCTTGACTAGATGCTAGATAGACTTGCTGGGCGTGCCTTCTACTGCTTTTTGGATGGGTACTCAGATTACAACAAGATTTTGATTGCTCCGGAAGATCAGGAGAAAATCACTTTCACATGTTCATTTGTCACTATTGCATTTTCTAGGATGCTATTTGATTTGTGTAATGCATCGGCTACCTTTCAGCGGTGTATGATGGCTATATTTACCGACATGGTGGAGGACTTCTTGGAAGTGTTCATGGATGATTTCAATGTTGTGGGTGACTCTTTTGAAGAATGCTTGAGTAATCTTGACAAAGTATTGGCCCGAAGTGAATAGACAAATCTAATGCTTAACGGAAAAAAATACTACTTTATGGTCGAGGAGGGCATTGTCCTCGGCCATAAGATCTCAAAGAACGGTATTGAGGTGGACAAGGCGAAAATTAAAGTGATTTCCAAGCTTCCTCCTCCTACTTCTGTCAAGAGGGTTAGAAGTTTTCTTGGGCATGCGAGGTTCTACCGAAGGTTCATCAAAGATTTTTCTAAGGTAGTGAATCCTTTGTGTAAATTATTGGAAAAGGATGCAAAGTTTGTGTTAAATGATGAGTGCATGAAACTGACAACCACTCCTATTATTACCGCACCCAATTGGAGCTTACCTTTTGAGCTCATGTGTGATGCAAGTGATATTGTGGTAGGAGCGGTCTTGGGTCAAAGAGTAAACAAGATGTTTAACCCTAAGTGTTATGCAAGAAAAATAATGAATGATGCTCAGGTAAATTACATGGTGACAGAAAAGGAGTTTCCAGCAATTGTGTTGGCAATGGAGAATTTTAGGCCTTATCTCATGGGTTCCAAGGTGATAGTTCATACTAACCATGCAACACTCCACTACTTGATGACAAAGAAGGATTCTAAGGCTCGGTTGATGAGATAGGTTATATTGCTTCAAGAGTTTGACCTTGAGATTGTTAATCGAAAAGGGTGTGAAAACCAAGTGGCGGACCACTTGTCCCACTTGGAGGAGGAGGGCAGGCCCCGTGATGGCCTCAAAATTAATGATTCATTCCCTGATGAGAAACTCCTCTCCGTATATGTGAATAGCATGCCTTGGTTCGCGAATGTTGCCAACTTTTTTGTGACCGGTATTGTTCCGTGTGAGCTCTCTTCTAACCAAAGGAAGAATCTTAAACGGGATAGCTTGGACTAAAACTGGGATGAGCCTTATTTGTTCAAAATTTGTAATGATGGTGTGATCCGGAGATGTGTTCCGGAAGAGGAGCAAATGAGTATTCTAGATGCTTGTCATTCCTCTCCCTATGGTGGTCATCATGGTGGGGTAAGGACAGCTTTAAAGGTGCTTAGCTGTGGTTTTTATTGGCCTACATTGTACAAGGATGCGGGTGAACTTGTGAAGAGATGTGATAAGTATCAGAGAGCTGGTGGAATTTCAAAGAAGGATGAAATGACTCTCACCACTATTCTTGAGGTTGACATATTTGACGTGTGGGGCATTGACTTCATGGGACCTTTTGTGAGTTCATGTGGCAACACGTACATTCTGGTGGCCGTTGATTATGTTTCCAAGTGGGTTGAGGCCATGAATTTACCCAACAATGAGGCCCGGAGTGTGGTGGATTTTCTCAAGAAGAATATCTTTACTCGGTTTGGCACTCCTAGAGAAATCATCAGTGATGGGGATTATCATTTCTGCAATAAGGCATTTGACACTTTGCTTGCAAAGTATGGTGTCAATCATAAGGTTTCAACCTCTTACCATCCTCAGGCTAGTGGGCAAGTTGAGGCCTCCAACAGGGAGATAAAGAGCATATTGTCAAAAATTGTCAATGCAAATAGGACTGACTGGTCAAAGAAACTGGATGATGCTTTGTGGGCTTACAGGACTGCTTACAAGACTCCAATTGGTATGTCTTCATACCGGTTGGTATTTGGGAAAGCTTTCCATCTTTCGGTTGAGTTAGAGCACAAGGCCATGTGGGCTTTGAAAAAGTTAAATCTTGAATGGGATGTTGCAGCAAATCTCCGGGTAGGGCAACTCAATGAGCTTGATGAGTTCCGGTTTTATGCCTATTCCAGTTCTTCCTTGTATAAGGACAAGATAAAATACTTACATGACAAGTATTCTTGTGGCAAGGAATTCAAGGAAGGGCACTTGGTTCTCTTATTCAACTCCCGGTTACGACTGTTCTCGGGAAAACTCAAGTCAAAATGGAGTGGTCCTTTTGAGGTGGTGCATGTAACTCCGTTTAATGGGCATAGAGTGATGCACTATCTTGGCAAGTTTGATGAAAGGCACGTGGTGGCAATGATACATCTCAAATGATTGGTGGTAACCTGCGTCGTGCCGTGACGTTAAATCAAGCACTTCTTGGGAGGCAACCCATGTATTTTTCTTTTTTTTTATTTTCTTCTTAGTGTAGGATTTTTTGGACTAACTGGTTATGAGATGTGTGTAGGAATTGTTGATGCAGTGCAGGACAAAGCTGGAAAAATTTGACAAAGTCTATAGTTGGACCGCTGATAGCGCTCCATTTTTCGCGGTCAGCGGTGGCCAGTTTGCGGAGGCATAATTTGGTAGCGGACGCGGGATTGAAAAGTCTAAAATGAGACTTCTCTAAAGTTTCAACCGCGCCTGCGGAGGATTTTTCGGTATCAGCTGTGCAAGTTCGTGGTCGTGCCCCATTTTCTGCTCTCAGCGAAATTCTTAAACAATCAGCCCTTCTGTAAGTCAAATGCACGGACCGCGGTGAAATCCCGCGGGCGCACTAGGTGAGCTTTGTGGGTCCCAGTGTACTTTGTATTAATAGAAGGTCCTGAGACCTTTTACCCTTTTCGATCTTTGATTTCTCAAGCATATATTTCACTGTTCATCTGAGCCCTAATCCGCACAAACACAAAAATTAAAGTCCATTCTCATCACTCAAACAAAAACTGGTAATTTCACTTCACAATTGTTCTTCAATTTGTACTTGTTTTTCTTTTATTTGTTAGTTTTTATTTCTTCTTCTTCTTTTCTTTTAAGTTTCAATTAGGGTTCATTAGTGTTAATTAAATTATGCTTAAATAGTTAGGGTTGATTAATTAATACCTAGTTGGGGTTAATAGTGTATATGATATCCGCTAATGGCAAGAAAAATTAAAACCCTAGGTTTCTCAGTTCGTTTTTGAATTCCGCGGCTGCGGATGTATTTATGCAGTCAGCGTTCATGTGCAAAATATGAGTTTGGGAAGTTTTGAATACCATGGTCAGCAGTGGTAAATTCCGCTGATAGCGTCCCACTTTACGCGGTCGCGCTGCATTTTTTTGCAGTCAGTGGTACATATGTTCAAAGAAGTACACAAAATGGGTCCGCGGACAGCGGTGCAACTTCCGCCGACGCACCTAACATTTCTCGCTCAGCGGGACTTTAGAATCAGAGGATGGGTAGTCTGATCCCCATGCCTCCGCGGCTACGGCCCTTTTTCCGCTCTCAGCGGTACTCATTCCGCGGCCGCCTTTTTTTATCCGTTGTCAACGGTTCTGAGAGTTGTTACAACACTGTCAATTAATCATCTGCTTTTCTTTACTGCTTCTTCTAGTACCAGTACTAATGATCTTTCACTGATTGTGTATGCAGACAATGGTTAAATCAAGAGGTTTGTAGTGAAAAACATAAAAGGAAAGCAGAGTCCTCCCGGGGTAGGGGATGAAGACAAATAAAGTTACCCCTAGCAGTCTGGCAATCCATTGGGAAAATGTAGAAAGTCAGAGCTGCAGACAGAGATGTATCCCACTCCGAGGGGAGTGATTATTTTCCCTCCCGGGAGGCCTCAGAGGGTGAGTTTGTGCCCACTCATGTACTAGACTTCCCGGGGAGATTTTGACTGAGAGACGTGACTACACCCCCAGCTTCTCCTACTTCTCCTGCTTCTTCTGAGTCGTCTGATGGCTCAGCGGAGAGTAGTGAGTCCTCAGCATCAGCCTCTCCTATAGCCTCCCCACATAGACCAGAGCCCATTGATGTAGATGTTGAAACACTGGATGACGGGAGAGGGGTGATCGCTGCCAACTCGACGCTACACTAAGGTAGAAAGAGCGGGTTGCAATAGCTTTTACCCGATATGAGGGTCGGGATCGATTTCCTCAGGGAGCTAGTAGTGGAGTTGGATTGTCTGTCTAGCCTAGAGATGTGTTTGTACTCCTAATGTCACTTCAAACATTTTTGGGTTTTCAAATTATAACTATTTTTATAAAACTATTGATTAACACTAAATTATGCTACGAGAATATTGTTAAGTTATATCTAGTAGGAAGAAGGGCACTAGGGTCGTGACACTACCTAGGTGGCTAATTGATGGGTAGATGTTACTAAGGTTCGATTGACATAATTGGGGCTTATGCTATAACCGTTGCACAATTTTACCCACTCTCACACCTCTCGGTAGAGAAAGTGATTTTGCCCAATTGACTCTCTCGAGACCAAATGGGTAGGCAAATTAGACCAAGCAACTAGGGTTCATGTAGGGTAATTTCTCTCTCGAGGTTTAACCCGTTAATTGGGACTATCATTTCTCATGAGTCCATCCCAATTCCTTGTTGGGTCAATTTCGAGGTGATAGACTCTCTTTCTCAAGAAGAGTTAAACCCACAAAGCTTGAATCAGTGTTTGCAACCACAAATTCTAGATTAAAATATAAAATCAACCCAAATATCAAACATCTATAGTCTATCTAACATTAGATGGCAACACCCATCAATTACCCACACTAGGGTTGAGCCACAACCCTAGCTGATGGGTTTAGCTACTCATGCTTGAAGAAGTTAATAAAGAAATAGATGAAGAACTAAGAATATTAATTACTTGCTAAAATTAAACTACAAGAATCCATTGTAAATGTAAAGCAAAAGTGCCAAAAATGGCTACAAAATTCGTTCTCACGAGCGCAACGCTTGTCTGATATCTCTCTTTTCCTAAAAATTGGTAAAATGTTCTATTTATACTAGGCTGGAAAAACTGGAGAAAAATACGCCTACAAGGTTAGTGCGGGCCGCACTGGGCTCTTTGACTTTGACTTGTGCTTCTCTGAACTTGGACTCCGCGGACCTCGTAGAATGAACCGCGCCCGCAGAGGGAGCTAGCACGGTTCGCGCAATCACGACCGCGGACCGCATGGCATTGGCTTGCAAACTTTCATCTCTCTGAATCTCATGACTGCGGACCGCACAAAAGAGTAGTGCAGCCGCAGAGCCTTCACCGCGGACCGCGAGATGTGTACCGCGGCCGCGTTGCCTCTAGCCTGGTTTACCAACTCTCTAAACCACCTAGTGCGACTGCATTCAACTTTGTGCGGTCCGCACTAGGCCTTCTTTCCTTAGATTTCTTGGTCTTTGATAGTAGAGTAGGTTTCAATCCTTTTTGAGCCGATCTTTGACATTTTGTCACTTTGTCGATCAAACCTGCGATCAAGCAGAACTTGTGAGCCTTTTAGGACTATTTTGTAACAATATATGATCAATGCATAGGCATGTAGGGGCATAAAACACGTTAAAATCCTAAATTATCAGCTCCCCCAAACTTAAACCTTTGCTTGTCCTCAAGTAAACAAAATAAGACCCACCCCTTAAAGGAAAATCCAAGTAATTCCAGCTGTCCTAGAGTAACCTCAACAAGCATCAATTGGGACTAATAATTGCCCTCAATACGAATGGATCATTAACAAAATTTAAACTTTGAAAAACTATGGATCAAGTGTGACACAAGAGCATCAAGAATTGACTCATTACATCAAAGAACTCTCTCAATTACTTTGGTCATTGTGGAACCCAAACTCACACATCCTCAACTCTCCCTAAGCAAAACCTCACCTTTTAGAGTATAAGCACACAAACCAAGGTTAATGGGAATTCACTCGTCTCTCTCAAGGAAAGGTCACAAGTCCGGCTCTAAGTACCATATGCTTGACCCTTATGTAAGTATCCACTAATGCGAGCGTCATCCAACTCAAGATCATATAGGGCTTTTGTGGAGTCAATGTGAAGGCTTTTGGTTCAGGGTAGGAAAAGTTGTTGGTCTATATGGGTTCCATCTTCCCTTAAGCACTTCTTTTGATTCATTTTGGCACAATTCTCTTTGACTCTTTGAGTATTTCACTTCTTTTCAAGGAGTTAGAGAGATACACTGTCACTCTTTCTTATGTAATTCAAAGCATTTCACCTTTTTCTACTTTTTCCACACCTTTTTCACTTTTGTTTTTTCTTGAATCCCGTTTTATTCTTTGCACATTGGGCTTTCTTTTTGTCTCTTTTTTTATTGACTTCCTTTACTTTTGCTTTTGTACCTTTTTCCACTTTGTTTCCTTTCTCGTCTCTCCCCCCCCCCCCAAACTTAGACTTTTACCATTACTCAAGGGACGATTTGGGTGCCAAGAGAGGGTATAATTTAGAATGTGTATAGGCTTATAGCATTGGTTCTTGAAAGAAAAAGGTTTAAGGCTAAAAAGGGTTAGCTAGGGATTATATCATTGGTAGGCTATGGAATTGTTCGACTATTATTTGGATCAAGGAGAGCCTATAATCACTTCTCAAGTCGAATTTTCACTCAAAATTTTGCCTCAACAAACATTCAAGGCAAGTTCTAGACCATTGGCTCGGGACTTGAACTCACAATTCGATTTCTCACCACACACACTCAAGGATTTCTAAAGACATAGAGTCGGGGGTCCACAACAACCTTAGACACGATTGAGCACACAATAGTCCCGAAAGACCACATGATGTTTGTTTGGTCAAAACAAGATTCTCAAGGTCACTACTTTCACCATCCTAAACACAACCACTTGTCTTTGACCATGGGATCAGAGGCAAATGTGTTAGGCCCAAGTGAAACTTTGCTTGAGGTACCCTTAACTATAAACTACTAAAAACAAAAGAAAAATCAAAAACGGACTCAAACCCTTAAGAAGGCTATCACGCCATCCATCATCGGGAAGAGCCACCCGGTTCGCATAATACTCCACACTAGGAAAGAACCGTGGCATTAAGAAAACCAAGGGCTTATCGAAAGCGCCAAAAACGAAACAACAAGGATGCCTTTCTATCTACTAAGCTAAAAATGAAAAATTTGTAGGAAAATAGAAAATATAATAAATATTTACAATAGGGGATTAGAATATACAACGGGGGATGAATATATACAAAAATGTAACTTTATATACAGACCAAAGAAAAGATAAAAAGTGCGATAAAAGTAACTAAATGTAAAGTTATATACAGACCAAATAGAAAATCTACAGAAACATAAACTAAGTCAATTAATATATACAATCATCTGGATAAAAGGTAGGGCGTACCCCTACATACAAAACCTGGCATTGTTCCTAATGCCAACTAAACAAATAAGCATCAAAAAATCAAGATGAAAGGATATAGGAGCTCCCTAAGCCTCGTCTGTATGCATGGGAACATGAGTGGTCCCCGGGTCCTCTGTATGTACAGGAACCTCAGACTGGTTCCCGGTCTCCAGCTGCTCAGCTTCTAGGACTGGGGCCTGGACCTGTACGGGCTGAATATCAGGAACATCTTGTGGCTGACTGGAGGAAGCCTCCGGTGGGTCCGCCAACTGGATGATCGCCTCATTTGCACTAGGGAGCTTCCTCTTCTTCTTTGGAAGTTGTTGTGTCTGATCCTACTGTGGCTCTGCTACTGGTGCTGCTGTTGGGGCTGGATCCTCGAATAGCAAGTCTAAAGGCAGCTGGTCTGCCTTCAGTTTGTCAACATCCTCCCTCAGCGCCTTCACAGACTCCTTGGAAGCCCGTGTTTTGCGCAGCTTCTTGTGCTCCCTGGCAAACTCCTTCAGGGCCTTGCCATGTGAATCCACCGCCTTAGCCAAGGCAGCCTGAGAATCGAGGATCTTTTGCTGGTTGGCAAGAATCTCCTTAAGTGAATCCTCGATAGACTAGGTCACCTGCACTGGTTGTGGTGCCGATTGAGCCGCAATGGTAGAAATCAAGGTGGACAACTTGGATGAAGCAGTCGACATCCAGTTATTCAAGCTATGAAGTGTCTGGCTCAGCTGGTTGGCGGTGATAGGATGGGCCCGGGAAGATGGAATCCCCGGGCCAGCAGAAGTAGAGGGACCAGCAGTAGTGGAAGGTCCGGGAGGCATGTCAGCAACTGTGGAAGTAGGCTCAGTGGAGGGCTCTACCGCAACCGGCTCTTCAGACTGGCCGGTTGGGGTAGAATCCTGGCTTGTAATTTTTGTCCTTGGGGTTGTCTAACCCCTTCAAACTGTACCATGAAAATGGAGCCACAGGTTTGACCTTGACGTCAAAAGGTCTCTTCTCCACCTCCAAGTCCTGAAAATACATAGTGAGGGTGCTGGGAAAAGGGTAGTTCCGGTCATGCTCAACCCCCATTGCAGAAATGATGCGGGACATCACATTGCCCACGTTGATAGGATATCCCGCCATAATAGAAGCAATAAGAACAGCCCGGGCAAGTGGAATAGTCTGATCATGGGTAGTGGGGTCGAGCCGACTGCACACAAAAGTCAACCACCCTCTAGCCTCAAAGTTAAAGGTTCTCCAAAGTATTTTGTCCCCTGCTTGCAACCACTCTGGAACCGTACCCGGGATTTCTAGGTATGAAGCTAACCACGGACAAACCTCCTTGCCCATTGCCAACTTTTCATTGTAAAGGGACTCATCTTTATCATTGAACACCAGGTATTCATTTAGTACCTTCCCGGTAAATACCACATTTTTGTTTCGCACTTTGGTCACCTTAGTGCCCTTCAAAATGTGGGCCACATTGCTATAAAACTCTTTGACCATGTGCTCATTCGCCTTCACACAATTATCTTTAAAGAACTCCCAACCCACTCGAGCTCGAAACTGTCTATGTACATTGGGGTGTAGGGGTAGAAGGTCTTTGTCAATGAAACGCCTTTCGAGAATCAACTTTCGTGCCAGCCACCATTCCCTAAACTTGTGGAACACCACCTAGCTGACGAATCTATCTTCCCAAATAGCGGGATTTCTAGTCTGGTCAACACCCCCAACTTGAGGCACACCACCCCCCGGTAACTCCCCATCTTCCTCATCACCTCTAGCACCCTCTCTAGATATTGACGTTGTAGGAGAGGTAGAGTATTCATCCCCACTACTTGCCGCTGAGCCCTTAGACGACCCGGAAGAAATGTTAATTGAGGCTCGAGCATCAGGGGAAGATGGGGGAGTGTCTCTATGTATGGCGTTCTCCGGATATGGGATGTAGAGAGGGACTGAATCTGAAGAGATCTCCTGGGAGGGCTCGTACTCACTCCCCGAGTTTTCAAGGGCTCTATCAGCCACTTTGATTGCTTTCCTCATGTCCTTTATGTTTTGTCTAGCCTGGGGAGTGAGTTTTATCATCCGTTGCTTCCCTCCCCGGGAGGAATTAACTCGACCGGGTTGTTTGTCACCTTTACCTCGATGTTTGACCATTATCTGCAAGCATACACATCTAACAAGGTTAGTATCTGCACAAGCAGTAAAACAAGTCTTGAAATTGAATTGCAAACAGCAGATTAAAGGTTGCAGAAACAGTTGCAGTACATGGCACCACGGCCCGCACAAATAGAAGTGCGGCCGCACTGGGGGCACCGCGGACCGCGCAAAGGCAACCGCGGTCCGCATTGGGACAAGGCCCTAGACAACATCTCTCTGATTCTCCCCACCGTGGCTTGCATAAAAAGTAGTGTGTCCGTATTGGGGCACCGCGGACCGCATAAAAGCAACCGCGGTCCGCACTGAGGTCTGTTACACCACCTCTCTAAATCCAACCACCGCGGTCTGCACAAAAAAGCACTGCGACCGCGGTGGGCTAGCGCGGACCGCATAAAGTGCAATGCGGTCGCACTGGGCATTGGTTTAATTTCAGTCACTTGGGCACCACAGTCCGCGCAAAATGGCAATGTGGACCACGTTAGGGCACCGTGGACCGCACAAAGGAGATCGCAGTCCACGGAGAGTATATTGCACAGGCACTAAGTTAGGGTTTCCAATTTTTGCAATTTTATTCAAGTTTTTACCTACTTTGTCCCTACTCAAATTACTCAGTCATTATGCAAATTAAGCACCCCAGAACTAATACTTAAACCAACCTAAGCTAACAAAAATAGAGAAAACAGGACGAAAAAGAAGTTACAGGCTAATTGTAATAAAATAAAAACAAAATTTATCAAGTAAATGCACAAGGACTAAGTGAAATATTACCAGATGAGAAGATGGAATTTAATTAGTCAATCTTAAGCAAGAATCACGATCAAGAGAGGCTATGAACAATACTTTTATGTCTCTGAGTGTTAAAAGTTCGAAAAAGGTAAATAGTGACCTGTGGGATCTATTTATAGAAAAGCAATGGAACCCAGCCTTACCTACCAGCGCGGACGCACAAAACCGACTACGGACCGCGGTGGGTTTGTTCAAATGAAGCTTGAGTAGGCAACCTCCACGGTCCGCACAAAACAGACCGTGGCCGCGGAGGTCCACTGCAGACCGCACTAAATGGAATGCAGCCGCGGTGGCAAACTTCAGAGAGCACCACTTTTGACCATCACCAGTGCGGACCGCACAAAGTGAAATGCGGCCACACTGGCAATCTTCAGAGACTGTTCAACTTTTTTCAAACTATTTTGCACTGCATCAACTAAATCCCTGCAACATCTCACAATCAGTTAGCTCAAAAATCAAACCTACACTACCAAGAAAACACAGAAAACAAAAACAAAAAAAGACATGGGTTGCCTCCCAAGCAGCGCCTGATTTACGGTTGCGGCACGACACATGTTACAAGCACATCACTCTAGATGGAGAAGTGCCACCATGTGGCTATCATCAAATTTCGCAAGATAATGCTTGACCCGATGTCCATTGACTCTGAATAATTCACCATTCTTGTTCCTTAGATCAAGAGCACCAAATGGGGTCACGAATACAACTTCAAAAGGCCCACTCCACTTTGACTTGAGCTTACCCGAAAACAGACGTAACCGGGAATTGAACAAGAGAACCATATCTCCAACCTTTAACTCCTTACCTCGAGCATATTTGTCGTGAAGGTACTTCATTTTGTTCTTATAAAAGGACGAGCTGGAGTAGGCATGGAATCTAAACTCATCGAGCTCATTAAGTTGTTCAACCCGAAGATTTGCCGTAACATCCAATTCTATGTTCAACTTCCTCAAGGCCCACATGGCCTTGTGCTCTAATTCCACCGAAAGATGGAAAGATTTCCCAAACACCAACTGATATGGAGACATACCAATCGGAGTTTTGTAAGCCGTCCGATAAGCCCAAAGAGCGTCATCCAACTTTTTCGACCAATCGGTCCTATTAGCATTGACAGTTTTAGACAAGATACTCTTAATTTCTCTATTGGAGACTTCCACTTGGACACTAGCTTGAGGATAATAGGGGGTCGAAACCTTATGATTGACACCGTACTTAGAAAGCAACGTGTCGAAAGCCTTGTTGCAAAAGTGAGACCCCTCATCATTAATGATAGCACGAGGAGTGCCGAACCTTGTGAAGATGTTCTTTTTAAGAAATGCAACAACACTCCAGGCTTCATTATTAGGCAAAGTCACGGCTTCAACCTACTTTGAGACATAATCAACCGCCACGAGAATGTAAATATTCCCATAAGAGCTAACAAATGGACCCATGAAATTGATGCCCCAAACATCAAAGATATCCAATTCAAGAATCGTATTGAGGGGCATCTCATCCCTTTTTGAAATTCCGCCCGCTCTTTGGCACTCATCACATCTCTTCACCAAATCGCCCACGTCTTTGAACAAGGTGGGCCAATAGAATCCACAAGTAAGAACCTTCGAGGAGGTACTCACCCCACCATGGTGGCCACCATAGGGTGAAGAATGGAAAGCCTCTAGGATACTCATTTGTTCTTCCTCCGGGACACATCTACAAATCACACCATCCATGCAAATCTTAAACAAGTATGGCTCATCCCAATAGAAATCCAAACTATCCCTCTTGAGCTTCTTCCTTTGGTTAGAAGATAGCTCACACGGGATTATTCCGGTCACAAGGTAATAGGAAACATCGGCAAACCATAGCATATCCTTCATTGACACCGCAAGGAGTTGTTCGTGAGGAAATGAATCATTGATCTCAAGGCCGTCACAAGGCCTCCCCTCCTCCTCCAAACGGGCCAAGTGGTTCGCCACTTGATTCTCACTACCTTTCCGATCAATAATTTCTAGATCAAACTCTTGAAGAAGTAACACCCATCTCATCAATCTCGCCTTGGAGTCTTTCTTGGTCATCAAATACCTAAGGGCGGCATGATCGGTGTGCATTATAACTTTGGCCCCCATAAGGTAAGGTCGAAACTTTTCCATAGCAAACACAATAGCCAATAATTCTTTCTCGGTGACTGTATAGTTTCTTTGAGCCTCATTCATGGTCTTACTTGCGTAGTACACCAGATGAAACATCTTATTGATTCTTTGGCCCAAAACAGCCCCAACCGCAACGTCACTAGCATCACACATGAGTTCGAAAGGTAAGCTCCAATTTGTTGCGGTGATGATGGGGGTAGAAGTCAACTTGAGCTTGAGTAGCTCGAATGCTTGCATACAACTCTCATCGAACAAGAACTTTGCATCTTTCTCGAGCAACTTGCACAAAGAGTATACCACTTTAGAAATATCCTTTATGAACCTCCGATAAAAACCCGCGTGCCCAAGGAAACTCTTCACCTCTTTGACAGAAGTAGGGGGAGGGAGCCTCAAAATAACCTCAATCTTGGCCTTATCAACTTCAATTCCTCGCTTCGAGATCTTGTGACCCAACACTATACCTTTTTCTACTACAAAATGGCACTTTTCCCAATTGAGAACAAGGTTGGTGTCTTCACATCGGCTCAACACTCTATCCAAGTTTATCAAGCACTCCTCAAAAGAATCCCCAACCACGCTGAAGTCATCCATGAAGACCTCCAAGATATCCTCCACCATGTCGGTGAAAATAGCCATCATGCAACATTGGAAGGTCGTCGGAGCATTACACAATCCAAATGGCATTCTAGAGAAAGCGAATGTGCCATAAGGACATGTAAAGGTGGTCTTCTCTTGGTCCGTTGGGGCAATTAGAATTTGATTGTACCCCGAGTAACCATCTAGAAAACAATAGAAAGTCCGGCCCGCAAGACGATCAAGCATTTGGTCAAGGAATGGCAATGGGAAATGATCTTTTCTAGTCACCTTGTTCAGCTTTCGGCAATCCATACAAACTCTCCACCCGGTGACCGTTCTAGTAGGAATGAGCTCATTGTTGTCATTGGTCACCACAGTCCTACCACCTTCTTCGGCACACATTGCACCGGAGAAGTCCACGAACTGTCAAAAATAGGATAAACCACCCAAGCATCTAGCCACTTGATAACCTCTTTCTTCACCACCTCTTGCATCGCCTCATTTAGTCTTCTTTGATGCTCTAAGGAAGGCTTTGCATCCTCCTCCAAGATGATTTTGTGCATGCAAAATGCGGGGCTTATTCCCCAAATATCAGTTAGAGTCTATCCGATTGCCCTTTTTCGCTTTTGAAGAACCGCTAAGGTGGCCTCAACCTGCATGTTAGTAAGGCAAGAAGAAAGAATAATAGGTAAAGTATAATTTGAACCGAAGAATTTATACCTGAGGTGTGGAGGAAGTGGCTTCAACTCCAACACCGGTGGCTCCTCAATCGATGGCTTTGTTGGTAGAGTTTTACGATTTTCAAGATCTAAAGATAGCTTCCTAGGCTCATATGAATATGAACCCATACCATGCAATGCATTCACGCACTCCACTCTAGTAGCATCATCATTGACATCCATATTAAGAAGAACGACCTCAAGGGGATCTTCAACATGGATCATGGAACTTGTGTCATCCACTATCACAGCTGTAACAATGTCCACAAATGAACACACCTCCGTGCTATTGGGTTGTCTCATTGATTTGCAAACATGGAATACCACCCTCTCATCCCCCACTTAGAAAGTCAGCTCACCCGCTTCAACATCAACCAATGCCTTCCCCGTATCTAGGAAAGGTCTACCAAGAATAATCGGCACTTCAAAGTCCACCTCACAATCCAATATGACAAAGTCGGCCGGCAATATAAACTTATCCACCCGGACAAGTACATCATCAATTATGCCCAAAGGTCGCTTCATTGATCGATCCGCCATTTGAAGTCTCATTGAGGTAGGTCAAGGTTGTCCAATTCCCAAAGTCTTGAAGACCGAGTACGGTATCAAATTTATGCTAGCCCCCAAGTCACAAAGGGCCTTGGCAAAATCCGCACTTCCGATAGTATAAGGGATAGTAAAAGCTCTGAGATCCTCAAGCTTGGGTGCCATTAAATGCACTGTAGCACTCACTTGTTGAGTCATTTTAATTGTTTCACACTCCATCGACCTCTTCTTTGTTACCAAATCTTTCATGAACTTAGCATACCCCGACATTTGCTCAAGTGCCTCCACCAAAGGCACATTGATTGTGAGGCTCTTCATCATGTCAATGAACTTTTTGAATTAATTGTCACTCTTTTGCTTTGCTAACCGTTGAGTATAAGGTAGAGGTGGCCTAGGCAAAGGTGTCTTGGCCTTTAGTACAACTGGCTCGGGCATGTCAATCACGTGTTCCCTAGACGGGTTCACGGCATCTTGAGTCTCTATGTTGGTTTAATCATCAATATCAATCCGCACATCATTGTTCACATTTTGATTAACCACATCATCAACAATCAAAGGTACATCATCATCCCACAACTCAACATCTTCATCCATAACTTGCTTTTGCTTTAAGGCATTCACATCACTGCCTCTCCCACTTCTTGTTGTAACCGCCATCACATGATTATTATTCCCACCCTTTGGGTTCACTACCGTATCACTTGGTAGAGCACCTTTGGGACGAGTATTTACGCTTGAGAGATTTGGTCTAGTTGCACCTCCAAGTTCCTGATAGATGTATTATGAGAAGCCAATTGGGCATCGGAATCTTGGTTCTTTTTCATCATTTGCTCGAACATGCTTTCAATTCTTCCCATATCACCTCCGAAAGAACTAGGACCTTGAGAGGGTAAAGGGGGTGGATTTCTCAGTTGTTGATACATTGGGGGCCTTTGAAAGCCCATCCCCCTATTGCCTTGGTTTCCATTATTGTTCCATCCACCTTGATTGTTGTTGTTGCCCCAATTATTATTATTACCATTCCAATTGCCTTGATTGCTACCTTGATTACCCCAATTGTTGTTTTGATTGTTGTTGTTCCAATTGCCACCACCTTGTTGTTGGTTGTTGTTATTCCAATTTCCTCCGCCTTGTTGTTGATTACCCCAATTTCCTTGAGGTCGCTATTGTTGGTTGGAAGAGTTGCTTCTATTACCTTGATAGTTGTTAACATATTGAACCTCTTCACTTTGGTCATCATAACACTCATTTGAAAACCCACTACCATCATTGTCATATTGTTCACAATTCCCTTGAGATTGTTGCCCTTTTTGCCTTCTCTTAAGCATAGTGACACCTTCCATTGCGTTGACTTGGCGCGGATTTTGGATTTGTTGTAACTGCGCCTTCGCCAGTTGATTCATATTTGTTGTAAGCTCGGCAATAGCTTGGCCATGATCGTTCAATTCCTTGTGCAAATGGATGACCGTGGGGTCACCTTGGGGCACATTTTCTCGGCTTTGCCATGCCGAAGAGGTGTCGGCCATTTCATCAAGTACATCACATGCCTCTTGGAAAGAAAGTTTCATAAAGTTCCCTTTGGCCAATTGGTTCAAAATGCATTGATTCGTGGTGTTGATGCCCCGATAAAAGGTCTGTTGAATCATAGCCTCGGTCATGTCGTTATTAGGGCATTCTTTCACCATTGTTCTATATCTTTCCCATATCTCGTGCAAAGGTTCCGTTGGCTCTTTCTTGAAGGCTATAATTTCATCCCGAAGAGCCGTCATATGACTTGGAGAAAAGAACTTGGCAATAAATTTGTCCGCCAATTCATCCCATGTTGTAATAGAATGATTGGGGAGCCTTTATAACCAATCCAATGCTTTACCCCGAAGAGAGAACAGTAAAAGCCTTAATCTCAACGCATCCTCGGACACGTTTGTCTGTTTGCTACCCCAGCATGTATCCACGAACCCCTTCAAGTGCTTGTAGGCATTTTGATCAGAGGCACCCGTGAAAAACCCTCTTTGCTCGAGCAAGGTCAACATAACATTTGTGATTTGAAAGTTCCCCGCCCAGATTCGGGGAGGAACAACAGCACTGGCGTATCCTTGATTTGGTAAAACTCTGGGAGCCACTCTCACCGGTTGCGGAGGAGGGTCTGGAATATTATTGTTCTCATTTGCATTTATATTGGCATTTCGGCCTCTCCGTGGAACTTGAGGTAAAACCTCATCTTGTTCTAGATCCTCTACCTCCTCCCCCGCTGAGGGTCATTTGCATTAAGAGCCATTTGTACCTGATTGATCGACACAAACAGAATTAGTAAACAAGAAGGAAAGAGAAGCAAAACACAAAACTAACTAAACAGATAGTAAAGATCGTAAGCTCCCCGGCAATGGTGCCAAAAAGTGATCACTGCCAACTCGACGCTACACTAAGGTAGGAAGAGCGGGTCACAATAACTTTTACCCGATATGAGGGTCGGGATTGATTTCCTCAGGGAGCTAGTAGTGGAGTTGGATTGTCTGTCTAGCCTAGAGATGTGTTTGTACTCCTAATGTCACTTCAAACATTTTTGGGTTTTCGAATTATAACTATTTTTATAAATCTATTGATTAAAACGAAATTATGCTACGAGAATATTGCTAAGTTGTATCTAGTGGGAAGAAGGGCACTAGGGTCGTGACACTACCAAGGTGGCTAATTGACGGGTAGATGTTACTAAGGTTCGATTGACATAATTGGGGCTTATGCTATAACCGTTGCACAATTTTACCCACTCTCACACCTCTCGGTAGAGAAAGTGATTTTGCCCAATTGACTCTCTCGAGACCAAATGGGTAGGCAAATTAGACCAAGCAACTAGGGTTCAAGTAGGGTAATTTCTCTCTCGAGGTTTAACCCGTAATTGGGACTATCATTTCTCATGAGTCCATCCCAATTCCTTGTTGGGTCAATTTTGAGGTCATAGACTCTCTTTCTCAAGAAGAGTTAAACCAACAAAGCTTGAATCAGTGTTTACAACCACCAATTCTAGATTAAAACATAAAATCAACCTAAATAGCAAACATCCATAGTCAATCTAATATTAGATGGCAACACCCATTAATTACCCACACTAGGGTTGAGCCACAACCCTAGCTGATGGGTTTAGGTACTCATGCTTGAAGAAGAAAATAAAGAAATAGAAGAAGAACTAAGCATATTAATTAATTGCTAAAATTAAACTACAAGAATCTATTGTAAATGTAAAGCAAAAGTGCCAAAAATGGCTACAAAATTCGTTCTCACGAGCGCAGCGCTTATCTAATATCTCTCTTTTCCTAAAAAATAGTAAAATGTTTTATTTAGACTAGGCTGGAAAAACTGGACAAAAATACGCCTGCAGGGTCAGTGGGACTGCACTAAATGGACTGCGGCCGCACTGGGCTCTTTGACTTTGACTTGTGCTTCTCTGAACTTGGACTCCAAGGATCGTGTAAAATGGACCGCGGCCGCGGAGGGAGCTGGTGTGGTACGCACAATCACGACCGCGGGCCGCATGGCTTTGGCTTGCAAACTTTCATCTCTCTGAATCTCATGACGGTGGACCGCACAAAAGAGTAGTGCGGCCGCGGAGCCTTCACCGCGGACCACGAGATGTGTACCGCGGCCGCGTTGCCTCTAGCCTGGTTTACCAACTCTCTGAACCACCTAGTGCGGCCACATTCAACTTTGCGCGGTCCGCACTAGGCCTTCTTTCTTTAGATTTCTTGGTCTTTGATACTTGAGTAGGTTTCACTCCTTTTTGAGCCGATCTTTGACATTTCGTCACTTTGTCGATCAAACCTGCGATCAAGCACAACTTGTGAGCCTTTTAGGACTATTTTGTAACAATATATGATCAAAGCATAGGCATGTATGGGCATAAAACACGTTAAAATTCTAACTTATCAAGGGGATGATACCCAGACTGGAGGTTTGGATAGGACAAGAAACCCAGTAGTGTGGCAACAGAGGTTTGTCAGTGAGCAGGCCTACCACAGATTTCGAGAGTGGTGGCCTCGCAGATCACTCATACATGAGCGTCAATTTATAGAACGGGATCTTCTTACCCACAACCCCAATGTGAAGCGGCACTTTTATGAAAGATTAGGGTGGAAACACTTCACAAGCGGGCTGCCGGATGCTTATGAGCACCTAGTCAAGTAATTTTATGCCAATGTCGCCCATATCAAAAAGGGTGCATTTGTGACTAAGGTGCAGAACTTGAAGGTTAGGTTTGATTGGAATACTCGGAACGACTATATCGGATTCAATAATGAAGATGAGTCGTTGTACTTAGAGAAGGTGGCCATGGATGAGGCCGCCCGTAGTTAGCATCAATACTTGCTCTCTCAGATACTACTCCAGCTTGGTTGACAGTAGGGGTCCCTATCTACAAGAACACCCTGAACTTCGAGGCGAAAGGTTGGGAGACATTTGTGTGCAGCAGATTGGACCCCACTACTCATGACAGTGACATGCCGATTTTCAGGACGATTATAGTGGCGGCCATAATGGAAGGGTACCCGATCAACGTCGGGAATATCATGTCCAGGGTGATCACTAGAGTGGTCAACAAGGATGAGAGATCCTACCCTTTTCCGAACAAGGATGGATGCTCCTGCAGTTCAAGGAAAATCAATTAAGGAGCTGAGCAAGCAGACAAAGAAGCTGAAAAAGACTCGGGCCTCAAAGAAGTCAGTAAAGCTGTTGAGATGAGAGGTGGAAAAGATGAAGTCAACTGGCGACATACCATTGGAGCTATTATTGGAGGATCCAATGCCAGCAGCTCAGGCAAAGCAGGTACAGGAGCAGGAGGTTGATGGAGAGCCTAGGAGGAGACGACTGATTCCTCATGCTGATGACTTGGAGATTGAGCTGGAGGACCCTACCGGAGGTGCCTCAGGCCAGCCACAGGACCCCGAGGGAGGTGATCTAGGGACCCATCCACAAGACCCCATGCAGACAGAGGACCCGTAGGGAGTTTTTCTTTATTCTCTAACCCCTTTTTGATCTTATTTTTGCTATTAGCATTGAGGGCAATGCTAGTTTTTATGTGGGGGTCCTATTTTGATGATTTGATAATTGGATTGTAATTATGATACTGATTTTTTCGTTGTTGTTATTTTGCACTTTTGGTATGTATATAACTTTACCATTTATTTTTCACTTTTTGTTATTTTTCAATTTCGGTATGTATATAAAGTTACTTTTCCATGTATATATTCATTCCCTCTTATATATATTCGTCTCAATCCCCTATAGTACATATTCAGTTTACTTTTCGTATTTTACTTCATAACTTCTTTTGCAATTTTCCTTAATAGTATAGCTTCTTATTTCATTTAGTAGCTTCTTTTTTAGTTCGTAGCTTCTTATTTTTACAAGTTTTAATAATCAATAAGCCTTTGGTTTTCTTAATGTCACGGTTCTTTCCAAAGGCGGAGTTTGTGTGAACCGGGTGGCTCTTCCCGATGATGGATGGCGTGACAACCTTCTTAAGGGTTTGAGTCTGTTTTCTTTTCGTTTTTGTGTAAATAGTAGCTAGTGAACAATAGTGCCTCAGGCAAAGCTTCACTTAGGCCTAACACATTTACCTTTGACTTATGGTTAAAAACAAATTGATGTGTAAAGGATGGTGATAGTTGTGACCTTGAGACTCTTGTATTGACTAAACAATCATCGAGTGGTTTTTTAGGGACCATTTGTGTTGCTCAAATCTTAGCTAAGGTTGTTGTGGGCCCTCGACTCTATCTCTTTAGCAATTCAATAGCTTGTGAAGTGAGGTACTGATTTGCAAATCCAAGTCTCGTGCCAATAGGTCCCCTTTGATTTTTATTGACATTGTGATCTGAATTCTCACCTCATAGCCACTTGTTTGTCTCTTTGAAGACCCTGATTTGATAATCTCGCACATTTGAACGAGAGTTCAATTAAGGGTTTGTTTGGAAAGACACCAGGTAATTCAAAGTGATGTAATTATTAGGGTAGTAATTACACAGTATTGTAATTACGACAGCTTTTTGTTTGTTATAATATAATTACTGTGTAATTACAAGTGTATTGTTTGGTTGCACAAGTGTAATTCCACATTTAGATTAAATTTTACATATAAAGTTAATTATCAAAAATTAAATGTTAAGATTTAACAAATAAATGATATTAAGTAGGCGTTTGGCCATATATTTTGGAAGTTTTTTCACAAAAAAAAAATCAAATATGTATTTGTTTATAGAATTAATCTAGCATTTAGATGATTTTGAATACCAAAACTTCAAATCCCAAATAAAGCTTAAGACTTTTGTTAGGCCAAATCATGACCACTTGGGACTTTCTAGTTGAAGAAAAAAGACTTTTTGATATGCCAAACATTGCCCCAAAATTCACGTCCAAACACTTTTTCAATTTCAAATCAAACTTCACTCAAATCAGCTTTTTCAAAAAATAAATGGGAATCTATATCCAAATGGGTCCTAAATTTGAAGGTTTCCCTTCGACCACAAACTCCACATTCATTACCAACTGCGTTCGAAGGAAAGAGTTTGGGGGGTTGACTGGCCAAAGGATGTGATGAGCAAATTGATGAAGAAGTTTGCGGACTGCAAGCGACGTCCCACAAACTATAGAGTTGAGGACATTGACATGGTAAAATTTAACCCAAGACAGTTCAAGGCACTACAAGGCATGCATCAGAATTTGATTCGCAGGTATGATGGGCCATTTAAGATCATTGCCTAGGTGGGCAAGATCTCATACAAGCTTGACATGCTATTACATCTTAAGATCTATCATGTCTTTCATGCCAGCATGCTTAGGCCATATCACGAAAACAAGGATGATCCGAGTAGGAGCCAATCAAGTCGAGCACCTACTACTATTACCACCTCGCATGATCGGGAAATTGGGGCTAAAATTGACTACCAGACCAAAACAAGGGCAGAAAGCCACTGCTATGTTCCTCGTCCATTGGAAGGGGCAATCACCGGATGAGGCCACGTGGAAACGATATGAAGATTTATGGCAATTCAAGGATAAGATCCGAGGGTTTATGCAGCAGCATTGCGCTGTGGTCGCCGCAACATTAGGTATAGGAGACTGTGATGACCCAACATGTCATCATGCCATATAGGCACTATTTGGAATACGTTATTGCCTTAGCATTCTTTTTGAGAATCCAGTAGTCCTCGGAGTTGAACTCATCTTCAGATTTGGAAACTTTTTTCCCTTTACTGTCTGCTTTAGTTAGAATGAATCATCCCTGGGATGTAATCAGTCACAAATCATAGTCCTCATCTTGTAGAAAAGTTTTTATATGCGTCATTTGACATATATTAATGACATGTGGAAGCTTACATGAGGGGAAGGCTACCACTTGTGGGAAGATTATAGAAAAATATGGACATTTCCCATGAAAGACCCTAGATCCTTATAGATTTGCTAGGAAAATTCTTGGAATCTTCTAACCTTGTAGAGAATTCTAGAGAAAGCCCTTATCTTATAAATATTAAAGACTTGTGCAACAATTAATATTTATATACTAACCCCTTGGAGACTAGCATATAAAGGGGTCATTCATTTGTAACTCACCAAGCAAACAATTCAAATTTTCTCTCATACAAAGCTTCTTTTAGCAATTCCCTTGCATTCTTTCTAACATTTCCATAGCAATCTTGAGTATAGTAAAGCCGACTTGGCATAGCAAAAACATAAGCAAGTTGTGCAAGATCGTGAGTGAGTTGTCAAGTACCGCACATGTACTTAGTTTAAGTCTAAGGACTCACATTAAGCACCTAACAAATATTTTGGTTGGTAAATAACACTGAGATCCGAACTCAGAAGCTTTCAGACTTTGATATCATGTTATATATGAAGTCAACTCATCTAAAAGCTGAAGTAACACAATTCATTTTTTAACTTACTGTTATGTGAGACAGATGTCATATAAATCCTTATTTCTCAGGCACTTGAACTGGTGATCTATTCGAATTTAGAGAATGCAAGGAAAAGTATAGTTCCTTAAAGATTTCCTGATTCCTTCCCGATACAAGAGTGAAAAAATAGATCTCAGTGAAAATTAAGTCTACTTTCCAAGGAAATGGGTGGTGATGGGGGATCACACACGTCGAGAGACAATCTGCGTTGTGTAACAAAACAAGATGTGAACATATGTCTCCATCTCCTTAGAACGCGTTACAAACAAAATTGGAAACTAGGTCCCGCAGAACATGAAAGGTAATACACTAACAAAAGACTAGTACAAGCAAGCCGACAATTCTCTTTTACTTCCTTGCAGAGCTAACAAATATCGTCGTCATCATCAGCTCATCAAAACTAAAACCTCTGACTACCTACGAACTAACTTGGAAGCCCCATGCTTGGGGAAATTTGAGTAAAAGGGTGTCGAGGAAAGAAAAACCAGAGGTATGTGAATGCCTCCCAACAAGCTCCTTAAAAAATCTTGAAAAGCAGACCACCATGAGTGGCAAAGAATGGAGCAAATACGAGTGATTCGACTGCCATCAGCTTGATCAGAATGTTGAGTGATGGGCCTGAAGTGTCCTTCAGAGGGTCGCCAATGGTGTCACCAATAACAGCAGCCTTGTGTGGGTCTGAACCCTTTGGACCAAGGGTCCTTGCATGCTCCGAAGCACCAGCCTGACGGAAAATTAAAATGAATAAACTATGTGTAATGAAACACCAAAAAGTTACACCAGAGATGTTTCTTTCGTTACCTCAATATACTTCTTGGCATTGTCCCATGCACCACCAGTGTTCGATGCAGATATTGCTATCTGTAAGATGAGAGATGAAGGGCAGAATTAGACACAATTCTATCAAAAGAATATATATTTTAGTAAGTCGTTATAACTTGAACAAAAGACAACTCCAAAGTGTTAAAATAAAGAATCAACTCATACCTGTACACCCGAAACCAAAGCACCAGCAAGAACACCAGAGAGAGTCTCCACTCCGAAGAAAATCCCAACTATGAGGGGTGTAAGCATGACTAGAGCACCTGGGGGAATCATTTCCTTGATAGATGCATCAGTTGAAATCTTAACACAAGTCGCATAATCAGGCTTGGCAGTGCCCTCCATGAGACCAGGAATAGTGTTAAATTGTCTGCGAACTTCTTCAACCATCTTCAAAGCTGCACTACCCACACTCTTCATGGTCATGGCAGAGAACCAGTAGGGAAGCATGGCGCCAACAATCAAACCAATGAAAACTTGGGGAGTCAAGACATCAACTGTAGTAATTGCAGCCCGACTCACAAAAGCACCAAACAGTGCCAAAGACACGAGGGCAGCGGATCCAATGGCAAAGCCCTAGAAAGAAATGAGAGTCGTATGTTAGCAAAAAGGAGAGGAAACATGTCTGAACGAAGTTCCATTGCGAAAATAAGAAAGAAGATTCCAATCAAGATTAGAACTAAAAGATGATTGAAGACAAGCACACATTGATAATACTCCAATTACCATAAATATTTATGTCATAGATCTCCTTAACTATGCACCAGAAAGGCTCACAAGAATGTAAGCAAAACAAATTTGGAAAGCAACAAACCTTTCCAATAGCAGCAGTGGTGTTTCCAGCGGCATCAAGGGCATCTGTCCTTTCACGAATCCGATGGCTCATACCAGCCATCTCAGCTATTCCTCCAGCATTGTCACTGATAGGTCCATATGCATCAATGGCCAGTCCAGTTGCAATGGTGCTCAACATCCCAAGCGCGGCAACTGCAATACCATACATGGCAGCAAAACTAAAACTGACAAAGATAGCTATTGCAATGGCAAAAATTGGAATGATGACAGATTTGTATCCAAGTGCGAGGCCGAAAATAACATTGGTGGCAGCTCCAGTCCTGCAGGAGTCAGCTACATCTTGGACAGGGCTGCAACATAAACAACAGCGTAAAGAATGTCAAAGCGATCAGAGAATATATCAACAACCAATAACACAACATCACAGGATGAAACTGAACTATGATATCCACCTATAAGCATTGCTAGTGTAGTACTCAGTGACAAACCCAATGATAAGTCCAGCCCAAAGACCAACAGCCACACATAAAAATAGTTGCCTGCATTTACCAACAAAATAATAATTCAGTACCAATTTAAACAAACACAGGAGGACAATACTGCTTGAAATTGAAAATCCAAACAAATGAAGTTCAACGTATAAAGATTAAAAATGGGCAATTGTGAGGCATATTCAATTAACAATTTATATTACCATGCGTCAGCTCGCTACTAAACGTCACATCTGGAAACACGCATCTAATAAAATAGCTAAAATTCAACAGAACAATACAATCTGACACGTACCAATTCTTTACAACCTTCTGAGCTCCAAAATTAAAGATGGTAAAGGAAGATGGAAGGCAAGTCCATGTAACAATTGCAATTCCAACCGTCATAAGAGCAGTTGAGATAATAAGCTGGTTCTTCAGTGCCGGTTCAATTTCCTTGACAGCCTTAATTTCAAAGAAGTCAGTTGCAAAAAGGGTAGTGATCAAACAAATGAGGATACCCATAGAACTTATGAGCAGGGGATACAACATTGCAGTGAATTCATGATTAATTCCAAAAGACGAGATGGAAGCCACAACTAAAGCGGCACATGATGCTTCAGCATATGAGCCAAAAAGATCAGACCCCATTCCAGCAATGTCCCCAACATTATCGCCGACATTGTCAGCAATAACCTGCAAAGACATTAAGAATAGATTATTGACATACTCATTACAAGAGGTCATATATTACACCAAAAGAAAAACATGTAGCTTACAGCAGGATTTCTGGGATCATCTTCTGGAATGTTCCTCTCAACCTTCCCAACAAGATCAGCACCAACATCAGCAGCCTTGGTGTAAATACCACCACCAACTCTACCAAAAAGAGCCATGGAGGAGCCACCTAGACCATATCCAGTAATTGCCTCAAAAAGGCCCTCCCAATCATCACCATAGTATAGCTTGAAGAGATTAATCGCAATGTAAAGTACCAAGAGACCATTGGCTGCAAGGAGAAAACCCATCACAGCACCAGATCTGAATGCTACTATGAAAGCCTTTCCAACACCTTTTCTTGCTTCCAGGGTTGTCCTTGCGTTTGCATACGTTGCTATTTTCATCCCAAGGAAACCAGAAACAACAGAAGTGACAGCACCTAGCAAGAATGATACAGTGCTAAAGATGGCAGTTGCAAGGGCTGGCTTGCAAAGTTTCTCCTTGTTGTAGGTGCATGGTTGGCTCTTAGTGCTGAAGCCCTCAACAGAGCCGAGGAAAAGGAAGATCAGAATTGCAAAAGCAATCATGAAGATACCCACATACTGATATTCAGTGAACAGGAAGGATGTCGCCCCTGCCATGGTCAGCAATCACATCAGATATTTGGTATTGGTAAATAAATAAATAAATAAATAAGAACTGGATTAGAAACGCACACCCTATAGGAATAATATAATTACTTTACAACAGAATTTCTCTGTGACTAAAGTATTGAGTAAAAGTAAAACGGGATGGGAAAATGTTGAAAATAGAACCCCATGAAAAAGGAGATGCAGAAAAATAAACAGAATAATTGCTAGACTACTTCATATATCGCTCTAGCACCAAAAAAAGAGTTCCACCATCATGTATCTCCTTAGAAGAGAAGTATCTAAACAACGCAAGAAAGACTTAAGCTGGCTTTTAACAATCCAAGAATTCGTCACTTGGCCTTCTTTTAACTTTATAAAGCAGCTGGCTACACACTCACTCAGGCCAGCAAATCATTAAAGGAAAAGACAGCAACCATTGTGAACTAAAAACAAGAACAGACAGCCTAGTGGAAAGGCCCTTCACCTCGAAACCAAGAGGTTGAAGTCCAAGTCACCAATGAGCTCAAAACTGCAACCTCAAGAGGGTAATATCTATCACGACAACCCCTACACCAATATGCGACCTTCTCAACAATTGCATCTATAATGTCTAACTTTCACGTAACCAGTCAAAAGATTACTCTTTTTAGCCTTTCCAGAAACAAATGTTAATGACACATTAAAAAAAGATGTTGAACTCAACTAAAGATAAGCATATGAGCTTGAACATTATATAAACAAAAGATGCGGTAAAAAAGGTTTGTTCTTCTTTAGGAGAAATCTAATGCTTCTAGCACAGAAAATAAAGATGGCTCTCTTCACTTAACTACCAGGTAAATTCCTGGAGGCATAAAAAGGTTTGTTGTTTTAACCAGCAAAAAATTCAAATTCACTAAAGAAAGATGAAAAAGGCAAAACTTTGAACTTTCTTCTCCATTTCCTCCACTGTTACCCAGAAAAGAAGGCTCTTTCCTTTTTAGTCTGTCCATAAAGGATACATAAGGAAAACAGTTAAAAATTAAACTTCTCATTTTATACTTCATGAGATATTTATAGCCACACAAATGTCTATGATTTGTTTTAATCCACACGTTTCAACCATCTTTTTTTTTTTACTTGGTAGCAGCTCAAACAACATCACATAATTGGGACGATGGGAGTATTATACACCAAAATGAGTAGAAAGAGCACCGACAAGGCAAGTACACAACACTCAGATCTGGAAAGAATCTAAGGAGATCTGAAATGAGTTTTTTTAGCTCACCTTCAGAGATAGCATTCTGTATCTCGGCGCACTTAACGACAACGTTTTGTTCATTAATACCTTCTTCTTCTTCAATCAAGTAATCTCCGTACCCATTCTTACCGTTGTTGCTCGGAGAAGATGATTCCGGCGTCAGCTTCACGTTCGAAACAAGGTACCATTGAACTAACGAGAACACGATTCCAATGACGGCGCATACCGGAATCACAATCTCCGCCCCTAGATCTGGTAACAACGCCGCCCCCATACTTCACCGTAACCCTAAGAAAACTAGCCGGAAAGTACAGAAGCTGAAGGTGAAGAATGAATAGATAGAGAGTAGAAAGTGGGAGTTTGGGGGTCTTATATTGTGAAATACAGAAGATCCGAGGATTTGAGTGATATGTTAACGTGTGTGTGGTTTTATCGAAGTTAAACTGGACCTTCGTGTTCGACCGAGGGATGTTTTGATTGTTGAGATGGGAATGATATAATTGATGGAACGGCGGTGATAGTTGGAGGACGTGGCAATGGGACCCACGAAGAAGGAATTCAAACACGAGAAAAAGGAAAGTAAAAGAGCGTACTTTAATGACTTATCTTCACTGTTACCTTTTCTTGCACTTTTTCTTTGATAAGGAATCTTTTTTTAATTTTTTTGGTAAGTGTGGTAATAAAGGAAAATGAATTCAGGATTTTATTTTAAATATATCTGCTGAATATTTGTATTATAATTAACTGTATAGGTATTATTATAAATTTAAGATAGTAAGTATAACTGCACTAATTGTGGTAACTGTTATGCACAGAAGTGAAATTAGAGAGGAAAAGTAATAGTGGAATTAAAATATTTGATTATTTAAGTATAAAGTAGATTTAAACTCACGCCCTGTAGGTTAAATCTCATAATTCGACTCCATACATGTTGGGAGCATCAAGTATTAACATGTGCAAACAGTGGACACACACCACCCTTTCCCCCCATAACACAACATCGCATTTTTCTAAATCTTCTTTATGTATATAAAAAGCATCATCTCCGCTAAATAAGGAAAGCAGAAGCAGTTTAGCTGTTTGGGTAAAGACTAAAGACAACTCGAAATTAAGAGAAACTGGTCACTAATTTGTAGTTTTTTCTTCTCTCAAAAGAGCTACTGACGAAACAATAAAACTAACATGTGGAGTAAATAAATTAGAACAAAAAAAATTATTGTCCAACTTGAAATTAAATTACCAGTGAAATCGTTGGAAGGACAGTCAAATTTGACTACATAGTATATTTAGACATTCAATCATCTTAATGATATGTTTATTTAAAAACATTTCTTAAACAATTTTGAGTTTTAAGATAAAAACTCATGACTATTATAAGTGTCGTATCCTAAAGGCAAAATACATAAGTACTCACCTAACCTATGGCTCAAATCCCCCTTATACACTTTCTGTGGACGATAATAATATTACACACGCAACCTTTTAAAATTGTGCCTAATACACACTACGTTTGCTAGATGACACGTGCGTGTTTAACAAAAAAAATGAGCGCGTCAAACCAATGCATTATCTGTCCAAGTCCTTATATAAGCACACGTGTCTAAATCTTATTTGTCCACTTATTTTTGTTAATTTAATAATTAAATGAAAAGAAAATGATATCCAAGCCCTTCTTTCCCATTTCGAGCTCTCCCCGGAAGCCGGCGACAACTACAGCCTCCTCATCTCCTCCCTATTGCATCTCCTTTAAGAAGATGTCAGCCATAACTCGTAATACCGGCAACGACCTCAAGCAATAAGCCGAAAACTCTATTGTCAGGTCATTAGTTTCACTGTCAGTTCATGATCGATGAGCTCAGATCTTCTCCGCGTGGGTGGAGCTATCAGATCTTTCGGCAAGCTGGTGTTCTTCGTTCAAATCTGGTCTCGTTTGGTTAAAAAAAAGGCAAGCAACAGCGACCTCCATTTTCGACCACTATTACAGTGGCAAACCCATCGGTAACAATGGTGATTCCACAGCAAACAAAACAAACAAAACCTAGAAACTAAAAAAAAAAGTGAAAATTTTATAGGCTAAAAAAATAGTGAAAATTCATGTTAATATTTTGTTCTGGTGGGGATTTTCCATGGCTGATGGAGTTTAGAGGAGGAGGTCGACGGGAATGGGGTTCAGAAGAAGATGAGAAACGTGGAGGGGGGCTTTGTTTCTTTTTTGTTTGTTTTCTTTTAAATATTATCAATTGGTGTAAATTTAGTGTTTTCTTTTTTTTCTTCAGTTAGGACACGTGTCACGACCTTATTGGCGCGTGACCTCACACATATTTTGAAAAGTTGGTCAAGAAAAAAGTGGTGTGTACTAGCTACACTTTAGAAATGTTGCATGTGTAATATTATTATCGTCCACAGAAAGTGTGTAAGGGGGATTTGGGCCATAGGTTAGGTGGGTACTTATGTATTTTGCCTATCCTAAATATTATGTTTGTTTTCAACAGTTACTTCTTCAAAATGTATGTCATTAGAAGATTTGTCTAAGACCATCTCCAACCCAACGCTATTTTTGATCCCAAACACTATTTTGGTATAAGATTTGGTATTTTGGTGCTCCAACCCAATATTATTTCTTACACACTATTTTGGTGTGTGAATACTGATACTATTCATCAACACCATTACTATTCATCAATATTTATCATTATCTTTTATTATATAACACTTTTAATTTAACATGTTATAAATTTTGTAATTACTTATACTTTTTATGTAATATCTTTATAATATTTATTTTAAATAATTTTACTTTGGTGTATAATTTTTATAAATTAATTTTGGTATATTTTATTTTATATAAAATTATAAGTTAATTTTATTATAATTAAGTTATAATAGTATAAAAATATATAACCATAAAAAAAACAAAAAATGTGCAACATAATTAAATAATTGTATAAGAAAGAAATATGAATTATATGGGATGAATATGTAAAAAAATATAAAAAAGCATTTGTTTTATAAAACAAAGAATAAATTTAAATAAAAAATAATATAATATAGAAGAGAAAGAAGAATATAAAAGGAATATTCTTTTTAGTGTAAAAAATAATGTAATGGGTTGGAATTAAGTTGCACTATTTTAGTGTAAAAAAATAGTGTAAGTATTGGAGATGCCCTAAGCGGTTTTCTTCTTTTATCAGTACGCTAAATTTTCATAAACTTAAGTTTTTGCTTAACTTGGACTCTGCAAATCTAGAAGAATTCTACCCAGAAAATTATACATAATAACCTTGAAAATAGATGGTTTTGATGGTGAAAATTATACTTAATGACTTTGAAAATGGATGATCTTAATTTTTTGATCATCGCATGCCCCATAGGCAAGCCTTTAAGGTCAAAGGTCAAAAAAAATTGTCCATGGACAAGCGAGAGACAACTCTCGTTAAACTTGAAGTTCTGTCCATGGGGCATGTGTGTTGGGTGTGTGTGAATAAAGTCTCGTATGGAAAGTAGAAAGAAATAAAAATTCTAGTTATAAGGAGTTGGATACTCTTAACTGTGTGAGACCTTTTGTGAAAAATCGTGTGAGTTTAGTCCAAAACAAATAATATTACACCTTATTAAGAGTATCTTCGGACCGTTTTAACCTGATAATGTGAGGTCAAAAAATTAAGAGTGACACCTGAAGTGTCCTATTTTTGCAAATCACCCAATTCATAAAGAAAATTACGATAATAGACATCATCATTTTAAATTTTGACCCCAATAAGAAAACTTTGAGAAAAAAGCCTCCATCTGGAAGTTTGGGAAGCACTAAAATTTTCTCATATAAAAAATTGTTGCGGTAGCTATATTTTGTGGCAAATCTAGTAATCATCATATGAAAAATTCAGGCAGTTACTGTGTTTGTGACAAATCCTAGTAATCACCATATTTTTATTTTATTTTTATAATTGCTAGGAACACTTCCTAAAATTCTTACCAAAAATTATTTACCCAAGACTTTACTTATAAAGGTCAAAATTTTAATAGTGGTATCGAATAATCCAGTTTGTGCAAATTATCCATCCATGTACAAGTTTCTTCAAGACACTGAATACGACACTACCAAAGTCATATGTTTTCTGATTCCGTATGTTTTTCCAGCGTATCCGTATTGTATGGTTGCTGCAAAATGCAATTTTTTATATATTCCCTAAGTAGGCAATTTGAAAATGGCATATTCCTTTTGGGTCCGAGGGGAGGTGTGGTTGGAAAATATTCTTTTGATTGGTGAGAAGTAATTTATATTTTGCTAATTATTTTTTTTTTAAATATTTTTGAGCAACAATTAATATTTGGTTAACTTTTAAAAAGTGTTTTTAGTGTAATTCTTTTATAAAAGTGCTTTTAAAAAAAGTCTTTTGCAAAAAAACGTGAACTTTTTTTGCTTCTCAAAATTATTTTTGCTTCCACTCAAAAATATTTTTTTTCCTTCTAAAAGTTTGGACAAACATCTTAACTTTAAAAAAGAATTGCCCAAAAAAGTAAATACTCCAAACGTGCTATTAATTTTGTTGGGATGGAATACTTATACCAAATTACATTAACTTATTAAAGTTAAAATTATTTAGTAAAAAGTTTATATGCAGAAAGACATGTTATACATTTATTGATGTGATATGAATATTTGGTACAGGTAAATTTGTACCAATTCGTTGGAGGTGGAGTTGCATTGCGTGTGATAGAGTGGCATGGAGCAAAGCACATCCGCGTGGGGTATTTATGGGTGAGTAAGGATATAGGAGAGGGTTGGTTTTTGGAACGGCTCGATTGAACCCTGACGTCTTCTTGTATTGAATGGCGTGCATGCCTCATATCGGATAATCCCATCTTTATTCTTCTTTTTTCCTAAATTACTTCCCTTCCTCCTTTCTGAAAAGAGGAAAAAAAGGTACAAGAGATTGACTAATTTGTAAGAATTATGGACAACATCTAAGATTTTTATAATATGGGTGTACTATTAAAAAAAGAGGGAAAAAAGAAAAAGTATTAAGTGGTATTTGATTCCTAGCCATCTAGGTAAATAACTCAATATTCAATCAAGTGCACCATTTAGCTTCTTTGGAGCATGGGTGCCAGCAGATAATACTAGACAAATTCTAAAAAATACATACATAAAATACTTAGTTTGACGGAAACATCACGAGTTCACGTGCCCCATATATGTACCTATAAATCCGCCCCTGATTATAGAAAATATTGATTGTCATTTTGTCAAATAAAGATGTTCAAAGGAGAAAGTTATAAGTTTATTTACCGAGTTGATAAATAGGTACAAGTTTATATGACCTCAACGACATTTTGATATCATTAAAATAGTGAATTTTAGTGCAGTCTTAATTGTGATTTATGTGGACTTATAAGATTATATACGAATTTGAAAGAAAAATAAGGCTTTTGAAATCTATAATCGTAAACATATTGTATACCAGTAAATCCATCAATCTGTAGTGTAATAGTATCACCAGCCCGTAGACTAGTCCAGTAGTGGTGAGTAGAGTATGTGCTTTGGTGGGCACCGGGCATTCAGTAAGAAGAAGTAGCTCCGGCAACAGCGCACGCAAGCTGCTCATCGCACAACGCTTACTAGCGAAGGGAGGTGATCAGCTCAATTGAAAGAGAGGGCGCGGGAGGCATAAAATTCTTCGATCTTGCCCGTTGCACTGCATGGTAACAAATTTCATTGATTGATCGAAGTTCGATCAGAAATACGTGTTTTAATTTTTTAAAACTTATAATCTTAAATCTATCATAATATTTGTGTAACTATGATAAGTTTTAATTAAGAAAAAAAATGAATGAAGTTAAATTATGTTCAAATTTATAAAGAAATTATTCTTTTTGTAATATTAAAAATAATTTTATTATAGCAACAGAAATATATAATATGAGAGGATAATGATTTTATGATTTTATAATTTATGTTACTCCTTTTTTTAATTAAGAAAACAACAAAAGGGAGAAAAAGATGCACCCCTCGGTTTGTGGTTCAAATATCCACGCGTTAATATTTGATTTATTGGTTGTAACTGTGGCAATATTTTAAAGACAAATGTCTTAACCTTCTAGAAGACTATGCTAAGTAGCAAATTTGATTAGCCACTTTTCTGCCATGCACTACAAATTTATATGCAATTTCAAGATCGCACAATAATCATCCCATCATAAGTGCTTTTCTACTTAGCCTTCTTCTCTTTCTCTCTTAACTTCTCTTATTCCCATTTTTTTTGTCCTATTCTCTTTTCAATCTTGTTGGATTATTGTAATATAAATATTTTGTTGATTCCTGTATCCTCTAAATAAATTAGAGATGGACTTGTTTAATCCTGGGAAAATATTTCACATTGTTGAAATAGTTTCTTAGGACAGTGCCCAGCACGACTCAAGTCAATCTATGTATCCTCTTACAAATAATATTGAAGCAGTATTATTATTTTTATTTTTCGGTGTCATTTCCCTACAATCTAAGAAACTATGGTAATACTACTGGCGAAATTGTTGATGGTGCTGCCAATTTTGGTGTTGTCTCCGTTGCTACTGTTCCAGCTGTCCTTCCATATATTCATGGTGTTACAAATACGTTATTGCATCCACAACCTTGGCAGACACTAATGTCAAAACACAGGTATGTGAATAGATATGGTTACATATCCAATGATAATATTAAAACTTTCAAGAAAAATGCACCTCAATGCAAGAGAAGAGTTGGGATAAATGATAATCTCGCTAAGTCAAAATTAAATTTGACTAAAGCGGATAATATAATTATTGCAGTCATTTTTCAAATAAATAATATGGCTAATGTGAGAAATTGGGTAATAAACTCTTGTGCTACTAGGCACATTTGTGTCTTATACCCAAATTGAGGAAGGAGAAGAAACTATTTATCTTGGTGACTCAAGAATAACTCGCGTTCTTGGGAAAGGAAAAATTCTTCTCAAACTCACATCTGGTAAACTCTAGCATTGAGTGATGTATTACAAGTTCCTAATATCCAAACCAATTTGGTTTCTGTGGGATTATTAGGAAAAATTGGAGCGAAGGTTTCTTTCGAGAATGATGAGGTCGTATTGACCAAAAATGATATTTTTGTGGGCAATGGATATTGTAACCATGGTTTATTTGTACTTAATACTTCCGATACTAGCAATAAAAATGCATCTTCTTCTGCTTATATGGTTGAGTCAATTTCTTTGTGGCATGCTAGACTAGGACATGTTAATGTCGCGTATACAAAGAAAATACAGTCGCTAGGATTAATATATGGTTTAAACTCAAGCAATATTAACAAGTGTGAAATATGTGTTGAAGCTAAAAGTACTAGAAAGACTTGTTTTTTCGTAAATAGAGAAACTGAATTGTTATTTTTAATTCACTCTGATTTAAGCGATTTAAAGCAGACTATGACTAGAGGTGGTAAAAGATATTATGTGACTTTTATTGATGATTTTTCTAGATATACTAAGTTGTATTTACTTAGAAATAAAGATGATGCATTTAATGTTTTTATTTCTTATAAAACTGAGGTTGAAAATTAACTTAGTAGAAAAATCAAGAGAATTAGATCAGATAGAGGTGAAGAATATTTATCTTTAAATGAATTTGTGAAAATAATGGAATTACTCATGAAGTAACTCTGCCTTATTCACCTGAGTCAAATAGAGTCGCTGAAAGAAAAAATAGAACATTGAAAGAGATGATGAACTCTATGTTAGTTAGTTCTAATGCTCCTGATAATTTGTGGGGTGAAACTATTTTATCTGCATGTCACCTACAAAATAGAATATGACACAACTCCTTATGAATTGTGGAAGGGTTATAAACCTAATTTAAAATATTTAAAAGTGTGGAGGTGTCATGCTAAAGTTCTTTTGCCTGAACCTAAAAAGAGAAAATAGGTTTTAAAACTGCTGATTGCATGCTTATTGGATACGCTGAACATAGTGCTGCATATAGATTCTTTGTTTTGAAAAGTGATGTGCTTGATTGCAATACTATAATTGAAACAAAGAATGCTGAGTTCTTTGAATATATTTATCCATTGTCTGATAAAAATTTTCATACACCTGTTGAAACAAATAGAGAAATTACCTCTAATGAGGAACTGAGAAGGAGTAAAAGGCCTAGGAAAGAATATTTTTCTTATGGAAATGATTTTCAGACTTTTCTTGTCGATAATGAACCATCAAATTATTTTGAAGCTATATCTTCTTCAGATGCTAAATATTGGAAAGAGGCAATAAAAATTGAAATTGATTCTATTAAGAAAAATAATACATGAATTTTAACTGACTTACCTCCTGGTACAAAATCTATTGGTTGTAAATGGATTTTCAAAAGAAAATTTAATCCTGATGGATCCTTAGATAAATATAAAGCTCGATTAGTAGTAAAAGGTTTTTCTCAAAAACAAAATATAGATTATTTTGATACATTTGCATCAGTGATTAGAATTTCTTCTATTCGAGTTTTAATTGCCTTAGCTTCAATTCATAAGCTTTTTATCCACCAAGTGGATGTGAAAACTGCTTTTCTAAATGGTGATTTAGAAGAAGAGATTTATATGGTTCAACCTGAAGGCTGTGTCATTCCTGGACAAGAAAATAAAGTTTGTAAATTAATTAAATCTCTTTATGGCCTTAAACAAGCTCCTAAGCAGTGGTATGAGAAATTTGAGCAAGTCTTACTGAGAGACGAATTTTCTTCAATTGAGGTGGATAAATGTGTTTATACTAAAGTAGTAGACAATGATATGTGATAATATGTCTGTATGTTGATGACATGCTTATATTTGGTACAAGTTTAAATATTGTGCAAAGTGTTTAACCAAAAATCTGAGTCTTTGGTCAAAGCTTAGAAATATAGAAAAATTCGGGTTACCGATAATCTGGAGACGAAAATAATAAAGGACTTTTGAGAATAATAAAGTAATAAGTAATTTTGTATTTCAGTGTAATCTCAATAATATTTCTTGTCCTTACAGATGTTGATTCCTTCTCCTTTTATAGTTGATTCTAGGAGAAGATGTAATGTCTTTGTCTTAATTAGGTAATTATGAGCAATAAATGACATTAAAAGAAACGTTACACAATCATTTCTATTTAATTCAAATTCTCTAACATATTTGATATTTAATGTTGTATTTAGACTTTTTTACGTCATCAGATTCGTATCTTCAACTCCTTCCGATCTTCGGTCTTTAAATGACTCGAATAGGTACGAGACTCGTACCTATTTGAGTAACGGTCCACACCTAGGTTGTTTTCTTCTCCTCATATCTGTTGTCTCTTCTGCCTCTTGGCTATTTATTGCGTTTTGACCTTTTGACCAGTCCATGTGTCATGACACGTCATCTTCAATATTTTGATTCAGTTTTTTCCAATAGATAGTCCCCCCACTTTCCATTTATTTACCAATTAAATATTTGGGAAGTGGATCTTCACGAAAAAGGAATTTTTGCCGTAATCAATGCTATGTCAGTACTGACGCTTCAGTTGTCTTTTCTATTTAATGTTCTGCACACGTGTCATCTTCTGATATGTATGTAATTCTACAGCCTTTTTCCAAGGCTTCTTCATCCCCTCTATTTACGAAGTGATAATTGCCTTTATTATAGGCTTTCCATCATTACGCTTCTTTGTTTGACGGTTGCTATTATACACATATTTAACCTTTTTTCCTTTGTCTTCTTCTTCATAAACCCTACTCTTTACTTTTGTTCCTTTCTCCTTTAGTTCATCTTTTCTCTGCAATAGCATCTCCGAATCCTAACCCTAAGAGAATCCCAATTCTTGATAGCTTCCCCAACGCCCTGTAAGACATAGAAGGGGTAGAAGTGGCAGGCTTCGTAGCCTAGGATCCGTTCGTGGTGGTTCCTCTGGTTCCATCACTCCTTCTTCTAGTTTTAGCACTATTTCTAGAGGTTCTATCACTAAGAAACCCTCTTCTAAAGGTAAAGAACTTTCTGAGTCTCTTCAAGAGCCTTTAGTTGAGGAAATCGTACCCAATGACTTGTCCTTTGAGAATGATAGGAAATCTCTTCGTGATCAAGTTGTTAATTTAGAGAAAGCTGACACTTTTCCTTCTCTAATCACTGAACCTTTGATTTCCATTGTTCAAAAAGATTGCAACTAGAGAAGTGATCTTCGTATAGTGATCCCTAATCCAAACCAAAGAATATCTTCTTTTAGGATTGGATTTTCTTTTGTTTATACTTATCCCTTCACTTTGGGATTTATTCAAGCTATTGACCCAGTTATACTTGATTTCTGTCGCTTTTTCAAAATTTGTTTGGGACAAATTGGACCCCTTGTATGGAGAGCAGTGACTTGTTTGAGATATTTATCTGTAAAAGCCAATGTTAGCTTTACCTTTCCCCACCTTATTCATCTTTACCACCCCAAATTATTCCACCATGGGGTTTTTTACTTTAACTGCAAGAAGTAAAAGGGTCTTGGTAAGCCCTGAAGATGACAAGGATCGTGGGTGGTACACTCGTTATGTTGCTATTCGCACAGTTGATTTGGTGGGTGAAACAAATATCCCCTTCCCTGAGAAGTGGAACTTTGCACGTAAGTTTTATTTTACTTACTGTTCCTATCTTTAAGAATTTCAATTTCTTTTCTAATTTTGTCTCTTTTTGCTTTTCTGTAGCAACTATGGGAGATGTGGAACTCGTTCCTAATTTTCGTGGTTGGGTAGATTCAATCTTGAAAGTCGTGCCTATGGAGGCAAGAACTTGGAAATCCATTTCCAATTTACATGGTTGGAAGTGAAAACTCACGATATGCATTTCTTTATGCTTTTTTGTATGTTAAGTCCCTTCTTGTTTCTAACTTTTTCATCCTTCTTTTTGTCAGGATTTGCTATTCGAGGAATGACAGCTGAAGTAGCTATTGCCCTTCGAGCCTCTTCTGGTACTTCACTCTCTTTGGAGAGAACTCAAGCTACGCTGTCAAAGAGGAAAGTTGTAGAAGAGGATTCTGAGAATGATGAAGATGAAGATACCTCTTTAATAGCTAGACCAAGAGTTAGGAGACGCATCGTTTCCGAGGATGAAGCTGAATTTACCCCTGTCCGTGCCTCTCTTACCGAACCTGTTCGCATTCCTTCTGATGATGAAACCACTCCGAGGGACACCAATGAGTTTATTTAATGCCTCTTTGTGGGTGGTTTTGAAAGTGGAGAACTAGGTCCAGTTTTAGATGAAGTTCCTTTTTCTTCCTCTGTTCCCATTCCTTCTATTCCTCCGTTGGTTTCAAGTGTTTCCTTGCCCATTCTATCTATTCCTGGTCCCTTATCTATTTCTGCTCCCTTGCCTGCCTCTGCTTCCTTACCTGCTTCGAGTCCTTTGACTCCTGTTATTTTCACTTCTTCTACCGCTCCTCCTTCTATAGCTCCCCCTCCCTCTGTTCAACACGCAGAGGTGGGTTCCAGTAGCAGAAGCTTGGCTATGAGGAGCATTACACTTGAAGTTTCTGCTAATAACAGTCTTTTAAGGAAGTCTGGTGGAGCAGATGTCTGGCTTAGGCCTTTGATTGGAGATATTGAGAAGAAGAAGATGAGCAGTCACAGTTTCTTAACTCTGATGAATGACATAGTTCATTCTACTTTGAAGGTATTTTTTTTTCTCTACTTACTAACAAGCTTTTTTTTTATCTCTAAATTCTTATTTCTATGAGTTGTCACTGTAGGCTAACCTCATTGGTACAGAATTGATGGGAAGAATTTCCCTTCTGGAAAAGAAAACTCGTGAGTTTGAAAAGTCTATCCACGAGGCTGAGGAAATAGCCAAGAGAGCCCAGCTAGAAGCAAATAATTGGAAAGAGCAGTTTGAGAATGCTCAAGGAACCATAGAAGAATTGCAAGAGAGTAGAAATCACCTGGAGCAGCAAAAGCGAAGTCTGACTTCTGAGCTAGCAGTTGCCAAAGCTTCTTCAAGTCAATTTGAAAAAGACAAGGAGCGCCTTGAATGTTGCTTTTCAGAACAATTATCAAAGTCAAGTGAAGAAATCAGAGAACTTAAGGCACTCTTGGACAAGAAAGAAGAATATGCAGGAGAATTAGTGCAGAACTTGACTCAAGTTCAAGCTGATTTAAAGATCTCCTCTGACAAAGTACATGCCTTAGAAAGTTCCCATGCCTCCCTTGAAGCTTCCCTTGATTCTCATTTAGCTGAACATCAAGTGTTAAAGAATGATCTTGCTATGTGAGAAAGAGAGTATGGACTTCTTGAGGAGAAGTTTGATTTAGAGGTGAGTTGAGCTTTCTTAAACTCTCGTCGTGATGCTTTAATGGAGGCCAGTCAAGAAAACTTTGACTTAGACTCAGAGTTGGCCAAAGTTTTAGAAACCACTGAAAGAACCCAACAACCATTTGACTTTCTTTCTCCGACAATTGAAGCTCTCGTGGCTAATGAGCCTGTAAATGACGAAGTCGTTGCTGTGGCAGTTGAAGTTGAAGATGTTGCAATTCCAGTTTCTGAGGGTGAAATTTCTACGACTCAGTCTATGGAAGCTGAAACTTCCGTGACTCTTGCTCCCCTCGTTGAACCTAACACTTCAAGCGCAGCTGAAACCGCTCCTGTTGCTGCTTCTTCTTCAGAAGTTGTCACCGTGCATGTGGCTGTTTCTGAAAGTGAAATTAATATTGCAACTTCTGATGTGCCAACCCCTTCAATGACTAGTTAAATTTCCAGACTTTGTTTTTACTTACTTTGTTGGATGATGGTTTTATCCCTTAGTTATTTTTTTAAGGGATTTTTTGGTGAAAGTCCCCAGTTATCATAATGGGGCACTTGTATAAACTTTTTGTTGACTAAGTTCTTACTTAGTCTTTTTTAATTATATCAAGAAGTTTGTTAGTAATTCAATGTGCTCTATTCTTGCCTTTTCCTTATCTACTTAGGACTTATAGAATAATTTAGCATTTTTATCCTTTGAAAATGCTTTATGATTCTCCTCATGACTTATTAACATGAGGTTTATAAAAGAGGGCCCTTTTATATATTGACACTTAATGAAGAAGACGTCTCAACTTCATAATGGTGTTATAATACGATGAAAGAAATAGGAACACACATGTTTTGTTTGAAACAACTTTGACAAGTTTTTATTCATGAACTTGGACAAGCTTTTGAATATTACATGTATTGAGATACATCTATAACTTTCTCATAACTGTTTTTCTTGCAACAGATTTTTATAAAGTAAATACTATTCAACAAGGTTTTTCCTTACAACCTGTTTCAATACATAGTCATGACCCTATCTTAATGTATTAGGAAGGGTTTGAGAGGTGATTCCGTTGTTCTCATGGGAAATAACACTACGATGAATGTTTTGCATCTTTCTTTGTTTTGATAGGAAAGAACACAATGATGAATGCTGAGGTTCCGTAATTTCTGCTCGATACTTGTTTCAATTTACGTCTCCGTCTTACCGCACGTATTTGTGTACAATATGCAGTCCCCCAAGTGTTTGAGCGCTGAAGTATGAAGCCTCGAGCACTTGTTTGTTTCTCACAATTTGGTCCTTTTTTCCTGAAAATAGAAAAACATACGGGACTCGGAGGTGCGATTAAAGATGAAGACTGCCTAACCCGTGCGTATTTCCATCAGATTAATTTGTAACCCTGGGCTGGGAATTTTAGAATATTCCATTTTGCCGTGCAGGTCGTGACTCATCATTTGGCACGAGTTAGGGTTTTTGCCTAGCATCTAAAATCGTTAGTACAATTTTAACAATTCAAAGAAAAATTCTAATACAGCGATACCTGATCGTAGGTACTTTCTCAGAAATAATATCGTTTTAGGTGGACAGCATTCCAATGCGAGGGTAGAACCTTGCCATCCATTGTCTCCAACTCGTATGCTCATTTTCCCGTAATGTCACGAACTCTGTAGGGTCCTTCCCATGTTGGACTTAGTTTTCCTGAATTAGCAGCTTTTGTAGATTGGAACACCTTTTTAAGCACGAAGTCCCCAATTTTAAAGAATCTGAGGCGTGCTTTCCTGTTATAATATCGTTCAATTACTTGTTTTTGTGTTGTCATCCTTATTAATGCAGCTTCTCTTCTTTCTTCGAGCAAATCAAGATTCACCTGCATCTCTTCATCATTTGATTCCTCCGTTGCTTGAACGTACCGTGTGCTTGGTTCTCCTATTTCAACTGGAATCAAAGCCTCCGCACCATAAACCATTGAAAAGGGTGTTTCTCCCGTGCTTGTTTTTGTCGCTGTACGATAAGCCCATAATACCCTAGGTAATACCTCAAGCCAATTACCTTTTGAATCCTGTAACCTTTTCTTCAAGTTATTGATAATGACCCTGTTTGTGGATTCCACTTGTCCATTACCCACTAGATGGTATGGTGTAGATGTTATCCTTTTAATTTGCCAACTTTGAAAAAATTCAGTGATTTGAGCTCCTATGAATTGCGGACCGTTGTCACACACGATTTCCTTTGGTGCTCCAAAACGGCATATTATATTTCTCAAATGAAGTCTTTAACTTCCTTCTCTCGTACTTGTTTAAATGCTCCTGCTTCTACCCATTTAGTAAAATAATCTGTAAGTACAAGTAGAAATTTCACCTGACCTTTTGCTTGTGGTAATGGACCTACGATATCCATTCCCCATTTCATAAAGGGCCACAAGGCTATAACAGAGTGCAATAGCTCAGCTGGTCTATGCATATTATTGTCGTATCTTTGACATTTATCACACTTGGACACGAAACCGTTTGCTTCTTCTTCCATTTTAGGCCAATAATACCCTGCTCGAATCAGCGTTTTTACCAGCGACCTTCCTCCTGCATGATTTCTACAATGTCCTTCATGTACTTCTCTCATCACATATTCTGTTTGGGAAGGTCCGAGACACCTTGCTAATGGCCCACCAAACATCTTTTGATAAAGATTTCCTTGATGTAAACAGTAACGAGCAGCTTTTTTGCGAAGTGCATAAGCTTTTCTTTTGTCAGCAGGCACGGTTCCGCGCTGTAAAAAAGCAATAATTTCGTTTCTCCAATCCCATGTTAAATTATTAAAATTTACCTCGTTCTTATCAGGTTCTAGAACAGAATGAAATAAATGTACGACTGAAGCATTTACGTCGTTTGCTACGTCTGCTGCAGATGTGAGATTAGCTAAAGCATCTGCCTCCACATTCTCATCTCTTGGGATCTGCATTACTTTCCAAGTTTGGAATTGCTTTATTAGTTCCCGTACCTTTTCGAGATATTCTTGCATTCGTGTCTCCCTGACTGTATAAGTCCCCAGCATTTGATTGACCACGAGTTGAGAATCACTCTTGATTATAATCTGTGTTATGCCGAGTTCTCATGCCAATTCTAGACCTACAATTACAGCCTCATACTCTGCTTCATTGTTAGTTATAGAATGACATTTTATACCCTGTATAATAGTCTCACTCCTAGGTGGTATGAGAACTATCCCTAGGCCTGCTCCTTTTACATTAGACGAACCATCAGTGAATAAAATAAAAGTCCCCGGGTTTGCACCATTAAAAACTTGTAATTCTTTTTTTGCATCTAAATGCATCCCCTGGCTAAAATCAGCTACGAAATCGGCTAATACTTGAGATTTTATAGCAGTCCTAGGTTGATAAATGATTTCGTATTCACTTAATTCTATAGCCCATTTTGCTAACCTCCCTGACAATTCATGTTTATGCAAAATATTTCGTAATGGAAAAGCAGTAACTACAACAATGGGATGACATTGAAAATAAGGTCTTAATTTTCTAGATGCCACGATCAAAGCTAATGCTAATTTTTCTAGTTGTGGATATCGTGTTTCAACATCTAATAAAGACTTGCTTACATAATAGATAGGAGATTGTTTACCTTGGTCTTCACGGACTAAAACAGCACTTACCGCAACTTCTGACACGGCCAAATAGATGAGTAGCTTTTCTCCTTCTTTTGGTATTGCCAATAATGGTGGATTTGACAAGTAGGCTTTAAAATTTCTAAGGGCTTGTTGGCAATCTTGCTTTTTGAGTGCGAAGAAAAATTTAAAGCATTTTTCTGAAGATTTGGGAATAAATCTCCCCAAGGCTGCAATTCTTCCCGTTAGCCTTTGGACTTCTTTTTTACTCGTAAGGATATCAGGGATCTCCTCTATTGCTTTGATATGAGAAGGATTTACCTCAATACCACGGTTAGAAACGAGAAAGCCCAAAAATTTGCCTGAGGCAATCCCAAATGCACATTTTTCTGAATTGAGTTTCATATTAAATTTTCGTAAAATTTCAAATGTAACAGATAAATGAGAAATATGATCATGAGAATGCTGGGTTTTGACGAGCATATCGTCTATATATACCTCCATGGTTTTTCATAAATGTTCTTGGAACATTTTGGTGACCAACCTTTGATAGGTTGCTCCAACATTTTTGAGACCAAAGGGCATTACTTTATAACAGTAAGTCCCCATGTCTGTGATGAAAGAAGTTTTTCTTCGTCACTGGGGTCCATTTTAATTTGGTTGTACCCCGAATATGCATCTAAAAAACTCAAAAGTTCATGTCCTGCAGTTGCATCAATTAACTGATCTATATGCGGTAAAGGGAAAGAATCGTTTGGGCAGGCTTTGTTAAGATCTGTATAATCCACGCAAACCCGCCACTTACCGTTTTCTTAGGTACAACAACTGTGTTTGCTAACCAATTAGGATATTTTACCTCGCTTATTGACCCAATTTTTAATAGCTTTTGGACCTCATCTTGAATCACCTGATTTTTGAAAGTTCCTTGCTTTCTTTTCTTTTGCTTTACTGGTGTGAAAGATGGGTATTCATTTAGTTTGTGAGTCATCACATCTGGTGGTATCCCTGTCATATCAGAATGGGACCAAGCAAAACAGTCCACGTTAGCTTTTAAAAATTCAATCAACATACCTCGCATGTCTGAGCTTAAATTGGATCCAACATAAACCTTCCGCTCAGGCCATTGCCCAAATAATATCACAGCCTCGAGCTCTTCAATTGTTGTTTTGATATTTTCATTCTCTTCAGGTTCCTGAATTGTATCAGGTCTCGAGTCTAAATCTGTCTTTTCTTGTTCGGTTGAGGTTTGATCCTTGATACCTTCAACTATTTCCTGTAATTGCTATTTTTCTTTATTTACGGTGTTCGTATCTATTACAACGTTGATACTCCTGGCTGTCTGCTGATCCCCACGAATTTGGCAAATTCCCCATGGTGATGGGAATTTAATAACTTAATGTAGAGTTGATGGGACAGCATCCATGTCATGGATCCAAGGTCTCCCCATGATCATATTGTAAGCCATTTCCATATCTACTACCTGAAATTTAGTTTCTTTAACAACACCTGTAGCAAAAGTTGTTAGAATTACCTCTCCTTTTGTTACCACACTTGAATTGTCGAACCCGGATAGGGTATGCGCCTTAGGTATCATTTTGTCTTCAGCTTGCATTTCACGTAATACCCTTAATAGTATAATATTCACGGAACTTCCTGGATCAATCAAAACTCGTTTTTCATTAGTATCATATATAAGTAAAGATATTACCAGTGCGTCGTTATGTGGGGTCATTACTCCTTCGGTATCTGCATCATCGAAAGAAATACTTTCGTTTTCTAAAACCTACCGTACCCGTTTACCGTGTGTTATCGTTACTTTAGAAACCTTGTTAGAAGCCGTATATGTTACACCGTGAATATCTTCTCCCCCACTTATAACATTCACGGTTCTCTTGGGTGAAGGGGGCTTTGGTGACTCCTGCCTATTTTTCATATAGTCTTGCTTACCTTTCTCACTAAATAACTCAGTGACATACCCTTGTTTCAATAGATGATCCACTTCACTTTGTAAGAATCTACATTCTGAAGTTTTGTGCCCGTGATCATTGTGGAATTCGTACCAATGGTCTGGATTGCATCTATTTGGATTTGATCGCATCTCTTTTGGCCATCGTACCTTTTCTCCCATGCTCCTTAAAACAGCTACGAGCTCGGAGGTGGTGACATTAAAGTTATATCCGTCGAACTTTGCTTTTAAACTTCTATCATTATCTTGTGACTCTTGTCTGTTTCAGTCATTTCTGAACCTTGATGAAGAACCAGATTCCATGTTCCTCGATTTTTGATCATATTGTTGACTATCCTGCTTTGACCGTGAGTCTTTCCCTGCAGGTCCCATATATGGATCGTACCTGTTTTTACCTGATCTTTTTTCGGTTTCTGATCTCCTGGAATTGCTCATTTCTTCATGACGAAATTGAGGTACGGTATCTTCCTCAATTCGCAACTTCGTACTATACCTGTTATAAACGTCATTCCACGTGGTTGAAGGAAACTCTCGAAGGCTTTCTTTAAGTCTTCTCGTGGCTTCTGAGCTTTTGTCATTTAAGTTGCTTGCAAAAGCTATTGCAGCCCAGTTATCAGGTACACGAGGTAAAGTCATTCTTTCACGTTGGAATCTATTAACAAAATCCTTGAGCAACTCGGAGTCCCCTTGCTTGATTTTGAAAATATCCTCAATTCTTTTCTCAATCTTTTGAGCTCCCGAATGTGCTTTATTAAAAAAATCTGCAAGCTCAGCAAAAGAATTAATATAATTTTCGGGTAAAAGAGAATACCAGGTCAATGCTCCCTTGGTGAGTGTTTCTCTAAATTTCTTGACCAGTACTGATTCAATTTCTTATTTGGTCAAGTCATTGCCTTTCACGCCTGTTGTAAATGCAGCTACGTGATCACGTGGGTCTGTTGTGCCATCATATTTCGAGATGTCAGGCATTTTGAACTTTTTAGGGATTGGAAGGGGAGCAACACTTGGTTTCCAAGGTTGTTGTGAGTATTTATCCACATCCACTCCTTTAATTACAAGAGGAACTCCAGGGATTTGCTTGATGCGCTCATTTTGTTCCTTAAGCTGTTTCTGCAAAGTTAATACTAAATTTTGCAAATGAGAATTATTTGAATTACCTGGTTCTCCTTCCTGTGGTTCACTGGGGGTTCCTCCATTTCCAGAATTAACAAGGCCAGAACGATGATTCTCCAATGTATTATTATTAGGTGTAGGTGTGGGTGGTGCAACAAGTAATCGACTAACTAGAGCCTGAAGAACTTTGTTAACTTGTGCATCAATTACTTTTTGTAAAGCTTCATCTACCCCTTCAAAATGTTCAGATTGCTCTTGTTGATCAGCACGAGATTCAGGAGCAGGAGTGCCTTCACGAGATTGACATGGTGAATTTTGAGTGGAGGGAACCACGTCAATGTTCTGTAAATCTCCTTGATTTTGATGGATTTGATTTTCATGGTTTCCCAAGGTGTTTTCACTGTTATTGTTGTTTGACATGATGATAACAACATCTGGAATGTATCTTAAAAGAGAAGATTATCAGATTCCCGGTAACGGAACCAATTTGTTTAACCAAAAATCTGAGTCTTTGGTCAAAGCTTAGAAATATAGAAAAATTCGGATTACTGATAATCTGGAGACGAAAATAATAAAAGACTTTTGAGAAGAATAAAGTAATAAGTAATTTTGTATTTCAGTGTAATCTCAATAATATTTCTTGTCCTTACAGATGTTGAGTCCTTCTCTTTTTATAGTTGATTCTAGGAGAAGATGTAATGCCTTTGTCTTAATGAGGCAATTATGAGCAATAAATAACATTAAAAGAAACGTTACACAATCATTTCTATTTAATTCAAATTTTCTAACGTATTTGATATTTAATGCTGTATTTAGACTTTTTTACGTCATCAGATTCGTATCTTCAACTCCTTCCGATCTTCGGTCTTTAAATGACTCGAATAGGTACGAGACTCGTACCTATTTGAGTAACGGTCCACACCTAGGTTGTTTTCTTCTCCTCATATCTGTTGTCTCCCGTGCCTCTTGACTATTTATTGCGTTTTGACCTTTTGACCAATCCATGTGTCATGACACGTCATCTTCAATATTTAGATTCAGTTTTTTTCCAATACACAAAGTATAAATTATTCTGTCTGCTAATTTTGATATGAAAGATCTGGGTGAAGTAAATATGATATTGGGAGTTAAAGTTATGCGGAGTGAAGATGGCATAATGTTGTCATAATAACATTGTGTTGAGAGACTTCTTAAGAAGTTTGAATTTTTTAATGTCACATCTGTGAGCACTCCTTTTGATGCTAACTCTAAGTTGAAAAAGAATAATGGTGACCCGGTTGCTCAGTCTAAATATGCTCCGATTATTGGGAGTCTGATGCATTTAATGAATTTTACAAGGCCTGATATAGCCTATGCTGTGTGTAGACTGGGTAGATATACACATAATCCCAACAAAGAGCATTGGTCTGCATTAGATAGACTAATGAAATATTTGAGAGGAACCATGAATTATGGTATCATATATAGTGGATTTCCTTCTACTTTAGAAGGGTACAGTGATGCAAACTGGATCTCTGATGTCACGACCCAAACTGATGGGCCGCGACGGGTGCCTAAGTCCTACCTGTCAAACACCCCTAAGCATGTGTCTAAGATATGAACCTGATTAACATCTGCTGAATTACGAAAATAACGTACAAGAAGGAAACCTGCCTTCAAGGCATATATACATATACAGGCAGAATACAATGGGCGAATCGGCAAGGTTGCTATAGACAACTATACATCCAAAACTAAAAGCCGACAAGGCCACATAAAACTCAACTAGACATATTGTCTATAGACCTCTAATAGAAACATAGTTGTACAAAGACAGGACTGAGTCACGTCATACCTATATAAATATACACACACATACACATACACATACACATACACATACACATACACATACACACACACACACACACACACACACACATATATATATATATATATATACAAACGTATCGTACCAAAGCCAAAACAACTCTGGATCAAGTGGAGCACGCCAACTCTCGCTGATAAGGGATCCTAAGGAGGGGAACCGTCAGCTTGCCTACCTGCACCTGCAGGCATGAAATGTAGGCCCCGTGAAATAGGGCATCAGTACAAAAAATGTGTAAGGCATGAAAATTAGTACGTAACAGACATAGATGAAACATGGAATATAGAAATATGTCTTTAAATCTGAATAACTTTGTAAATTCTAAACCGTTTATAACGTTATGCACATGCGTATAAATGTCATGTCATGCATAGGTATGGGTGTACATAATATCATCAAGCCACTGAGGGCATCCCATCATATCGTCTCGGCCACTGTGGGCACATCATCATCATATACCAGCTGATCAGGTGGTGATGCGTATATAACTCCGTAACCTTTTCACATATCCCATATACATATATTTACATATATATGCGTATATAACGCCATCTGGTCATGGGTCAATACACATGAACGCAATGCATGTAAAGTACGTAAATAAAATTATTCGGAATGTCATAAGACCATTTTGCCTCTTGAGCAATATCATAAAGTAACATCTTTTCAACTTTCGTATTTTTATGAGACCCATGAACAGATAATAAAATATTATGACACATGAAAATTAAATAACATAGATATATGGACCATGCCAAAAGAAAGAAGGGACGACCTTAACATACCTGTTCCTGGAATTATTTGAACGAATTTGCTTCTGCGAAATATGAACAAAATTCTGCTTGAAATTTTGAAACGAAATTTGGTTGCTCTTTGAAACTTTAATCGAAATGTTGGCTAAGGGGTTGAATTGTTGAACGAAAATGATTCTGCTTTCTCACGTTTTTTGTTTTAAAACCAAAGACATAATGCAAATGTTGTTTGATCTTTAATGAAGTGCTTACCAATTCTATTGGATAATGCTCACAAGAGTCTTCATTTGATAAGACTTGTAAATTAGCCCTTTAAACCTTTTATGACACATGTAAAGGTGAATAATGAGTCACCTTAAACTAAAAAGGGGAGGGCTGACACTTTTCTTTTGGGGGGTGATTTTGTTAATTTTTATCCACTTATTAGTTAACTGGGTAATGTTTCGTTACCCGATAGTTAACCAATTACCCGCATAATTTAAAAATTACCTCAAATTACTTAAAATTCTATTTATTTTTAATATACTATATATATACTCTATATATTATACTACCATGGTCATGTGGTATCTTCACGGTACTAGTTCATAATCATCGGGTATTATCGCTCGACCCGTATTTTATTCCAAATTGGCCACTTTCAACGAAACTCATTTTCTTTAATTCGTGTACTCTTTGTCCTTCAGGATACTTATTTATCGCTTGTTAAAAATAACGTAAATACGTTAACATCAAGATGATCTCATCCCCGAGTCCACGTCGGCTAACCGAAGACGAAACTTTTAACGTACGAAAACGCGAGATGTAACATCCTTCCCCCCTTAGATACATTCGTCCTCGAATGTTCAACTCCCCGAGACCTATATAACTTTGGCAGGGTCGCCTTTGTAACAACACTACTACCAACTCTCCCCTTAGAACCTTAATGTCCCATCGACACACAAGACCATAGTTATGAATAACGACAATGGCTTCACATGACCAACGACAATAACCAACACAAGAATTTATACACGCACCTTGAGGTTATGACGTCTCAGTTGGACCCTTCTCTAAAGGAGGAAATAGGTTGAGATATCTAGACTGCATGTCTTCCTCGGCCTCCCAAGTCATTTCTTCCACATTGTTGTTCCTCCAAAGTACTTTCACGGAGGCTACCTCTTTATTCCGTAGCTTGCAAATTTGTCGGTCTAGAATGGCAACCGGAATTTTCTCTTATGACAAGTCCTTGCCACTCGGGTAGGACCGCTAATGCACTTTCGTAACATAGATACGTGAAAAATCGGATGGATAGACTCCAATTCCGAGGGCAATTCTAACTCATAAGCTACTTGGCCCACTCTCCGAATGATCCTATAAGGCCCAATATACCATGGTCTAAGTTTGCCTTTCTTGCCAAACCTCATCACACCCTTCATAGGTGACACCTTTAAGAATACCTAGTCATCAACCCCGAACTCTAAATCTTGTCGCCGCACGTCGGAATATGATTTCTCACGACTCTGATCTGTCAATAGTCAGTCCCGAATCAACTTTACTTTTTCTATGGCTTGCTGAACCAGGTCCGACCCCTGTAATCCAGATTTTCCAATATCAAACCACTCTATAGGCGACCTACACTTCCGTCCGTAAAGAGCTTCGTATGAAGCCATCCAAATACTGGAATGGTAACTATTATTATATGAGAACTTAATAAGCGGCAGATGATCATCCCAGCTACCTTTGAAGTCTATTACACAAGCTCGTAACATATCATCCAGTATCTAAATAGTAAGCTCAGCCTGTCCGTCTGTCTGGGGATGAAATGTTGTACTAAGACTTACTTGAGTCCCCAACCCTTTTTTGGAAGGAACTCCAAAAGTTAGCTGTAAACTGAGCTCCTCTATCCGAGATGATAGCCATAGGGACATCATGCAGTCGTACTATCTCCTTCATATAAAGCCTCGCATAATCCTCTGAGGAATATATAGTTCTAACGGGCAAAAAATAGGCTGACTTTGTAAGCCTATTAATAATCTCCCATATCGAATCGAATTTACGCTGGGTACGAGGTAAGCCTACAATGAAGTCCATATTGATTATTTCCCATTTCCATGTCGGAATCTCTATAGCCTGCAACAATCCACCGGGTTTTTGATGCTCAATCTTAACATATTGACAGTTAGGACACTGAGTAACAAATTTTGCTATATCCTTTTTCATTTTGTCCCACCAATATACTTCCTTGATGTCATGATACATCTTTATCTCTCCTAGATAGATAGAGTAATGAGAATAGTGAGTTTCTCCCATAACCTGCCGAAGCAGCCATGTAACATTAGGTACACATAATCGTCCTCGATATTTGAGGACCCCCTCTTCTGTAATTTCAAACGACGTCTTCTCCTTCTGAAGGGTGGTATCCCTATAATGAACTAACACAGGATCCTCGTACTGGCGTTCCTTTACTTCAGTTACTAAAGAGGATGTTGTCGTATCCTAAAGAGTAATTCCAATGTCACCTGAGTCCAGTAACCGAACTCCAAGACTAGCTAGCTGATGAAATTCATGGGCTATTCCCCTTTTTTCTGGCTACAAATACAACAGGCTACCCATAGATCTACAGCTTAGGGCGTCGACTACTACGTTCGCCTTCCCCGGATGGTATAAAATATCAACGACATAGTCTTTAAGTAGCTCCAACTATCTCCTTTGACGTAGATTCAATTCCTTTTGCTTGAAGATGTACTGGAGGCTCTTATGATCCGTATAGATATCAACATGAATGCCATACAAGTAGTGCCTCCACATCTTTAGTGCATGAATCACTGCAGCTAACTCTAAATCGTGGGTCGGGTAGTTCTTCTCGTGCTTTCTTAGTTGTCTAGAAGCATAAGCTACAACCTTACCATGTTGCATCAGCACACAACCCAATCCAATGCCTGAAGCGTCGCAATAGATAACACAACCATCGGTCCCTTCTTGGAGTGTTAGAACCAGTGTTGAAGTTAATCTGTCTTTCAATGCCCGGAAACTCCGTTCGCAAGGATTGGTCCGTTGAAACTTAGTTCCCTTTTGAGTTAACTTACATGGGTATCCTAATTTTTTTACAATTCATGAAATTTCCCTCTTTGGAGGCCCAAACTTCATATTTACCCATCAGAATTACACTCTTATCCCACTATTAGGATAATATTTTATATATTCTAAATGTTACTAGTCTTAGACTCCTTTAAGTTCTTTCAGGCCATACTGAGCCTTCTATAACTTAGAAAAACTATCATCTCTCTCATGAGCTTAACCCCAAGGACTTATCCATTCTCACCACCCTTTCACTCATCTTTTCTTATCCTTCCTCGTGTCTTCCTAAAACCTTGTCAAAGGTGCTGAAAGGGAAGAAAATCCCTCTATAAATACCCTGTAATAACCTATCCAACCGAGAAAGCTACGAACCTCCGTCGGTGTTGTGGGTCTAGGCTAAGTCTTCACTGCCTCAGTCTCTTGTGTATCCACTCGTATGTCTTTTACCCGAAATAATATGCCCAAGGAAAGCTACAAAGTTTAACCAAAATTCATATTTAGAAAATTTTGCATACAACTTCCCTTCTTGTATAATTCTGAGCATAGTACGTAGATGATCTGCATGCTCAGCCTCTGAACGAGAATATACCAATATATCATCCATAAATACAATTACGAACGGATCTAAGAAAGTCCTAAACACACGATTCATCAAATCCATGAATACTACTGGGCATTGGTCAGACCGAACGACATAACGCGAAACTCAAAGTGTCCATATCTAGTCCTGAATGTTGTCTTCGGAATATCTCTATCCTTAACCCTTACCTTATGGTACCCAGACCTCTAGTATATCTTTGAAAACACTTCGCACCTTGTAACTGATCAAATAGATCGTCAATTCTCGGGAGCGGGTACTTATTCTTGATCGTCACCTAATTCAGTTGCCTATAATCAATGCACATTCGTAAGGAACCATCTTTCTTTCTTACAAACAACACAGGTGTTCCCCATGGTGACGTACTAGGTCTGATAAAATCTTTTTCAAGCAAGTCCCTTAGTTGTTCCTTTAGCTCTTTCGGCTCTGCGGGGGCCATTCTATAGGGGGAATAGATATTGGATGAGTATCTGGTAGTAGGTCAATGGCAAACTCAACTTCTCGCTCTGGCGGAAGACCCGGAAGTTCATCGGGAAAAAATATCGGGAAACTCACTAACCACTGGTAAAGGACTGAATGGTTGGTAACTCTACTTCCACGTCCCAAACCTGAACTCAGTGATAAATATAGTCCTTTCTGATTATCTTCCTTGCCTTGAGATAGGAGATAAATTTATCTCTTGTCGATGTCGTATTACCTTTCCATTCTAAAACAGGCTCTCCTGGAAATTGAAATCAAATCATCTTTGATCTACATTTGATGTTAGCATAACAAAAGATAACCAATCCATATCAATTATAATATCAAGTTCTACCCAACCGAACACCACGTATCTTATCCTTGTTTATTATCAAATCTATCACGGTCCATTTCGGGCCACATTTATATATATAGGTAGCCATATTAAAACATAACTTGCATAACTAATTTAGAAAAAGTCTTATATACATAGGGGTCGACCAGGTCGTAGACACGCCATACCCAAAACTATATACAGGATATTGTCTGCAAAACGTCTAAGTAGGCATAACCATAATATGTATAAGTCGGGGCGGGGCTCCCTACGTCCTCACAAAACAACCTAACATATTTAGAACCCTGACTTGGTAATATTCCAAGAAGAGCTGGAACTCACCAACCTAAAACTGACACTTGGAGGTAGTCGATAGTAGAGGGTCCTTGCCTCGTCCTATATAAGAACCTCGATCGGACACACTTCAAAGCGGAATCTTCATATCCTTATCAGTTACCTTCCTCCTCTTGGTCTGACTACTATCTTCTTCCTCTGCATATCCCATAACATACACCGACGAGCCTTGATTGACGGACTCCCAAGACTGTGGACTATCCGGAACCTCTGAAGAGCTGGTGTCCTCAAATACCTCGACATAGTTTTGAGCCTGAGGGAATCCCGGTTGTGCCAACCCATGCATTATTCCCCTCATACCCTAATCAACGGGTTATGAAACTAAGGGCCTTGGTGAGGTCGGAACTCCTCTCACCCCATCTATTGCCGGAGTGGTCAAAACAGCTCGAACGGATGACTCATATGGATCCTCGGATGGATCCTTCTCAATAGAACCTAGATTGGTCTGAATCCATAGTATAACTTATCTCTCTTTCTAACACCTTCGTAGACTTCTGACCCATGCTAGCGGCTGTAGTCTTCGGAGGCATCGCTGAAAACGTAACACATCGTTAGAAACATGAATGCTTATATCGCACGATTTAAGATAATAAGAGAGGATAATATCCTATATGTCTTGTAGCCTCCTGTCTATAAGTGTGGTGCACAACACACCCATAAATAAGACTCTACTGGACACGATCTATAGACAACCCAAGGACTGAACTGCTCTGATACCACTTTTGTCATAACCCAAACCGATAGGCCGCGACGGGTGCCTGAGTCCTACCTGTCAAATACCCCTAAGCATGTATCTAAGATATCAACCTGAGTAACATCTGTTGAACTACGAAAATAACATACAAGAAGGAAACCTGCCTTCAAGGCATATGTACGTATACATGCAAAATACAATGGGCGAGGCGGCAAGGCTGCTATAGACAACTATACATCCAAAACTGAAAGCCGACAAGGCCACATATAACTCAACTAGACATACTATCTACAGACCTCTAATAGAAACATGGTTGTACAAAGACGGGACTGAGGCACGTCATACCCATATACATACATATATATATATATATACAAATGTATCATCGTACCAAAATCAAAAGCAGCTCTGGATCAAGTAGAGCACGCCAACTCTCGCTGATCAGGGATCTTAAGGAGGGGGGACCGTCAGCTTGCCTACCTGCACCTGTGGGCATGAAACGCAGGCCCTGTGAAATAGGGTGTCAGTACGAAAAATGTACTGAGTATGTAAGGCATGAAAATTAGTACGTAACATACATAGATGAAACATAGAATATAGAAACACATCTTTAAATCTGAATAACTTTGTAAATTCTAAAACGTTTATAACGTTATGCACATATAAATGTTGTGTCATGCATAGGTATGCGTGTACATAATATCATCAAGCTACTGAGGGCATCCCATCATATCATCTCGGCCACTGTGGGCACATCATCAATATATACCAGCTGATCAAGTGGTGGTGCGTATATAACGCCGTAACTTTTTCCCATATCCCATATATATATATTTACATATATACGCGTATATAATGCCATCTGGTCATGGGTCAATGCACATGTATAAATGAGTAAAATGCATGAAAAATACGTAATAATCTCAATATTTCTTCCGGATAAACCTTTCCAACTGCGTATTATTCTGAGACTCATGAACAGAAGATAATAATAATTCTCATGGGGAATCAAGAATATAGACACCCCTACTATTTCTATGAATAGAGTATTTTATGGAAACTGTATGTTTGCTCGTTTTTCAGTATCATATGGATCATGCCAAAAGAAAGAAGGGAGGGCCTTAACATACCTGTTCCTGGAATTATTTGAACGAATCTGCTTCTGCAAAATATGGACGAATTCTGCTTGAAGTTTTGAAAAGAAATTTGGTTGCTCTTTGAAAATTTAATCGAAATGTTGGCTAAGGAGTTGAATTGTTGAACGAAAATGATTCTGCTTTCTCACGTTTTTGGTTTTAAAACCAAAGATAGAATGCAAATGTTGTTTGGTCTTTAATGAAGTGCTTACCAATTTTATCGGATAATGCTCACAAGAGTCTTCATTTGATAAGACTTGTAAATTAGCCCTTTAAACCTTTTATGACACATGTAAAGGTGAATAATGTCGTGTCATGCATAGGTATGGGCATAAATGTCGTGTCATGCATAGGTATGGGTGTACATGCGTATAAATGTCGTGTTATGCATAGGTATGTGTGTACATATTATCATCAAGCTACTGAGGGCATCCCATCATATCATCTCGGCCACTGTGGGCACATCATCAACATATATCAGCTGATCAGCTGGTGGTGCGTATATAACGCCGTAACCTTTTTTCATATCCCATATACATATATTTACATATATACGCGTATATAATGTCATCTGGTCATGAGTCAATGCACATGTATAAATGAGTGAAATGCATGAAAAATACGTCATAATATCAATATTTCTTCCGGATAAACCTTTCCAACTGCGTATTATTCTTAGACCCATGAACAGAAGATAATAATAATTCTCATGGGGAATCAAGAATATAGACACCCCTACTATTTCTATGAATAGAATATTTTATGGAAACTGTGTGTTTGCTTATTTTTTCAGTATCATATGGACCATGCCAAAAGAAAGAAGGGAGGGCCTTAACATACCTGTTCCTAGAATTATTTAAACGAATTTGCTTCTGCGAAATATGGACGAAATTCTGCTTGAAATTTTGAAACGAAATTTGGTTGCTCTTTGAAAATTTAATAGAAATGTTGGCTAAGGAGTTGAATTGTTGAACGAAAATGATTCTGCTTTCTCACGTTTTTGGTTTTAAAACCAAAGACAGAATGCAAATGTTGTTTGATCTTTAATGAAATGCTTACCAATTCTATTGGATAATGATCATAAGAGTCTTCATTTGATAAGACTTGTAAATTAGCCCTTTAAACCTTTTATGACACAAGTAAAAGTGAATAATGAGTCACCTTAAACTAAAGGGGGGGGGGGGGCTACGTTTCTTTTGGGGGTAATTTAATTAATTTTTATCCACTTATTAGTTAACTGGGTAATGTTTTGTTACCCGGTAGTTAACCAATTACCCGCATAATTTAAAAATTGCCTCAAATTACTTAAAATTCTATTTATTTTAATATACTATATATATACTCTATACATTATACTACCGTGGTCATGTGGTACCTTCATGGTACTAGTTAATAATCATCGGGTATTATCGCTCGACCCGTATTTTATTTTTAAATTGGCCACTTTCAATAAAACTCGTTTTCTTTAATTCGTGTACCCATTGTCCTTCAAGACCCTTATTTATTGCTTGTTAAAAATAACGTAAATACGTTAACGTCAAGATGATCTCATCCCCGAGTCCATGTCGGCTAACCGAAGACGAAACTTTTAACGTATGAAAATACGAGATGTAACATGTGATTCAGATGAGACAAAATCCACTAGTGGATATGTATTCACCCTTGGTGGTGGTGCAATATCTTGAAAATCAGCTAAACAGACAATCATTGCTAGATCGACTATGGAATCAGAGTTTGTAGCTCTGGAGTTAGCTGGTTCTGATGATAAGTGGCTATGAAACTTCTTAGCTAATATCCCTTTAATAAAGGACGTATTGCCTCCTGTGTCTATGCATTGTGATTGTCAAATGACAATAGCTATTGCAAAGAATAAAACTTATAATTGTAAAAGTAGTCACATGAAACTGAGACATGATGTCATAAAACAGCTGTTGAGAGATGGAATAATTTCCATTGACTATGTGAAGTCAGATATAAATTAGGCCGATCCTATGACTAAACCCGTGGGAAGAAAATTAATTCTTCAAACCTCAAAAGAGATGAGGTTAAGGCCGACATGTTGTCAATAGAGATGGTAACCCAACCTATGTGATTGGAGATCCCATGAAGTAGGTTCATATGGGTAATAACAAGTCGATATTGCTATTGATGTACTAAAAGAGAGTGCTTGACTGCTACTAATTGAGAGGCTGAGTAATAATTCTTAATGAAATTCATAGTCCTTATGGATGGTGTATTTAAAATCAATATACACTTGATGAATTCACCTATATGAGAGTGGAGTGGGCCGCTCCTATGAGATTTTGGTCTAGTCTCTAGAGCTCTCATGAATATCAGGCACGCGCATGGCCTATTGGGCGCAAAACCGTGTTGAATCCAACAAGTTTGGTTCATAGTCCACAAGACACCAAACCTATTATATTTAGACCATACAAATCCAACAAGTTTATTTTTGGGTCTTTAAAATAGTGGGGGACTGTGACAATATTTTAAAGACAAGTGTCTTAGCCTTTTAGAAGACTATGCCAAGTGGCAAACTTGATTAGCCACTTTCTTGCCATGCAATTTCAAGTATAAATAGTCATCATTTGGCTGCACAATAATCATTCCATCAGAAGTGCTTTTCCACTTAGCCTTCTTGTCTTTCTCTCTTAGCTTCTCTTATTTCCATTTTCTTTGCCCTATTCTCTTTTCAATTTTGTTAGATTATTGTAATATAAATATTTTGCCGATTTCTGTATCCTCTAAATAAATTAGAGATGAGCTTGTTTAATCCTGGGGAAACATTTCACATTGCTGAAATAATTTTTTAGGACAATGCCCAACACGACTCAAGTCAATCCGTATATCCTTTTATAAATAATATTGAAACAGTATTATTATTGGTATTTTCGGTGTCATTTCCCTATAGTAACTTCATTTTGCATCATACCATTTAATGTTTATAAATTATAATAATATCACGAACTGTCTTGCACTCTTTTATTTGTTTTCTTTTCTTATTCACTGACCCTTTCCAAACGAAACTTAAGGGAGAAATGACAATCGGCATATTACTGCATCTTTTTTGGTTAAGCACGGCATCCAATGTTGAAAATATATGCGAGTAAAGTAATTCTTAAAAAAAAAAAGAACTTCATTTCTAGAAAAGAGATATTTTTTCAATTTCAACGCATCCTTCCTTCATGATTTTGGTGTTTTACTTCTGAAAGGTATCATACTGGAGATAAAATCTAGTTCTCACACCCATATATAATGAAATGCAATAACTGATTTAGAGCACAATCTATGGATTTACGAGAATTCAGTAATTTTTGCATATATATAAACAATCTATAAGTATTTAATTGTGAATTATTATTCTTATCTTATATTACAAACAACCCCCTAAGGGTTCGTTTGGTATAAGGGATAATTAATCCCGAAATTAAATTTGAAATAAATTTATTTCTTATTTGGTTGAGATAAAATTATAGTATAATTAATTTCGAGATGAATTATCCCAAATTATAATATTTTTTTATTCCTATAAAAGGATAAGATAACTAATCCCAAAATAATTAATTTCGAAATAATTAATTATAGAATAACTTATTTCTCGACAAGACGAGCCCAAGAATATACTTACTCTATTTTGTTACTTTGCTTTGACTTGAAGGAGACGCGAAGAGTAATGAGCCAAACTTAAAGGTGAGGGAGGGTCCAATCATTCAGCGGCAACAGGCAAGGCAGACAACTCGAGGCTAGCTGGCTCTGTTCCTTGTGGACCCACCTCCGAATTTTATATTTTTAAAATTTGTAGTATATGTTTACTAGATTTCAAAACTGGCATATGTTTAATGACTTGACAATCAGACCAGCCGAGAATTTAAATGGGAGTTTAATATAATTTTACCCACAAAAATTAAACTAATTATCCTGCTTATCCATTAATTTTTCTACCCACCAAACTAATTACCTTTCCTATCTACTGTGGTTTGTGGGTGATTGTTTCTTTTTTTCTCATGTTCTTTTTTATTTCTCTGCTTTTTTTCTTTCTTTTCTCTTTTTTTTTCCTCGTTTTTTTCTTCTTTTTATGTTCTTTTTTTTACAGAATCATATTACTTTTTATTTTCTTTTTTCACCATAATCTGGTTGAATACTCAATTTGGCTCGTTTCTTTTTATTTTTTTTATTTTTCTTTCCGTTTGTTTATTTTTTTAATTTCATGTTCCTTTTCTAATTTCATTCAACTTTTTTTTTAAATTCCATTTTTCCCATATTACTGTTTTATGTCTTCTGACATCAATTTCTTATACAATAAGTATTATTTTTATGGAACTTCATCAAAAAATTCATTTAAGAAAATATTTGCAAGGACCTAGTTGAAAAAATTTAAAAGATTAAAAAATAACTTATTTATTATGATATACTGTTATATTATATTGTATACTATAACAGTATAATGTCACTATAACCATGACTTTAGCTCTGCATAATAACACCTAGATGATTCAACAAATAACAGTCGAAATATACTATTATGGTATATTGTATACTATTACAGTATATTGCATATTATTACAGTATACTATAATAATATATTATATACTATAACAATATATTATTGCAGTATAGCTATATACTCCTATAGTATATTGTATATCGTAGCGGCATACTATTAATTAATTGTGTTTTTTTTCTTCGATTATTACAGTATACCGTTGTACCATATTGTATACTGTAGCGGTATACTGTTGAAGGACAAGATGCGGGAGTCGAGGCTGAGATGGTTCGGACATGTTAAGAGAATAAGCATTGATGGTCCTGTTAGGAGGTGTGAGAGGTTGGCCATGGAGAATTTGAGAAGAGGGCGAGGTAAGCCTAAGAAGTATTGAGGAGAGGTGATTAAGCAGGACATGGCGCTGCTTCAGCTCACTCAGGACATGACCCTTGATAAGAGGGTATGGAGGTCGAGGATTAAGGTAGAAGGTTAGCAGGTAGTTTATAGTTATTCACCCATAGTCTTAGTAGCATGCATGTCCCTTCATATTCTTAGTTTTTTATTACGTTATGTGGTTTTGTTTGCCTCAGGTATTGTATTCCTTGTTGTTGTTATTTGGTACCATTTATTCTTTATCTCTCCTCTTTTATCTTCCATCCTTCTTCCTTCCTTGCTTTCCTCTTCTTCTTCTTGCCCTTCCTGAGTCGAGGGTCTATTGGAAATATCCTCTCTACCTGTTTTAGGTAGGGCTAAGGTCTACGTACAGGCTACCCTCCCCAGAACTCACCTGCTGGGATCAAACTGGGTTTGTTGTTGTTGTTGTTGTTGTTGTTGTGGTATACTATTGGGTAACTTTGTTCTTTTTCGATTTTCAGCTGAAAATTTTAATCTCAATAACTTCAAATCAGCTCCAACTGCGATCAAATTTCAGTATGAACTTCTAGAAGGTATTGTAAATAATGTTTAATAGCACCAAAATCACAATTAAATTCCGAGAAATGACTCGAACTAGAACAAATATCGACAAGAAAATATAAAATTTATAGGGAGGAAAAGAGCATTGTGTGGCGATGAAAGGTATTCAATAGGCGAAGATTTCATTCAGCAAGAGAAAATTAAACTACATGCGCGCAGTGAGTTAATTGAATCGTAATTTGTAGATATTGAGCAAACCTCTTTTGTTGTATACACAAAATCATCACACTACTCCTTGCACCCATTAATTTTTCAGTATTTTACTTTGCGAATATTATAAAAATATTGCCTATCAAATAAACAATTTTATTTATATGAAAATAAAAGCAAGAATAATTGGAGAAAATCGATGAAGAGAGAAATAAAATGTTTCTTACCTTGGATTGAAGGAAGAAAGATCACGTATGGGTTAGGTATATGTTTATTGCTCCTGAAGCCTTTAAAGACTTTCTTAATGGATGAACGGTTAATAATTTTATAAGAAATATGTATATATAGTAATTATTATCCAAGTGGGTACAACCGGGTAATTAGTTTAAGTTTAATAGGTAGTCCCATAAATTCTCCAATTTAAATATCTGATGGGAGAAAATTGGCAATAAAGATTTTCTAAAAGCTTGACCAAACACCTTAACTATGGAAAAAAAATATTTTTTTTCAAAAAACAAAATGCTTTTGGTTTTGGAGAAGCTTGGTCAAACATGCTATAAACTTTTAGAAGAAAAAAAGTGCTATTGAGTAGAAACAAAAATAATTTTGGAGAAGCAGAAAAAAATTGTTTCTCCCCAAAAGTACTACTTACAAATACTTTTTAAAAGTTTGGTCAAACATTAATTGCTGCTCAAAAATGTCTTTCAAATTAATTAGCGAAGCACAAATTATTTTTCACCAAAATTATTTTTGAGAAAATCTTAAACCTTAGAGCCCGCCAAAAAACTGGTTATTTTGAAAAGTATTTTTTTTAGAAGTGCTTTTTCCAAAAGTACTTTTGAAAAAAAAAAAAATTGTGTTTGGCGAATTCATTTAAGTACTTTTTGCAACATTAGTAAACAAATTTGTGTTTGGCCAATCTTTTTAAAAAGTACTTTTGAGTGTCAAATTACGAAAAAGGATAGTAGTAAGGTCTTATAATTATTTTAAAGAGAAAAATAAACTTAAATATATATAGTAAGAGACTTTTATTTATTTTTTATTTTTTTTAGATTGAAATATAAACATAAAGTAAACATACATATTAAAGATTCAAATCAATATAACATATATAATTATACTAAAATATATAATATTATCTAGTATAATTACTTATTGTTATCATTCAGTATGAATTAGAAGTCTATTCCACAAATTACTATAAATTGATAATCCACCATCAAATAATAAGCAAAGTTACTCACACATGATACTATTTCTCAAAAATTTCATTTCTAATTCTATCACACAACGCCTTCATATTAGTAGAAGACTTGCCTTGCATCTCTAAAAGAATACTGGAAGGCCCATCTCCTTCCTCAATTTCAGCAGTAATATCTTCATTAGCATAATAGTTGAATTCCTTATTGGCAGAAGAATGTCATCGGATGAAATTATGTATAGTCATGGTAGTTGTAACAAGATGATTCTGAGTGTCAAACTTGAATGATGACATTGAGCGTAAAATAGAAATAATTTTAAATATGCAAAATATTATTGTTTCCAAAAAAAATACTTAAATATGTTTAAATTCAAATTCAAAAAGAGTGTAACTAATTATTAACAACACATAATGCATAATTTTTAAAAAAAAAATTTAAATTCAAAAAGAAAGTAATTATTACCTAACCTAATTAACTTTATCCTAAATTGCCGAGTGACTTATTGTGAGACTGTCATTTGGCTTAATGTGAAAGCCTTTTCTTCTTCTTTTAATAATATATAGATTATGCGATGCAATTGTAAATTTTTACCTATTTGTAGGTAATTTTCATAAACTAGACTTGATAACTATTTTAAAGATTCAGGAATTAATAGCCTATAACAGAAGAAAGAGAATTGATAATCCAAAGAAGGATATAAATAATTTTCTTTAGTGTGTCCAAAGAAGAAGATAATTTGAAAATTTATAAGATATTACACAAAGAAAAAATCAAAAACAAGAAAAGTCAAAAAAGGATTTGGAAAGTTATAATATATTCATATATATGACATCTCTAATTTTAAAAGAGCCTAGAAACAAAAAAGAAAAGAAAAAGCTTAACTTAGTAAGAGATAATTTGAAAAATATAAATTCATATAACGAGGATAATTTTATCTTGAATAAATTAATTTTCTGCTCTTGCTTCTTTGAAGCAATTAGAATTTTCAGATTTTTCCCAAAAGCAGAAAAACTGCTTCTGATGCTGGCCAAAAGTACTTCTCCGTCTTGGTCAAACAGCTTATATATATATATATATATATATATTTTAAAAGTACTTTTTTTGAGAGAAAAATGATTTTGACCTCCTAGAAGCTGGGTCAAACAGTCTGTAAGTTTTTCGATGACCATGCTGGGTAAGTTAATAATCCACTACATATATCTACTAACACGTTTCCAAATAAATAAGTTCTGTTTATTTGTCTCAAGAGAATAATTCAATACCAGGTGTTACAATTCAAACTACGATGTAAGAAATAAAAGCGACAAAAAGGCTTAAAAGGGTTCTAACTCCTCAAAATTGGCATCAAGCAATCTTTAATCATTCTCTCTAATCTTCACTACCACAAACACTGAAAACCCTCTTACTTTTTAGTTCTTGCTCTTAATAGTTGGCTACCTTTGCATGAACAAAGAAACCGTGTACTATTGTACTAATAAAATCGGGGGAAAAATTTTAGAAATAGCCTCATTTACAGCTGGTAATTGAAAGATAGCCACAGTTTTAAAGGTAATTGAAATTCAGTCACTTTTTCATTTAAAAATAAAAGCTGAACAAAAATACTGTTAAAAATTCGATTTTTTTATTTTTTTTACATATGAGATTCCAGAATAATGTGCTAGCTAGGATTTCATAATGCATGTGAAGTAGTTCCAACATAATATGTTGGAAGTTTATACGCATGAGCTCCATAATTCAGCATATTATGCTGGAACTTTCCGTGTTTCAGCTAGGTATTTTTATTTAGATTTTATCATCGCATAAAATAGTGATTATTTTTCAACGATTTTACAAACACGGACTATTTTTTCGATTACCAATTCAAACAGTGGCTAGCCCATTCTATTTTGACATAAAATCTCCCTCTTGCCATCTTCAATCTTTCCTGCTCCATGGTCCATGTTTAGGATGTGATGAGAAAAAGGGTTCTATTTATCTCAGACTCAGAAATGAGGATGGTGACAAGATGCTGGGCTGTAGAAAGCTCCCAAATGTCAATGACCCAATACAACTTAACAGCCCAAACTGCTTTTTCTTGTTAGGCCCTAGAGAAATGATAACCATAATAGAGATAACCAAATCTTTATCACAATCTCGGTTCTGCAAACATATATATATATATATATATAGTCATCATTTTCTTGAAAAATATTATTGGGTCGAAAACACAATATTATGGGTGTTTGAAAAGACACGATTTTCCATTTAGCCGATCGACGACTGCTAGAGTTTATGAAGAAAATCATTTGTATCTCTGAGGGGATATTTAGGTGTACTGGAAAACAGAAAGTTTATCCGCTTTAATTTGTGATAATTTTTACTGCTCGGTAACTCAAGCCGCGGTTGCTGCAGATCCGTTTTCACTATGAAAAACCTATGAGTCTCAGTATTTTATGGTTAAGTAGTACAATAAATGTAAAAGCATCGTTGGATGATGGTACTTTAATTTTTCCTTCCTCACGAACCTCAAACAAGAAACCAACTTTGTCTTCTGCTCAACTAATGATTAGAGTTCTAAATAAATTTATGAGGCTAGTTAAGAATAGGCTTTAAATTTGTTAAAGCACTTTTATTATTATTGTTATTATTATATAATTTATTTTCATTGTTACTTTTATTTTATTTTGGCATGATAGATGATATGAGTTACACTTAAAAAAAAGTGAGAATTCAAATCGTCGATTCCAACTTTATTTGCATGATTATTATTGTTATTGTTGTAAAGAATATAACTCAACATGGAAAAAAATAAAGAGTTTCTAACAAAAAAAGATATTTGGTTAACAAAGGTATGTTATGTGATCATATCAGAATAATTAAAGACCAGATCGATAGCTAAAACTCAGATGGTTCGGGCACATTCAGAGGAGGAGCACTGATGCACCGGTGAGGAGGTGTGAGCGACTGGCTGTAGTGGGCACGCGGAGAGGTAGAGGGCGACCTAAGAAGTATTGGGGAGAGGTGATCAGACAGGACATGGCGCGACTTAGGATTACTGAGGACATGACCCTTGACAGGAAATTATGGAGGTCGAGCATTAAGGTTGTAGGTTAGGGGAAAGTTGTGAATATTTCTACAGCACAATAGAGCGAGACTAGCCAGTTAGGTGTTAGACTAAGAATGTCATTGGTCGTCTATTGATGCAGGGCTTTACCTGCTAGTTTTTACTATACCAGCCATCTATTTCGTATTTCGTATTCTGTAGTTCATATCTCTTAAATTGTTGTTATTTTGTTATGCATTATTATGGTACTAATATATCGTCTCCTGTTGTTTTTTTGAGCCGAGAGTCTCCAGGAAACACCCTTTCTATCCTTCGGGGTAGGGGTAAGGTCTGCGTACATATTACTTTCCCCAGATCCCATTTGTGAGATTATACTGGGTCGTTGTTATTGTTGTTGTTGTATAGATAGCTAAAACAGTGATTAGTTGAGTGGCTTTATCCTAAAAGGTCAATCTTGCTTTCTTCTCAAGTCCACTAAACAATACTCTGCGCTACCTTTTCTTTTTTTGACTTTCAGTGTGATTTCTTTTCTTTCTTTTTTGCACTATCATACCCAAAAATAACTGCGCGTAATGGTTCATAATAGGTAAGATTAAAAATAAAATAAATTATTTATTCAAATAGGTTAGATTACACCGATATATATATATATATATAATGAATCCCATGCGCTTTATCCAGTTTAACTAAATCAACGCGCCATATATATAAACTTGATCAATAACTAGAATCATCTATGACACTTGCTTATTTTGATCAAGTTGAAGCGCGCGTAGGGGGCTGAAAATAAAATTCTGTGCAAATCCGAGTGTCTATTTGCAAAGAAATCAAATATTTTTTCTGAAAGCAAAAGTCATTCATAGTGGAGAACAGGAAACCCTAGGTGATTCAATAACTTTTTTGGTAATTAACCTATTTGTTTAGTTTCTTATCACTGCATTAGGAAAAATTGCATTTATATATGCAAGTGATATGTTGAGACACGTGGATTGGTCAAATAGTCAAAGAATTATAATTAGTCAAGAGGCACGGGCATCAGTAGAAACGAGCAAAGGCAAAGGAAGAAGCACGGGAGGACATTTGAAGGATTCAGCGCCCGTACCTATTTAAATCATTTATCAAAAGTAATGGATCTGACCATAATAAAGAGCACAAATACGAAATTCGACAGGCATTAAATATTAGATACGTTAGAGAATTTGTATTGATTACAATGATTATGTAACGTAGCATTCAATGTCTTTAATTATTCATAATAACCTCATTATGATTTGGAGGAAACACATATCTTCAAGATACCTATAAAAAGGAGGTATCTGGTCACTTGTAAAGACAGGACACAGTTGGAATATACTTTGATTCACTTGTTTTTCTCCTTATTACACTCCGGTTACTATAAAGTACTTTCTTCTATATATTCTTTTGATTATCAGTAACCCGCGTTCTTCTAAATTCTAACTTTGACTGAAATTCTATTTTTTGGTTAAACAAATTGGTTCCGTTACCGGGAATCTGATAATCTATTTTCTTTTCACTTGACCTTCCTTGTTACATCAATTATGTCAAATAACAATGACAACACCCCAGGAAACCAAGAGAACCAACAAAGTCAGGGAGGCCCACAGAATATTAACATTTAAGTTCCAACTCCGCAGGACTCTCCACGACAATCTCGTGAGGGTACTCCTGATGGATCTCAAATAAACGAGTATGCTCAATTTGAAAATGCTGAAGCTGTTGATGAAGCTTTACAGAAATTAATTACTACTCAAGTCAACAAAGCTGTTGAGGCGCTTGTTAACCTGTTACCTGTTGCAACACCCACACCTTCTCCAAATAATAACACTATAGAAAACCCTCGTTCCGGGCTTGTTAACTCAGGCAGCGGTGGAACTCCCAGTAAACCGCATGAGAGAGAACCAGGTAATGTAATTAATTCTGATTTACAAAATTTAGTACTAAACTTGTAGAAACAGCTCAAGGAGCAAAGTGAACGCATAGAGCAGATACCCGGGGTGCCGCCCATAATCAAAGGGGTAGACATGGACAGATATTCGCAACAACCCTAGAAGTCAAGTGCTGCCCCACTCCCAATTCCAAAAAGTTCAAAATGCCTGATATTCCAAAGTATGATGGAACAACAGACCCACGAGACCACGTGACTGTATTCACAACGGGCGTAAAAGGCAATGATTTGACTAAGCAGGAGATCGAATCGGTATTAGTCAAGAAATTTGGTGAAACACTCACCAAAGGAGCACTAACATGGTATTCCCTTTTACCTGAAAATTCTATAAACTCTTTTGCTGAGCTTGCAGATTCTTTCATCAAAGCACACTCGGGAGCCCAAAAAGTGGAAAAAAGAATGGAGGATATTTTCAAAATTAAGCAAGGAGATTCAGAATTGCTTAGAGAATTCGTGGACATATTTCAACGCGAAAGAATGATATTGCCGCGTGTACCTGATAACTGGGCACCTATAGCTTTCACAAGTAATTTGAATGAAAAAAGCTCGGAAGCTACGAGGAGACTCAAGGAAAGCCTTCGAGAATTCCCAACTACAACGTGGAATGATGTTTATAACAGGTATAACACGAAGTTGAGGATTGAGGAAGATACTGTTCCCCGATCTCAAAAAGAAGAAAGTATACGTTCAAGACGTGTAGAGAACGAAAAAAGATCCGGTAAAAACAGGTACGAGCCCTATATGGGACCTGCGGGGAAAGACTCGCGGTCAAAACATGATAATCAAAGGCACGATCACAGATCAAGAAACAGAGAATCAGGTTCTTCATCAAGATTTAGGAACGAGCGAAACAACTATGAGTCACAGGATGATGATAGAAATTTAAAAGCAAGATTCGGAGGTTACAACTTCAACGTCAGCACCTCCGAGCTCGTAGCTGTTTTGAAAAGCATGAGAGATAAGGTTCGATGGCCAAAGGAAATGAGATCGAATCCAAACAGACGCAACCTTGACCATTGGTGCGAGTTCCATAATGATCACGAGCATAAAACAGCAGATTGCAGATTTTTACAAAGTGAAGTTGATCATTTATTAAAACAAGGATATCTTACTGAGTTGTTCAGCGAGAAAGGCAAGCAAGCTTACATGAAGAACATGCAGGAGCCTCCTAAACCACCTTCTCCCAAAAGAACTGTTAACGTTATAAGTGGGGGTGAAGACATCACAAGTCATATACTGCAGCTAACAAAACTTCCAAAATAACTATTACCCAAGGGAAACGGGTGCGGAATGTTCTAGAAGAAGGCAATATTACATTCAATGATGCAGATACAGATGACGTATTAATCCCTCATAATGATGTACTGGTAATATCTTTAATTGTGCATGATACTAATGTGAAACGAGTTTTGATTGATCCAGGTAGTTCCGTGAACATTATTTTGCTAAGAGTGCTACGTGAGATGCAAGCTGAAGATGGAGTAATACCAAAGGCGTGCTCTATCTGGATTTGATAATTCCAGTGTCGTCACAAAAGGAGAGGTAACACTCACCACTTTCGCTGAAGGGGTCGTCAAAGATACAAAGTTCCAGGTAGTAGACATGGAGATGGCTTACAACATGATTCTGGGGAGACCATGGATTCATGAAATGGATGCTGTTCCTTCAACCTTGCATCAAGTTATCAAACTTCCATCGCCATGGGGAATTTGCCAAATTCGCGGAGATCAACATACGTCCAGGGCTATTAACTTCGTTGCAGATACAAGCACAAGAAGTGGAGGCAAATAGCAATCACAGAAGGCAGTTGAGGACATCAAAACACAAACCTCAACTGAATAAGGGCGAACAGATGTAGACTCAAGGCCTGATACTATTAAAGAACCAGAAGAGAATGAAGATATCAAAACAACGATAGAGGAATTAGAACCTGTCGTGTTATTCGCTCAATGGCCTAATAAAAAAGTCTATGTCAGAGCTAATCTTGACCAAGGAATGAAAGGTAAGTTAATTGAATATTTGAAAACTAACATTGACTGTTTTGCTTGGGCCTACTCCGACATGACAGGAATACCACCGGAGGTGATGACTCATAAACTAAATGAAGATCCGTCATATCCTCCTGTGAAGGAAAAGAAAAGAAAGCAGGGAACTTTTAAGAATCAGGTGATTCAAGAAAAAGTCCAAAAATTGCTAAAAATTGGTTCCATTCGAGAGGTAAAATATCCTAACTGGTTAGCCAATATTGTTGTGGTTCCAAAGAAAAATGGTAAGTGGCGGGTTTGTGTAGATTATACAGATCTTAACAAAGCCTGCCCTAAAGATTCTTTTCCACTACCACACATAGATCAATTGATTGATGCAATTGCAGGTCACGAATTGTTAAGTTTTTTAGATGCATATTCAGGTTATAATCAGATTAAAATGGATCCGGCAGATGAAGAAAAAACTTTATTCATAACAGACAGGGGGAATTACTGTTATAAAGTAATGCTTTTTGGTCTAAAGAATGCAGGTGCAACGTATCAGAGGTTAGTTACCAAAATGTTTCAGGAATATTTAGGAAAGACAATGGAGGTATATATAGATGATATGCTTGTTAAAACTCAGTACTCAAAAAATCACATATCACACTTATCTGACACATTTTCAATTTTGCGCAAATTTAATATGAAGTTAAATCCCGAAAAATATGCATTTGGCGTTGCATCAGGCAAGTTTTTGGATTTTCTTGTTTCTAACAGTGGAATTGAAGTAAATCCTGCATAGATTAAAGCCATTGAGGAAATCCCTGACATACTTTCAAACAAGAAAGAGGTTCAAAGATTAACAGGGAGAATTGCGGCCTTGGGAAGATTCATCTCTAAATCATCAGAGAAGTGTTTTAAATTCTTCTCAGCCCTTAAGAAGCAGGATCATTTTGAATGGAATGAAGAATGTAAACAAACATTTAGGAATTTGAAAACGTACTTATCAAATCCACCTTTGTTGGCAAAACCAAAGGCTGGGGAAAAGCTACTCCTCTACCTTGCAGTTTCGGAGGTGGCGGTAAGTGCTGTTTTGGTCCGAGAAGAGCAAGGTAAACAATCACCTATCTATTACGTAAGTAAATCTTTGTTAGATGTAGAGACGAGGTATCCTCAGTTAGAAAAACTTGCACTTGCGTTAATCATGGCATCTAGAAAGTTAAGACCTTACTATCACTACTTTCAGTGTCATCCTATCGTTGTGGTAACTACCTACCCTTTACGTAACATATTACATAAGCATGAGTTATCAGGTAGGTTAGCTAAGTGGGCAATAGAGTTAAGTGAATACGAAATTGCATAACAACATAGAACTGCTATAAAATCACAAGTATTAGCTGATTTCGTGGCTGATTTTAGTCAAGGAATACAGTTAGAAGCAGAAAAAGAATTACAGGTGTTCAATGGAGCTAACCTAGGAACTTGGACTTTGTTCACTGATGGCTCATCTAACGTGAGAGGAGCAGGTTTAGGGGTAGTATTGGTACCACCTACGGGTGAAACCATTTGGCAAGCTATTAAATGTCATTCCATAAATAACAATGAGGCAGAATATGAGGCTATGATTGCAGGTTTAGAACTGGCACGGGAACTTGGCATAAATCAGATTATAATCAAGAGTGATTCACAACTCGTAGTTAATCAAATGCTGGGGACTTATACAGCCAGGGAAGCAAGGATGCAACAGTACTTGGAAAAGGTACGGGAATTGATAAAACAATTTCAAGATTGGAAAATTAGACAAATACCCAGGGACGAAAATCTTGAAGCAGACGCCCTAGCAAATCTCGCATCTGCGGCCAACGTGGCAAACGATGCAAATGCCTCAGTGATACATTTATTTCATTCAGTTCTTGATCCTGATGCGAATGAGGTAAATTTTAATAACTTAACTTGGGACTGGAGGAACGAAATTGTTGCTTTTTTGCAGTATGGAACTGTCCCTGATGACAAGAAAAAGGCTTATGCGCTTCGTAGGCAGGTCGCTCGGTACTGCTTAAAACAAGGCAATCTATATCGTAAAATGTTCGGTGGACCCTTAGCAAAATGCCTTGGACCTTTGCAAATAGAGTATGTAATGAGAGAAATACACGAGGGTCATTGCGGGAATCACGTAGGTGGAAGATCACTAGTAAGAACCTTAATTAGGGCAGGTTATTACTGGCCTAAAATGGAAGAGGAGGCAGAAAGTTTCGTGGCCAAATGTGATAAATGCCAGAGGTACGGTAACAATATGCATAGACCTGCAGAATTATTACATCCGGTCATTGCGCCATGGTCATTTATGAAATGGGGAATGGATATCGTAGGTCCATTACCGCAAGCAAAAGGACAGGTAAAATTTTTGCTTGTTCTCACTGATTATTTTACTAAATGGGTAGAGTCAGGTGCATTCAAACAGGTGCGAGAAAAGGAAGTCAGAGACTTTATTTGGCGGAATATCATATGTCGATTCGGCGTACCAAAGGAGATCGTATGTGATAATGGTCCTAAGTTTATTGGAGCACAAATCACGGAATTTTTTCAAAGCTAGCATATTAAAAGGATTACGTCAACACCCTATCATCCGGTGGGTAATGGACAGGCAGAATCAACGAACAAAGTCATTATCAACAATTTAAAAAAATGACTAGAGGAATCAAAAGGAAACTGGCCTGAAGTGTTACCTGGAGTTTTATGGGCATATCGCACAACTGCAAAAACAAGTACAGGAGAAACACCGTTCTCATTGGTTTATGGAGCTGAGGCTTTAATTCCAGTTGAGATAGGGGAACCAAGTACACGGTTCACACAGGCGACATAAGAATCTAATGACGAGGAGATGCGGGTCAACCTAAATTTACTCGAGGGGCGGAGAGAAGTTGCTTTAATAAGAATGGCAGCATAAAAGCAAGTCATAGAACGATACTACAATAGAAAAGCACGCCTCAGGTTCTTCAAAATTGGGGACTTCGTGCTTAAAAAGGTTTTTCAGTCTACAAAGGTAGCTAACACAGGGAAATTAAGTCCAACATGGGAAGGACCCTACAAAGTGCGTGATGTTGCAGGAAAAGGAGCATATGAACTGGAGACAATGGATGGCAAGATACTACCTTCACATTGGAATGCTGTTCATTTAAAGAGATACTATTTCTAAGGAAAACCCACGATCAGGTATAACCATTTTAGAATTGTTAAAATTTTACTAATGATTTTAGATGATAGGCAAAACGCTAACCCGTACTAAATGATGAGTCACGACCTGTAAGGCACATGGAGTAACCTAAAATTCCTGGCCTAAGGTTACAATTATTCTGATAGAAATGCAAACGGGTTATGCAGTCTTCATCTATAATAGTCCCTCCGGGTCTCGTATGTTTTTCCTTTTCAGGAAAAGGACTAAACGAGAGAAACTATCAAGTGCTCGAGGTTTCATACTTCAACACTCAAACACTTGGGGGACTACATAATATACACGGACATATGTATAAAGAAGGCAAAGCAGATTAAGGAAAAATCAAGCCTGAAAGAGTCAAGTACAGAGTAAAAGTCATAAAGCCACAAGCTAAGGCCAAAGAAAAACCTCACTATAGTTAGGGCAAAGGCTATGTACTAAAACGGGTTATAAGGAAAAACCCCGTGTCTATTATTCTTCTTTTGAATCTGTTACAAGAAAAACAGTTACGAGAAAGTTATAGATGTAATTCAAATACATGTAAAGTTTTATTCGGAACTAGACAAGGTTCAAAAATAAAATCTTGTCAAAGTTATTTCAGAGAAACATGTGTATTCCTATTTTTTTGTCGTATGATAATACCATTATGAAGTTGAGACATCTTCTTCATTAAATATTGGAATATAAAAGGGCCCTCTTTTATAAAACTCATGTTTAAATTAATCATGAGGTTAACAGAAGCATTTTTCGGAAAACAAAAATGCAAATTATTCTGTAAGTCCTTAAAAATAAAGGCGAGAATAAAGCAAGCAGAAGTTTAAGATAAAAAACTTCTTAATATGTAAAAAATCTAAGACTAAGTTCGAACTTAGTCATAAAACTACGAAATTGTTTAGATTGCCCCATTAAAAGACTTGGGGACTGATGTTTCTAAAATCAACCCTCAAATGAAGTTAAGGGTTTGATTACAATCTTCCAAAATCAAAACAAAAACATTTGAATGATTAAAACTGGTCACCGAGAAGTTTGTGGTATTGAGGCAGGAACGTCAATAATAGCAGGCTCAATTTGGGCAGGTGCATCAGCAGGCGCGATTTCAACTTGGCTTGCAGCAACGGGCTCGATCGGGTTTGAAATAGTCATGATACCCGTATCAGCTTCAATATTCATGAGAGCTTTAGCCATGGGAACTTCATCCACGGGAGAAGGGAAGTCCTGAGTTTGTTGAGCCTTTTTCAAAGGTTTCGTTGATTTTAGCTAACTCCAACTCCAGGTTGAAGTTTTCTTGGCCAGCTTCAAGTAGGGTATCACGACGGGAATTCAAAAAAGCCCAACTTGCCTCAACAGCAGATTTTTCTTCAAGGATCTCATAATCCTTTTCCCAAGCAGCGATCTCATTTTTTAGCTCTTCATTTTCAGCCAAGGCGGAGCTGTGGGAAGCTTGAAGAGAGGCGTGGGAGCATTCTAAAGCACGCACCTTATCAGCAGAGATTCTGAGGTCTTCTTGTGCTTGAGTCAAATTTTGCACAAGCTCCCCAACGTAAACTTCCTTTTGGTTTAAAAGAGCCTTTAATTCTCTGATCTCTTCGCTAGCTTTAGATAGCTGCTCTGAGAAGGAGGACTTGAGATGCTCTTTGTCTTTCTCTGCTTGGTGTGAAGAAGCTTTTGTAACAACCAATTCTGAAGTTAAAGCTTGTACTCGCTGCTCTAAGGTATTCTTGCTCTCTTGTAAGCTCTCTATATCAAGCTGAGCACTCTCAAATTGCCCCTTCCAATTGGTTGCTTCCAATTGAGAGTCGCGTGCTATCTTCTCCAAAGGGGCAATTCTTCATCAATTCTGTGCCGATAAGATTGGCCTAAAAAAAGAGAAGAAATAAGAATCCCAAAGATGAAAAATTTTGCAAAGTAAAAAAGGGAGAGAAGGAAAATATCTTCAGAGTGGCATGCACGATATCATTCATTAAAGTCAGGGAACTGTGGCTTTCTAGCTTTGCTTTTTCAATTGGGCCAATAAGAGGCTCCAGCCATACATTCGCCTGACCTGACTTTCTCAAAAGGTTGTTCTTAGCAGAAATTTCAATAGTTACCCGCCTTATAGCGGCACTTCTACTTGAAGAGCCCGTTTCAGTATGATGAACTATAGGAGGGGGAATAATCAAAGGAGAGGTCGGAGAAGAGGTAAGAGCAGTAGAAGAAGGAACAGAAATAGCTGGGGACGGTAAAGAAGGAATCACAGGTACGAGTAATGAAAAAAACGATAAAGGTACTTCGTAAAACAGGCTCGTCATCTTCACGACCAAATCCACTGACGAAAAGTTGGTCGATAGACTCACGAGTATCGTGGGGAGTGACGTCATCATCAGGAATTATTATTGGGGTTTCAACAAGTTCGGTAAGAGAAACCGAAACTTCAACTTCGTCATTGGAAACGATGCGTCTCCTAACTCGTGGCCTTGTTACCAAGGAACTCTCATTTTCCTCTTCTTCAGAATTTTCCTCTTCAGCAGCCTTCCTTTTCGCAAAAGAGGAACGCAAGACTATTTCTCGGACTCTCTCTAAAGAGATACTGGTTCCCGAAGGAGTACGAGTCCCCAAAGAGACACGAGAGGCTGCAACTGCTTCAACAGTAACCCCTCGAATAGTAAATCCTAACAAAAAGAAGGATAAAAGTTAAAACAATAAAGGAGAATATAGGCACGAAAAGAACAAAATGTGAACTCTTACCATGAGTCTTTACCTTCCAACCAAAGCGGTTAGAAAGTGTTTTCCAAGATCTACCGTCCATCGGCACGATCTTCAGCAATTTATCTACCCAACCACGAAAATTGGGAACATCCCCCACAACTTCCATGGTTGCTAAAAAAAAGGGGGGGAGAGGTAAAATTAGAAAAGCTGATAAACTTGAAAGAAGAAGGTACGAGAGGGATAAAAGACCTACGTACAAAATTTCACTTCTCAGGGAAGGGAACATTATCTTCACCCGCTAAACCAACAGTGGGGGCAGCAACAAATCGGGCATACCACCCACGATCCTTGTCATCTTCAGGGCTCACCAAAACCCTCTTACTCCTGGCTACTAGTGTAAAAACACCATTACGAAAAAGCCTAGGTGAGTAAAGATGAATCAAGTGAGGGAAAGTAAAAAGAGCTTCAACTTTAGTGGCTAAATGCCTTAAACAGGCAAAAACCCTCCATATGATTGGGCCAATTTGACCCAAGCAGACATTGAAGAAACGACAAAATTCAAGAATGACTGGGTCGATTGCTGGTCTAAACCCTAAAGTAAAAGGGTAAGTGTAAACAAAAGAGAACCCAGTTAAATAGGAAGTAATTCTCTGATTCGGATAAAGGATAATAATGAGAAAATCATTACTCCAGTAACAGTCCTTACGAACCACAGGAGTCAAAACCTCTGTAATTTGAGTAGGGTAAGCATCGACACGATCTAATGCGAAAACCTGATTTCTAAGAGATTCCCTATCATGGTAAAAAGACAATTCTGAAGGGACTATCTCATCTACTAAAGGTTCGCGTAAAGGTTCAAAATGATCTTTACCCCTAGAAGAAGATTTGTGAGAAAGAGAACCTCTAGTTCTAGAGGAAGGACCAGAACTAGAAGAAGGCATAGACGAACCACCTCGAGTAGATCCTAAACTACGAAGTCTACCTCCCCTTTTGTGCCTAACAGGGGCATTGGAGAAGGAGTCAGTAATGGAAACTCTCTCAGGGTTAGGGCTTGGAGAAGACATATCGAAGAGGAATGATTTAAGGAAGAAGTAAATAGAGATTTGGAGAAATAAGTGTTCAATAAGCTTTATGTGATAAAAGACAAGGGAAAAAAATTATATTTATACCGATAAGCAACCGCCAAAGGTAAAAGTGCGGAGGTGGAAAGACCATAATTATGATAACTGGCATTTCATTAATAGTGGAACCGTAAAAACCTTGAAAAAGACTGCAAAAACTGCAGAGCCAATGAAAAATTGATACGTGTACGAAATATTAAATGGAAGTGACAATTGAAGCGTCAATTTTCTCATAGCATTAATGATGACAAAAATTCTCGTTTTAATGAAATTCACTTCTCAAATATTCAATTGATGAATAAATGGAAAGTGGGGGGACTATCTGTATTGGAAAAAATTGCATTTATATATGCAAGTGACATGTTGAGACACGTGGACTGGTCAAATAGTCAAAGAATTATAATTAGTCAAGAGGCACGAGCAGCAGTAGAAACGAGCAAAGGCAAAGGAAGAGGCGTGGGAGGACATTTGAAGGATTCAGCGCCCGCACCTATTTAAATCATTTATCAAAAGGAATGGATCTGACCATAATAAAGAGCGCAGATACGAAATTCGACAGACATTAAATACTGGATACAGTAGAGAATTTGTATTGATTACAATGATTGTGTAACGTAGCATTCAATGTTTTTAATTATTCATAATGGCCTCATTATGATTTGGAGGAAACACATATCTTCAAGATACCTATAAAAGGGAGGTATCTGGTCACTTGTAAAGACAAGACACAATTGAAATATACTTTGATTCACTTGTTTTTCTCCTGATTACACTCTGGTTACTTTAAATTACTTTCTTCTACATATTCTTTTGATTATTATTAACCCGCATTCTTCTAAATTCTAACTTTGACTGAAATTCTATTTTTTGGTTAAACAATCACGTTATTAATTAAATTGTGTTTTCTTTTTCCACTATATATGCTGTTTTAATTTGATTAGTTAATATTCCTCTCAACAGTGAAAAATTCTACTGTGCTATAATTTTGTCGTCAACAAAAGATTCTCAAGATTGAGTGTTCCCTTGGCATCTCTCACGAACTCTAATTTCATCTGGATGACATTTGATATCTTATAATTAAATCAACTTTTGACCATTACGATATTGTGTCCTCATCAAAGTTATTATATTATACCCTCAAATTCGTTACGTTAGGTGCTATACTTTTTAATAGTTTTAGATCACGTTTTTCAACTAATAAATTACTTAGGGATCGTTTGATAGTTTGGTAGGATATATAAGTATAGTACTAAATAGGGTGTATTAGTAATGTTGGAATTAGTTATACTGAAATTATTTGTTATTGATTGTTTTGTTTGGTGTATTAAAAATAACATGCATTGTATATATATATATATATATATATATATATATATATATATATATATATATTTAAAATTATTTATTTACAAAAATTCCCTCATAACAACTTGGAAAAGGATTTGAAAGGGTTGTTTGTTTAAAACCATTATTGCCAATGTCATGATTTGCTATGTATAAAAATAATACCGAATAAAATGTATATTGAATAAGTTAAAAAACACTACCAAACAAAGAATTAATAATATCAAAATTAATACATGTATTATTTTTCATAATATGTCCTACTAAACGACCCCTTTAATGTGGTGTAGTGACTGATGCAGTTATAGATGTCTTATATGTACAAAGTTTAATGATCAGTTTTTGTCAAGAAAATAAGAGGGAATAGGAAGAAAAAGGAAGCACCCTTGAGCAAAGAAAGTCAAATGAGAAAGAAATCAAAAAAGAAAGGCAAATCCGCAAAGAAAGAGAAAGCAAAGAAATTATCAAGTGTAAAGCAAAGAAACTGCATCTACATCTCCATTAGGGGTGGGCGTTCAGTATTTCGGTTCGGTTTTTAGAATTTCGATTCGGTATTTCGATATTCGGTTTATCAATTGTGTATACCAAATACCGTACCAAATTATTTCGGTACGGTTCGATATTTCTTATTTTGATTCGGTACGGTTTCGGTTTTTAACAATCAATGCTAATTGCTAAGTGCTAACTGCTAAGTTATAAGTGAAGTGCTAACAAACAGTGGACATGCACAGCACAATTGAAATTCACTCTAAAAGAATGTTTTTCAATATTTTGGACATGCACAGCACAAGAACGTGCACATGGCTGAAAGCCTGAAACACCAACACTGTAATTTTCACTCTAATTTGACACTATAATTTTCACTCTAAAACTGTAAAACAACTGCACAAGTGCACAACCACAAGTCCACAACGTGAACGTGCACAAGCAGTCAAGCACAACTGCACATGGCTGAAACCTGAAAGCCTGAAACTGTGAAACAAGAATAACATCTGGTCATCTGCAGTTGCACAACTATATTACTGCACAAGAATAACATCTGCAGTTGCAGAATAATATCTGCAGTTGCACAACTGCCAACTGCACAATGCACATTACTGATTACACAGTTAAACACTTAACACAGTCCAACAAGTCCAACAACTTAAACACAGTTAAACACAGTCCAACAAAAACAGTCTTAACTCTTAAGTATTAAGACTTAAACACAGTGCAACTGTGCAACACTGCAACTGGCCAACTGCAAATCTGCACAGTCTTAACACTTAAACAGTTAAACATAGTGCAACAAAAACAGAGAGGGCATCCCTCAACAAACAGTCATGACTCTTGAGCAGTAGCACGGGGCATGATTGCACTTGAACCTAAAAAAAATATAAATCATAAGTTAGAATATTATAGTTTGATGATAATAAAACAAAACTACACAATATTAAGTATATCATTATCAGTTATCACCAAACAAATAGAGTATTAAACTTACCACTCAAGATGCAAGTTGCAACTATACATCAAACAATGCTAGTAGTGCTTCCATTATTTTCCATATCTAAAGATAATACAACCAAATATGTCATACAAAAGAAAAAGCATGATATATTATTTTGAATTAAAATACACACAAAATATTAAAGCTTACCAAGCTCGATTTCCTCAAGATACTTCAAGTCTTCTTCAACATTAATAGGATTCTTCTCTTCTCTAAGCCAATCTTGAAGACAAATAAGAGCTTGCACACATTTAGGAGTCAATGAACTCCTAAATGAATCAAGAATACGACCACCAGTGCTAAACGCGCATTCCGACGCCACACTAGAAATTGGAATTGCCAACACATCACGAGCCAACTCCGAAAGAATAGGAAATCTGGGAGCATGTGTTTTTCACCAACTTAAGATATCAAATTCTTCACTATAAGGCTCTTGTTCTTCACTAATGTATTTATCCAACTCCGATTTAGCACCCCCATTTCCATTGTCTTCCTTTTGTTTCTTCAAGCTAAGCTTAGTTCTTATTTTTGATTCACTTATAACACTCCCACTAGGTGTATTAGATGTGTTGTTAGATGAAGTAGAACTAGATGGAGATTGAGGACAAGATTCAGTTGAATACTTTTTTAGATACTCTCCAAACAAAGAATTCATATAAGCATACACCTCACCATTTATTTTCTTCCCTTTTTCCTCCCCAAAAAGTTCTCAAGTGCTCCCTCAACATATTCAAATTTGTTACGTGGATCCAAGACGGAAGCAATAAAAATCATTTTATTCATCTTTTCAGGCTCACCCCAATACTTCTTGAACTTTTCTTGCATTTGCTGAGCCATTTTTCTCAAATGCTCATCCTCACTAGCTAAACACATTTTCAAATGACAATAAAGTTCAGATACATCCTTAAAATGAGAATTACAAGTGACATAACGTGAACCTGAAACTTTTTTAGTTAGCTCGTGAAATCGTGCAAGAAACTCTATCACATTCCTCACATTCACCCAATCATCAGATTCAAGAGGACCTGTATTACCACCATCTTCACAAAGATGAGAACATTGATATGCAGAAAATCCATCATCAAAAAGATGCAACTTGTCAAAGGCTAAAAGAACTTCTTAGATTTTGCCTCAATTCACCGTAAACTTCATAACAATTCCTTGTTATTGTTCTACGAGAAGGAATACGAAATAGTGGTTGAGTTTTTCTCATAAACTTCATAAAGCCTTCATTTTCTACAAAGCTAAATGGTAGTTCATCAGTAACTATCATCTCAATTAAGGCCCTCCTAACCACTTTTTGATCAAATTTCCAAATTGATCCTTCATCATTTTGGCAAAATTGAAAATTTAGCTTTGTTTGACTATTATCTTCTGCAATTTTAAGTGGGTATTCTTTGCATCTAAGCAAATGATTCTTCAATCCTGTTGTTCCATTCTTAGATGAATTAGCAGCATAAGCTTGTTTACAATATCGACACCGTGCTTTCCCAACCCCATTAACCTCAAATTTATCAAAATGGTTCCAAACGTCAGACCTAGGTTGCATTGCTTTCCTTTTCTTGGAATCTTGAGTATCAATGGTGTTGGTGTTACTATCTACCGTAATAGGAAAACTTTCACTAGAACCAACATCACTTACTTTACTTATATCTTCCATCTATACAAAATTAAACAAATATAAATATAAATGAACAATCAACAAATTAACTACCTAGCTATCAGTAACAATCAACAAATTAACTACCTTGCTAGTTGCTACCCTACAAAATTAAACAAATATAAACATAAATTCCCAGTAACAGTTATTTTGAAACCAAAATCTACAAATGAATTAAACAGCATGAACGTGATACAGATGATATTTTCCTACTAAAGGGAAAAGCTCGGAAGAGCAGTTCATTCAATCAGCAGTACAACCAAAATAAAGCGAAACATACCTTTGAAATTGAAATTGAATCGAGCTCGGAACACTGGAACAGGACAGCAGCGTCTTCGACACTTCGTTTTGCCCGGAATTTGTGAGGAGTGAGGAATCGAATCGAGCTCTAAATCACCGCCTATGATATTTTCCTACACTGGAACAGTATACTTCGTTTGATGCAGAAAATCAGACCATTATAATTTAAAGGCCCATGCGGAAACTCAAAAGTCAAAACTTAAGCAGTCGTAGACCGGTGAAGATGAGATGAGAGTGAGACTTACAAAACGTAGACTGATATCCTAAGCAGTCGATTCTCGTCTAGACTCGCAGACTGATATGTGATATCCTAGACTCGCAGAGTCGCAGACTCGCAGTCGTCCAGTCGATGACTCGATTCTCGTCTTCTTCTTCAATAATATCTCCAGTCGATGATATCTCCGGTCGAACTGTCGAATAGTGAAGCCTGATTTCTGAAGCAGTAAGCATTAACCAAGCCCTAATGGCTAATGAGTAATGCCTTATGCGGTTATGCCCTACTTTGAGGAATTGAGAATGCCTAATTTGAGCCTATAATTGGGCTTAGTAGTATTAATTTTCGGTATTTCGATTTACCAAAATTGTAGAAGTATAAAACCGAAAACCGAACCGAAATACCGAAAATTCATAACCGAATTAGACCGAAAAACCGAAAAAACCGAAACCGAAATATCAAATTAATTTGGTTCGGTTCGGAATTCGGTTTTTCGGATTTTATGCCCACCCCTAATATCCATCTCATAACTGATAATTTATACAACAACAATAATAAGATATTCGGTATAATCCCATAAATGACGTCTGAAAAGAATATTATATACGCATACCTTACTTCTATCTTGTGAAAGTAGAGAGAATATTTCGATAAATTTCCGACTCAAAAAAAAAATTCAAAACATTTTTGAAAAATAAAATCGATAGTGAAGAAGTCATGAAAAAATAGTAAGGAAAGCATTTGAAAAAAGACGTATTAACTGATGATATCCATCTCATTGAAGAAATATTAGGCATGTGCCTAATAAAAGTTTCTTTGGTTTGGTAGCCAATCTTGTTGACTTGGTTTGGTTAGGTAGCCAACCTTGTTGAATTAGTTTGGTTTGGTAGCCAACCTTGTTGAATTTCTTTGGTTTGGTAGCCAACTTTGTTGAATTGTGAAAAGTGTGTGTAAATTGTCAAATATTGTAGGCTTTAGAGAGTGAAGCTTTGGCTATAAAAGGAGAGCTTCAACTCTCATTTCTTCACACCAACAAAGAGAGAAAGAAAGAGTGAGATTTCACATACAGGGTATAAGAAAATAGTCTGTGAGGAAAATAGAGAGTGAGCAATATTATAGTGAGGTGGGAATATCAAAAGAGGATTATTTCTTTGAGTGTTGTAGTGGTCTTTGGAGTATTTTACTCGAACCTACAAAGTGTAGAATTCCTTACTATAGTGATATCAGTTGCTCCTCTCGGGGTCGTGGTTTTTTCCCTTATTAAAAGGGTTTTCCACGTAAAAATCTTGGTATCGTTGTTACTCCTTTATTCTTGTTAATTACCGTATCTCGATGCTACATTATTATTCCGCTTTTATTACCGTGAATATTATTTCTGTGGGGGTTTATTCCCAACAACTTGTATCAGAGCACAAGTTCTGCTCGTTCATCGAAATACTATTTACTATCGGTAGTACTATACTCGGTGAAAAATAAAAATGTCCGGAGTAAAGTACGAGGTAGCAAAATTCAACGGAGATAACGGTTTCTCAACATGGCAAAGAAGGATGAGGGATCCGCTCATCCAACAAGGATTACACAAGGTATTAGATGCTGATGCCAAAAAGCCTGATACCATGAAAGTTGAGGATTGGGCTGACTTAGATGAAAGAGCTGCTAGTGCAATCAGGTTGCACTTATCAGATGATGTGGTAAATAACATCATTGATGAAGACACTGCACGTGAAATTTGGACAAGGTTGGAAAGCCTATACATGTCCAAAACGCTGACAAATAAATTGTACCTGAAGAAGCAGTTATACGCCCTACACATGGGTGAAGGTATGAATTTTTTGTCACATTTAAATGTGTTTAACGGACTAATCACACAGCTTGCCAACTTCAGAGTGAAAATCGAGGAAGAAGATAAAGCCATCTTGCTATTGAACTCGTTGCCATCTTCGTACGATAATTTGGCAACAACCATCCTACACGGTAAGATTACTATTGAGTTGAAAGATGTCACATCGGCTCTTTTACTCAATGAAAAGATGAGAAAGAAGCCTGAAAATCAAGGACATGATCTCATCACAGAAGGTAGAGGCAGGAGTTATCAAAGGAGTTCGAACAACTATGGTAGATCCGGAGCTCATGGGAAGTCAAAGAACCGATCCAAATCAAGAGCCAGAAATTGCTACAACTGTGATCAACCAGGTCACTTCAAAAGAGATTGCCCAAATCCAAGGAAGGGAAAAGGTGAAACCAGTGGCCAGAAGAATGACGACAACACAACCGCCAAGATGCAAAACAATGATAATGTTGTCCTCTTTATAAATGAGGAAGAGAAATGCATGCACCTGTCAGGTCCAGAGTCGGAATGAGTGGTTGACACAGCGACATCTTTTTTGTAGATATGTAGCAGGTGATTTCGGCACAGTGAGAATAGGTAACACAAGTTACTCAAAGATTGCGGGGATTGGTGACATTTGTATCAAGACAAATGTCGGATGCACATTGGTTCTAAAGGATGTGCGGCATGTACCTGATTTGCGGATGAACTTGATCTCGGGAATTGCTTTTAGATCGAGATGGACGAGAGCTATTTTGCAAATCAAAAGTGGAGACTCACTAAGGGATCATTGGTGATTGCAAAGGGAGTTGTTCGTGGCACATTATACAGGGCAAATGCAGAAATATGCCAAGGTGAATTGAACGCGGCACAAGATGAGATTTCTGCAGATTTGTGGCACAAAAGAATGGGTCATATGAGCGATAAGGGATTGCAGATTCTTGCTAAGAAATCACTTATTTCTTATGCCAAAGGTACAACGCTAAAACCTTATGGCTACTGTTTATTTAGTAAGCAACATAGAGTCTCATTTCAGACATCGTCTGAAAGAAAATTGAATATACTTGATTTAGTATATTCTGATATTTGTGGCCCAATGGAAATTGAATCAATGGGCGGTAACAAATATTTTGTCACTTTTATTGATGGTGCATCACGAAAATTATGGGTTTTATATTTTGAAAACCAAAGATCAGGTGTTGCAAATTTTCCAGAAGTTTCATGCTCTAGTAGAAAGAGAGACGGGTCGAAAGCTAAAGTGTCTCCGAAGTGACAATGGAGGTGAGTACACTTCAAGGGAATTTGAAGAATATTGTTCAAGTCATGGGATCAGACATGAAAATATAGTTCCTGGAACCCCGCAGCACAATGGCATAGCCGAGAGGATGAACCGCACCATTGTGGAGAAGGTGAGAAACATGCTTAGAATGGCTAAACTGCCTAAGTCATTCTGGGGTGAAGCAGTTCAGACAACCTGTTACCTGATCAATAGGAGTCCATCAGTTCCGTTGGCATTTGACATCCTAGAGAGAGTTTGGACCAACAAGGAGGTGTCCTACTCGCATCTGAAGGTGTTCGGTTGCAGAGCTTTTGCACATGTACCAAAAGAGCAGAGAACAAAGTTGGATGATAAATCTGTTCCCTGCATATTTATTGGATATGGAGATGAAGAGTTCGGGTACAGATTGTGGGATCCTGTAAAGAAGAAGGTCATCAGAAGCAGAGATGTAGTCTTTCGAGAAAGTGAAGTTGGAACTGCTGTTGATATGTTAGAAAAGGCGAAGAATGGTATAATTCCTAACCTTTTTACTATTCCTTCTACTTCTAACAATCCCACAAGTGCAGAAAGTACGACCGACGAGGTTGTCGAGCAGGGGGAGCAACCTAGTGAGGTTATTGAGCAGGGGGAGCAACTTGATGAAGGTGTCGAGGAAGTGGAGCACCCCACTCAGGGAGAAGAATAACCTCAACCTCTGAGGAGATCAGATAGGCCAAGGGTAGAGTCATGCAGGTACCCTTCCACAGAGTATGTCCTCATCAGTGATGAGGGGGAGCCAGAAAGTCTTAAGGAGGTGCTGTCCCATCCAAAAAAGAAGTAGTGGATGAAAGCTATGCAAGAAGAGATGGAATCTCTACAGAAAAATGGCACTTACAAGCTGGTTGAACTTCTAAAGGGTAAAAGACCACTCAAATGCAAATGGGTCTTTAAACTCAAGAAATATGAAAATGGCAAGCTAGTCAGATATAAAGCTCGATTGGTGGTTAAAGGCTTCGAACAGAAGAAAGGTATTGATTTTGACGAAATTTTCTCACCTGTTGTCAAAATGACTTCTATTCGAACAATTTTGAGCTTAGCAGCTAGCCTAGATCTTGAAGTAGAGCAGTTCGATGTGAAAACTACATTTCTTCATGGAGATTTGGAAGAGGAGATTTATATGGAGCAGCCAGAAGGATTTGAAATAGCTATAAAGAAACACATGGTGTGCAAATTGAATAAGAGTCTTTATGGATTGAAGCAGGCACCAAGGCAGTGGTACATGAAGTTTGATTCATTCATGAAAAGTCAAACATACCTAAAGACCTATTCTGATCCATGTGTATACTTCAAAAGATTTTCTGAGAATAACTTTATTATATTGTTGTTGTATGTGGATGACATGTTAATTGTAGGAAAAGACAAGGGGCTGATAGCAAAGTTGAAGGGAGATCTGTCCAAGTCATTTGATATGAAGGACTTGGTCCCAGCACAACAAATTCTAGTGATGAAGATAGTTCGAGAGAGAATAAGTAGAAAGTTGTGGCTATCTCAGGAGAAGTACATTGAATGTGTACTAGAACGCTTCAACATGAAAAATGCTAAGCCAGTCAGCACACCTCTTGCTAGTCATCTAAAGTTGAGAAAAAAGATGTATCCTACAACAGTGGAAGAGAAAGGGAACATGGCTAGAGTTCCTTATTCTTCAGCAGTCGGAAGCTTGATGTATGCAATGGTATGTACTAGACCTGATATTGCTCACGCAGTTGTTAGCGGGTTTCTTGAAAATCCTGGAAAGGAACATTGGGAAGCAATCAAGTGGATACTCAGGTACCTGAGAGGTACCACGGAAGATTGTTTGTGCTTTAGAGGATCTGATCCAATCTTGAAGGGCTATACAGATGTTGATATGACAGGTGACATTGACAACAGAAAATCCACTACTGGATATTTGTTTACATTTTCAGGGGGAGCTATATCATGGCAGTCTCTAAGTTGCAGAAGTGTGTTGCACTTTCAACAACTGAAGCAGAGTACATTGCCGCTACAGAAACTGGCAAGGAGATGGTATGGCTCAAACGGTTCCTTCAAGAGCTTGGATTGCATCAGAAGGAGTATGTCGTCTATTGTGACAGTCAAAGTGCAATAGACCTTAGCAAGAACTCTATGTACTATGCAAGGACCAAACACATTGATGTGAGATATCATTGGATTCGAGAAATGGTAGATGATGAATCTCTAAAAGTCTTGAAGATTTCTACAAGTGAGAATCCTGCAGATATGTTGACCAAGGTGGTACCAAGGAACAAGTTCGAGCTATGCAAAGAACTTGTCGGCATGCACTCAAACTAGAAGACAGTGCTACCTCCTCTAGATGAATGAGACTGGAGGGGGAGATTGATGATGTCCATCTCATTGAAGAAGTATTAGGCATGTGCCTAATAAAAGTTTTTTTGGTTTGGTAGCCAACCTTGTTGACTTGGTTTGGTTAGGTAGCCAATCTTGTTGAATTAGTTTGGTTTGGTAGCCAACCTTGTTGAATTTCTTTGGTTTGGTAGCCAACTTTATTGAATTGTGAAAAGTGTGTGTAAATTGTCAAATATTGTAGGCTTTAGAGAGTGAAACTTTGACTATAAAAGGAGAGCTTCAACTCCCATTTCTTCACACCAACAAAGAGAGAAAGAAAGAGTGAGGTTTCACAGACAGGGTATAAGAAAATAGTCTGTGAGAAAAATAGAGAGTGAGCGATATTGTAGTGAGGTGGGAATATCAAAAGAGGGTTATTTCTTTTGAGTGTTGTAGTGGTCTTTGGAGTATTTTACTCGGACCTACAAAGTATAAAATTCCTTACTATAGTGATATCAGTTGCTCCTCTCGGGGCCGTGGTTTTTTCCCTTATTAAAAGGGTTTTCCACGTAAAAATCTTGGTGTCGTTGAGAGGGTCTCACCTAGGATAACCTTGCAGTCCTCACACAACCTTCTGTCGCATCATAGGCTTTTGGTGATGGACATTTGTATTAGGATAAGGAGAAGAAGAGGTCAGTACAATGACGCCCCAGGATTAGGTGGGGCGCCTTAACAGAGGATAAATCTAAGGAGTTGGAAGGAAGGTTATCGGCAATGGGAGCTTGGAGGAGTGGTGGGGACGCAAACACAATGTGGTCGACGACGGCGGACTGTATAAGAAAGGCGGCGAGAGAGGTGTTAGGGATATCTACGGGCCGCAATGGTGGTCACAAAGGAGATTGGTGGTGGAATGCAGTTGTCCAAGGTAAAGTGGAAGCGAAGAAGGCGGCTTACCTGCATTTAGTAGGGAGCACTAACGAGGAGGAGAAGAGAGAGAACAGTCAAAGGTATAAGGTAGCTAGGAAGGAGGCAAAGATGGCAGTGACGGAGGCTAAGACGACAGCTTTTGCTCGTCTGTATGAGGAACTAAGGAACAAAGGTGGGGAGAAGAAGTTATTCCGACTCGCTAAGGCGAGAGAGAGGACAACTCGAGATCTAGACCGGGTGAGGTGCATAAAAGATGACGACGGCAAAGTTTTGATGGGAGATGACCAGATTAAGAGGAGGTGACAAACCTACTTTCATAAACTTCTAAGTGAAGAAGGAGATCAAGATATTAGACCTGGGGAATCGAGGAATGCCGACAGTCACCATGAATTAAGTAATTGTAGGGACATTGAGATCGATGAAGTCATGGAGGCAATGCGTAAGATGATAAGGGGCAGAGCTACCGGGCCATACGAAATTCCAGTGGAACTGTAGAGGTGTGTGGGTAGAGCAGGCTTGGAATAGCTTACTGCATTGTTTAGTGTTATATTCAAGACTAATAGGATGCCTGAAGAGTGGAGGTGGAGTACAATGGTCCCGGTGTATAAGAACAAAGGCGATGTCCAGAGCTGTAACAACTATAGGGGCATCAAATTACTAAGTCATACCATGAAAGTTTGGGAGAGAGTGGTAGAAATGAGAGTGCGAAGGACGGTGTCTAATTCAGACAACCAGTTCGGGTTCATGCCGGGGCGATCTATCACAGAAGCTATCCACCTTATTAGGAGGTTGGTGGAACAGTACAGGGATAGGAAGAAGGACCTTCACATGGTGTTTATTGATCTGGAGAAAGCGTACGATAGGGTTCCTAGGGAGGTCTTATGGAGCTGCTTAGAGGATAAAGGGGTCCCGATTGACTATATTAGGGTGATTAAAGACATGTATGATGGAGCTAAGACTCGGGTTAGGACAGTAGGAGGCGACTCTGAACATCTTCCAGTTACTACGGGGTTGCACCAAGGGTCTGCGCTCAGCCCATTCCTATTTGCCCTGGTGATGGATGCACTGACTCATCATATTCAAGGGGAGGTGCCATGGTGCATGCTATTTGCTGATGACATTATTCTAATTGACGAGACAATAGGCGGCGTCAACGAGAGGCTAGAGATTTAGAGACATGCTCTTGAGTCTAAAGGTTTCAAGTTGAGCAGGACGAAGACGGAATACCTCGAGTGCAAATTTGGAGTTGAGCTGACGGAAGCGAGAGTTGAAGTAAGGCTTAACTCTCAAGTCATTCCCAAGAGGGGTAGTTTCAAGTACCTTGGATCGGTTATCCAGGGGATCGGGGAGATTGACGAGGATGTCACACATCGTATAGGGGTGGGGTGGATGAAGTGGAGGTTAGCGTCGGGAGTCTTGTGTGACAAGAAAGTGCCGCCGTTACTAAAAGGTAAGTTTTATAGAGCAGTGGTTAGGCCTGGCATGTTATATGGAACTGAATGTTGGCCGGTAAAGAACTCACACATCCAGAAGATGAAAGTAGCAGAGATGAGGATGTTGAGGTGGATGTGCGGGCATACAAGAATGGATAAGATGAGGAATGAAGATATTCGAGAGAAGGTGGGCGTGGCCCCCATGGAGGACAAGATGCGGGAAGCAAGACTCAGATGGTTCGGGCACATTCAGAGGAGGAGCACTGATGCACCGGTGAGGAGGTGTGAGCGACTGGCTGTAGTGGGCACGCGGAGAGGTAGAGGACGACCTAAGAAGTATTGGGGAGAGGTGATCAGACAGGACATGGCGCGACTTAGGATTACTGAGGACATGACCCTTGACAGGGAATTATGGAGGTCGAGTATTAAGGTTGTAGGTTATGGGAGAGTTGTGAATATTTCTACAGCACAATAGAGTGAGACTAGCCAGTTAGGAGTTGGACTAAGAATGTCATTGGTCGTCTATTGATGCAGGGTTTTACCTAGTAGTTTTACTATACCAGCCATCTTTTTCGTATTTCGTATTCTGTATTTCATATCTAATGTATTGCTGTTATTTTATTATGCATTTTTATTATGCATTTTTATGGTACTAATATATCAGCTTCTGTTGCTTTTGAGCCGAGGGTCTCCTGGAAACAGCCTCTCTACCCTTCGGGGTAGGGGTAAGGTCTGCTTACATATTACCCTCCCCAGACCCCACTTGTGGGATTATACTGGGTTGTTGTTGTTGTTGTTGTTGTGATATCAGTTTCTCCTCTCGGGGCCGTGGTTTTTCCCCTTATTAAAAGGGTTTTCCACGTAAAAATCTTGGTGTCGTTGTTACTCTTTTATTCTTGTTAATTACCGTATCTCAGTGCTACATTATTATTCCGCTTTTATTACCGTGAATATTATTTCTGTGGGGATTTATTCCCAACATTAACAACATCAAAATAATAAGATAATGAAGCATAAAAATAACAAATAGTAATAAGAATCGAAGTTTAAGACAGTACGAGAATTGTACTAATACCACTTGTATAAAAGATTGAAGTACTTTTTAAAGTAAAGTTGTGGTACCATTACAGCAAAGAAACTAATAGCCAAAACGACAAAGCAAGAAAACTCAAACAGAAAGTAATAAGACTGCTATGTTCAGTTCTCTTTTTCAATATGTCAAATTAAAGTTCCTTTCCTTCACGCAATCTAAGGCAGAAGTGGAATTCAGAGAAATATTCCGCGTCTAAATCGTGTACTATGTTAACTTTTCTGATAGTTTGTTTTATAAATAATTTAGTGATCATATGATTACAATTCAAAATCATATTATTATTATTATTATATTATTATTATTATTATTATTATTATTGAGTTGGAATCTTTGTGATCAAGAATAAATATCCAATTCAACTACTCCATATGATAAAGGAAAAGGAAAACAACTTGAGTTTATTATTCCTGCATAGGTGGTGGTAACAGTACCCTTTGTCTCGTTCGACAAACAACATGAGTATCAATATTCGTTAAGTACATTACAAAGAAAATATAAATTTAGAATAAACGTAAAATTTAAAATTATTCTAAACTCAGACTCGCTAATTATAAGGCGAATCAGACACCATTTTTTAACAAATTGTGACCATTTACGTAAAATTTTGCATACGCTACCGACTAATTATACTATTTGGTAAAGAAAATCCAGCTGCTTGTGTTTTCAAAGTCTTCCTCATTTCCAGTTTCAATGCCTGTTGACCCCTGCATGGCTCATCATTATTCATTATATTCATGGCCAGCTCATTCCCATTTATTGCCTCTTCTCCCCCTCTACTACGTACCTCCACTTCAAATTTCAAACTTTTTTCCTCTATAATTAACAACTGTACCCCTTGGTAAAATATTACTGATTCTACTGCATTTGCTTTTTCCATTCATTTTAACCCAAGATTACTTCTTCTTTACACTATCCAAAATGGTACTTGAATAATTCTGCTGTAAGTTCCTTTCCGTTCGTTGTTTTCTTTGGCAAATTTTGTTAACAACAACAACAATCCAGTGTAATCCCACAAGTGGGGTCTGGGGAGGGTAATATGTACGCAGACCTTACCTCTACCCAAATTTTGTTAAACACAAAGCATATTATGTGGAACCAATCTCATTCTTACTACTTTCTCATACCCAAAGTTCTGCTAATAATACAACAGGTCTTTTAACTTCTATATATATATATATTGGGCAAGTTATATTTAGAAGAGTACTTTAACTGCCTTCATAATCATATCAAATGTAACGTAAAATTTTCTACTTTTCACCGCATTGTTGATTTCTTAATGTTTACAACTATTATGTCTCAATCTCAAATTAATTCCATTGACTAGTATTTTGATCCCCTTTATTGACTAGATATACACTTTTTGAAAGTTTAAAATATGACTCTTTCGTAACGAACGCAGAAATAGTCCACTCGACAAAGACATGACATGTGTAGTGAAAATGGCAAATTATGGATTTGTGAATTTGTCATTGTTGAGATTATTGATCTGTCATGCACCATATTATTCTTTCATTCTTTCATACTTGTATTGGTCATTAGGTAGTTAGTTAGTATTCGTTAATTGTACAACTACTATAAATAGGACATCAATTTTGTATTTTTTTTCTTTGAGTTGCAATAATGAAATCAGCTCCTTTCTTTCTAGAAGCTTCATTCTTTTATCTGTTTTTCTCTCTCTCTATTGTGCGATCTAATCCGCCATTAAAGCTCACACTGAGCTCACCTCTTTCTCTCTGATTTTCCCTAAACTTTCACATGGTATCAGAGCAGGACAACGACCTGAAGCTTCATCTCCTTTCGATTTTTCGTTCCTCTACTCACAAAGTCAGAAATTGACCATTGTTACTCGTCTTTTGGTAATTAGGGTTCTTGTGTGGAAATCGATCAATTAGTCGACTGTTCCTAGCAATTCATCTTCATCAATAACTATTTCATCCTAGTCAATTCGAATCATGGCCGGAGAAGACGAAGTCCCGGTGACGAACAAAACCCTAGATTCAACAAGTCCACTATACATGCATCCATCGGAAAGCGCTGGATCTATGCTAGTTCCGATAGTTTTGACGGAACCGGTTATAGATCATGGAGAAGAGGAATCCTCAGAGCACTCTCCATGAAAAATAAATTAGGGTTCATCACCGGAAAATGTAAGAAGCCAGACTCTGATTTTGCTAACTTGATCAATGGGAGCGATGCGATGATATGGTAACTTCATGGATCTTAAACTCGCTGTCTAAGGACCTAGCGGACAGCTTGCAATACGTCAATGATGCTAAAGAGCTTTGGCAAGAACTAGAAGACAGATAAGATCAAACTAATGGCGCCAAGTTGTATCAACTGCAAAAAGAGATAAATGATCTAAGCCAAGGAAGCCTAGACATCACTAGATATTATACAAAAATGAAGAAACTTTGGGAAGAACTTAACACCCTGAATATTCATGCCAAATGTGCTTGCAAATACACCTGTGGAGCAAGAGAAAACATATATAAAGCTGAACATGATAGAAGATTAATTCAGTTCCTGATGGGGCTCAATGAAGTGTATACTGTCGTGAGAGGGAGTATTTTGATGATGAACCCTCTCCCAACAATTGCTCAAGCCTTCTCTATTCTTATTCAAGAGGAGAAACAAAGGGAAGTTAAACCAAGTAACAGTTTTTCAATGGACTCTGCTGCCTTGAATGTGAGTGGATCAGGAAATAGCAATTTCAGAACTAACTACAATCAACAGGGAAACAACAACAACAGTGGATATAAGGGAAACCAGCTCAATAGCAGACCTAGACCATTTTGTGACTACTGCAAGAGGCCAGGGCACACTAAGGACAAATGCTACAAACTTCATGGATTCCCACAGAGTTCCAGGTTCAATAAGGGAAGAAGAATTGCTGGAAATGTATTTGGACAATCAAATGAAGCTGTTGCAGTGAAGGATGATAGGAATGGCCCTCAGGAACAAGATCAGAGTCGACACATGCACAGTCTGACTGTCTGACTAAAGAAAAATATGGCCAACTGCTCACCATCTTGGAAAGCTTTCAAGGAGGAGCAGATAAATCCACAAGCAATTGCATCAATGGAGGAGCTGTGAGCTTTGCAGGTATTTCAGCGTGCTTTACTCATTTTGACTCTAGTAATCATTTGTGTGATAGTTCTAATTCAAATGCTGACACCTGGATCCTTGATTCTGGAGACACAAATCGCATAACACATAACAAATCAATCCTAACTAATGTTAAAACCTTAGTTTACCCATACCTAGTCACCCTACCAAATGGCTACAAGGTTAAGGTGACACTGATTGGTGATGTAATCCTAAGTCCAAAATTCAGTCTCAAGAAGGTCCTTTTTGTTCCTAGTTTTAAATTCAATCTGATATCAGTCCATTCTTTGACAGTTCAACTTGATTGTATTGTAGTGTTCACCAAGTATATTTGTATTCTTCTACAGGGTCCTTCACTGAAGAGGCCACTAGAGATTGGTAAAGCCAAGACTGGTCTGTACCTACACTGTTCAAGCAACTGTAACACTGGTTCAACCCTCTCTAATTCTTCTAGTGCATCAGTTCCATGTTTAACTAATAATGAGGACAAGATAGATTTTTTAGTTAACACATCTAGCTCACCTTCTTCTTCTCAACTAGTTAGCACAAGTAAACTAGTTTCTACTAGTCCTGTTACTTCCAACATGGTTACCCCATTTTATAGTAGTAATAGAAGTAGTTCACTTCCACATTCAGATCACTCTGTAAATAGTTCAAGCAATAAAAATGAGTCTTCTTTGTCTAGTAATTCCTCTACTATAGAACTTTTACTTGATCTTTTGTGGCATAACAGATTAGGACATGTACCTTTTGTCAAAATAAAAGGGATTTCCTCTATACTTGTTGCCTTTGCACCCAAGCAGCCTTTTCTTTGTCCTATCTGTCCAATGGCAAGACAAACCAGGTTGTCTTTCCTAGAAAGAACAACATTGACTACCAAACCCTTTGAACTGCTACATATTGACTTGTGGGGCCCATACCATGTTGCAACACACAATAAATATAAATACTTCATTACCCTTATGGATGATTATAGCAGGTCCACATGGACCCACTTATTAAGCTGTAAAAATAATGCTCTACACACCGTTAAGGCTTTTTTTGACATGGTAGAGCAACAATTCAATACCAATATCAAAACTATAAGAACAGGCAATGGTCTTGAGTTCACCAGCCTTGAGGCCACTTCATTCTTACAATCAAAGGGCATCATATATCAAAGAACATATCCATATACACCACAACAAAATGGTGTGGTGGAAAGAAAACACAAATATTTGTTAGAAACAGCCAGGGCTCTACTTTATCAGTCAAGATTACCCATGCAGTATTGCGGAGAGTGCATTCTGACCTCTACCTACCTAATAAACAGACTGCCCTCTTCATCACTCAAAACCAAATGTCCCTTTGAACTCCTGTACCAGAAAAAGCCAAGCTACTCTCATCTCAGAGGTTTTGGTTGTTTATGCTTCCCTACCACTCTCAAAACACACAAAAATAAGTTTGAGCCAAGAAATGCTCCCCATGTTTTTGTGGGATATCCCTTTGGGACAAAAGGCTATAAGGTATTAAATCTGGCCATGAAGAAGATAAGTATTTCAAGAGATGTAGTATTCCATGAGAATGTATTCCTATTTTCCATGTTCACTGAGTCAAGCAAAGTTTTTCCCTCATTTCCTCAAATGAAACCATACTTGTGAGGACATTATGTTTTCTCCTAGTGATATAGGTAGTGTTCCATATTCAGCAAGTGATAATGCTCACCATGAAGTGTCACCTGGGAACCTGTCCAGGCCTGAGCCCTGCTCACCCCATCTAACCCTCATAATGATGACTCCAGACCTTCTCACTCATCCTTAGGAAACCAGACATCAAGAAGCTTTCCTGTTGTTGATAGTCCAGGAGGGGTCCCTTTTGGTGCACCTCACAGTCCAACTGTTATAATCCAGGATCAAGGAACTTCAGTCTCAAATCAGAACAGACCCTCTAGAACTTTGAAAATTCCTACCTATCTTAAATAATATGAGTGTACATTTCCCAGACTTCAGCAAACTCATCAAAACCAACCAACCTCTCCAAATGATAGTTAAAGTACACAGTCTTTTTCTTTCAACACATCTGCCCCTAAACTCCTAGATAACTCACCTAATGAAACACATTCCACCTGTCAGTATTTGATAGGAACTGGTCCACATGAATGTGAACCTAGCTTATTTGAGGAAGTTGTTGTAAAGCCTGCCTGGCAAGAAGCAATGAATCAAGAATTCCAAGCATTGTATGCAAATAAAACCTGGGACCTAGTTCCTCTTCCAATTGGAAAGAAGGCAATAAGGTGTAAATGGGTATATAAGATCAAACATAAGGCAGATGGTAGTGTAGAGAGATTTAAAGCTAGATTAGTAGTAAAGGGGTATACACAACAAACTGGGATAGATTAAACAGAAACTTTCTCACCTGTAGTAAAAATGACAACTATTAGGGCTCTAATAGCAACAACAGTCAAGAAGAAGTGGCAGGTCTTACAGCTAGATGTAAATAATGCATTTCTTCATGGGGATCTCCATGAAGAGGTGTATATGGAGATACCACCAGGCCTAGTTGTGGACTCACCAGGTTTAGTGCAAGTTGAACAAGTCCCTGTATGGACTCAAACAAGCAAGTAGACAATGGTATGAGAAATTAACTGAAGCTTTGTGTTCTAGGGGGTACACTCATTCAGTGCTTGATTATTCTCTATTCTATAAGAAAACTGAAGGCTCAGTAGTGTTTGTAGCTATATATGTAGATGATGTTCTTGTTACTGGCACCCATCTGCAAGAGATTGAGTCCCTGAAAACTTTTCTACACAGTACTTTTAAGATAAAGGACTTAGGGAGACTTCATTACTTCCTAGGACTGGAAATTCAATACACAGAGAAAGGGATTTTAATGTCACAAAGGAAATTCACTATTGATCTTTTAAGAGTGTTTGGATGTATAGATTGTCCTTCTATGACTTCTCCTATGGACCCCTCTGTGAAATTAAAGGCTAATAAGGGAGCTCCACTACCTGACCCTTCTTATTACAGGAAGTTGATTGGCAAACTCAATTTTCTCACTAACACTAGGTTGGACATTGCTTATAGTGTACAACATCTTAGCCAATTCATGAAAAGTCTCAGGGAACCCCATTTGAAGGCAGCATACCATGTCCTAAGATACTTAAAAGGTGATCCATCCTTGGGCATCTTCATCAACAACAATGCAGACTATGGAGTAAATGCATTCTGTGATTCAGACTGGGCTACTTGCTCCAAATCCAGAAAATCAGTTAGTGGGTACATTGTGCTGCTTGGTACCAGTCCTATTAGTTGGAAATCTAAGAAGCAGTCTACTATTTCACTATCCTCTACAGAAGCTGAATATAGGTCCGCTAGAATGGTGGTTGGTGAACTTGTATGGTTGGCAAGACTTCTCAATGAACTTACTGTTCCATTGGCCTTGCCTATCCCCATATTTTGTGATAGCCAAGCTACTTTACACATAGCAAGAAACCTGTGTTCTATGAATGAACGAAACATATCGAAGTGGATTGTCATTTTGTGAGAGATCAACTACAGGAAGGGCTAATTTCTCTTCATCATGTTTCTACTAATGACCAGTTAGCTGACATCTTGATCAAGTCTTTAACAGGGATCAAGTATGCTGCACTTCTCAGCAAGTTGGATGTGAGGTCCTCCCCTCCAACTTGGGGGGGGGTGTATTGAGATTATTGATCTGTCATGCACCATATTTATTCTTTCATTCTTTCATACTTGTATTCATACGTGTATTGGTCATTAGGTAGTTAGTTAGTATTGGGTAATTGTACAGCTACTATAAATAGGACATTAATTTTGTATTTTTCTTTTTCTTTGAGTTGCAATAATGAAATCAACTCCTTTCTTTCTAGAAGCTTCATTCTTCTATCTGTTTCTCTCTCTCTCTGTTGTGCGATCTAATCCGCCATTAGAGCTCACACTGAGCTCACCTCTTTCTCTCTGATTATCCCTAAACTTTCACAAAAAGCATACTTATAATTCTGTTTGGCATAAAGCCTCCAAGTCTTCTTGGGATAGTAACTGACCAATTTACAGCCCTAGAAAGTCTTACACTAATTGCCCGTTTGGCCAAACTTCTAAAATCAGCTTATTTTAAGAAGTGCTTTTTTCAAAAGTACTTTTAAAAAAAGTATTTTTGGTAAGAAGTAGTTTGTGTTTGGCGAATTAATTAGAAAAGCACTTTTGAGCAGTAATTAGTGTTTGGCCAAGCTTTTGAAAACTGATTCTAAGTATATTTTTCTCAAAAGTGCTTCTCAGAAAAGTGTTTGGAGAAAAGCTATTTTTTTCTGCTTCTCCTCAAAATCACTTTTTTTCCTTCCAAAAGCTTGGCCAAACACCACAATTTTTGGCCAAACAGGCTATAACATACTATACCAGTTTAACTTCTAAATATTTACCGCGTAAAGATATTTTTAAATTACCTAAAAAATAATATAGTAATATGTATTTTTAACAATAAATGGCAAACAACTGGCTACAACATATTTGACAATATAAAAATTATTTATATTGTCAGTGTATATAAAATAAGTATTCCAGCCTCTATCCTCGTTTATATGACATATTTTTCTTTTTAGTTTATCCAGAAAAGAATGACACTTTTATCTTTTTTGAAACTATTTAATTTTAGCATCAATATTTTACCGCTACTTGTTGGGACCCTCACTACTTCTCATTTAAATGAAAAACCATATAGAACTCTTTTCACCATATCAAAAATCTTCTCTAATTTTTTAAATCAATACTCAACAACCACCAATCAACACTACAACAAATTTAATTATTAGTGTCACGATCCAATTCCCGAACCTGGTCGTGATGGTGCCTCTCATGAAGACAAAGCCAGCCATTCAATCCAATTGATCCTTTTAAGACAATTAATTAACACAATTATAGTATAAACATGGTTTAATAATATCCAATAGCGGAAAGTATAGATACAATACGGAAAATCCAACCCAACTCAGCCCTAACCGGGGTGTCACAAGTCATGAGCTACTACAGAGTTTACTAAAAATTCTACAAAGTATAGAATTAGGAACAAAGTCTGAAGATATCATAAATGACAGAAGATAAGGGAGAAAATGGGTTTGCGAACGCCATGCAGCTACCTCGATAACTCCGATGAAAACTGAACAGCAGAAAAACTCGCTCTATGCTTCAGGAATACCTGTACCTGCACACATAGTGCAGGGAGTAATGTGAGTATTCCGACCCAATGAGTAATAAATATAAATAATAACTGAAGGTAAGAAAACACGTTAAGGCACACAACATTCTATACAGAAGTAGTGAAATTATTTAAAATAACAATTCAGTGAAACATCATGTGAAATTTCTTTTAAACCGGTAAAACAGGTAATTTGGCAGTACAATGATGAGTAGAAATCTGCCCCTCGGGCTCAATATCAAAACAACAAGTAGAAATCTGCCCCTCGGGTTCAGTATCAAAATAATAACTAGAAATATGCACCTCGGGCTCAGTATCTCAGAACAGTATCAGCCCCTCAGGCTCAGAACAGTACAAAGCAACCAGTCAATAAAATAAGAGCACATAATTATTATGGCAGATAATGCAGATAAAGAATAAATGCATGAGTGCAATGCAATGCATATGACGGTACCCTCTGGTACCCATTGCGGCGTGCAGCCCAAGCCATCCATATTTATTTATCGTTGACGGTGCTCACTGGGGGTGTGTACAGACTCCGGAGGGGCTCCTACAGCCCAAGCGCAATATCAAGCCATCTCGTGGCATCAAATCTAGGCCCTCGGCCTCATATCAATCTCAGTATAATCACTCAGGCTCTCGGCCTCAATATCAATGTAATCAACCAGGCTCTCGGCCTCAATATCAATATAACACTGCTGCGGCGCGCAGCCCGATCCATGCTTAGTCCAGAAATCATCATAAGCCCCTTGGACATTTGTAAAACAGTAGTTCTCAGCCCGAAATATCATTTAGAAATATCATTTAAGTTTTCAAATCTTAGAAAGATGGCTGAGTTTGCAAAACAGTATTTAAAATATTGATTGAGGTCAAATGATATGCAAAATATGCGAAAGCAGTGATATCAATCCCTGAAGGATTCAAATAATTGGCAAGAAGCCTACAATTGGAAACATGACTGAGGATATAAATTCTTTAACAAAATAAGTGAGGAAAACCAGTCAAAAATCCCCTAAGGGTTCTACAGGTCGGCACAAGGCCCAAGCATGGCAACAAGCCCAATTCACAATAATAAAGTATACGTCTCAACCAAAAATGTAGTAAAATATCTCTCGGGACAGACCAAGTCACAATCCCCAACGGTGCTCTACCCCACGCCCGTTATCCGGCATGCAAGTCACCTCAATATAGCGTTACGATGTGAAATTCCGGGGTTTCAAACCCTCAGGACATCATTTACATCAATTACTCACCTCGAACTGGCTAATTCTCTAGATCACGACGCCTTTGCCCCTTGAATTGGCCTCCACGTGCGTCGAATCTATCCAAAATCAGAACGAATACGTCACAATATGCTAAGGGAACAAAGCCCAAGCGAAAACATTCGAAAAATATCAAAAATCTCGAAATTAGCAAAACCCGAGCCCCGGGCCCACGTCTCGGAATCGGGTAAAATTTACATTTTCAGAATCCTCATACCCTCACGAGTCTAACCATACCAAAATTATCCAATTCCGATACCATTTGGTCCTTCAAATCATCATTTTACATTTTTGAAAGGTTCCACAATTTTCTTCCCAAATTCCATCTCAAATCACGAATTAAATGATGAATTCAGTGATAGATTCATGTACTCTAACCAAATCTGAGTTAGAATCACTTACCCCGACCAATTTCTTGAAAAACCTTCGAAAAATCGCCAAAATCCGAGCTCTCTAGGTCAAAATATCAAATAAAACCCAAAACCTCGTATTTATAGAGTACCCCTCGGATTCCGACACCGCTGACCACACAAAAATGACCGCGGTCCGTGCAAAACCAGCGGGGTCCGCGCAAAAACGACTGCGGCCGCGCAGGTCTAGCTCTGCAGGGATAGGCTTTAGTATTTTGGTCATAACTTTCGCTACAGATGTCCAAATTGCAATATCTTTACCTTTCTGGAAACTAGACACAATGGGCTACAACTTTTGTTTTTGAATCACCTCAAATTTGCTTGTGGATCAAAAGATATGAGCTTCCGAATAGGACCAGTAACCTGCAGTCTTCAGTGACTGCGGCCGCGCCCACTTTGACGCGGTCAGCGCGCCCAGCGCGAAAAGGAGCGCGGTCCGCGCCACAACTGCTGCCCCCCTCCATTTTCTAAGTTCCGGGGTGTCCGTACTCGCTCAAAACTCACCTGAAACACGCCCGAGGCCCCCGGGACCTCAACCAAAAGCACCAACGCATCCTAAACATTATTCAACCTCGTTCCAATCATCAAAACACCTCGACTAACACCAAAAATCATCAAATCACATCGAATTAAAGCCTATGAATCTCAAGAACTTCCAAATTCCATTTTTGATCAAAAACCCAACCAAACCACGTCTGAATGACCTCAAATTTTGCAGACAAGTCCAAAATGACATAACGAAGCTACAGAAACTCTCGGAATTCCATTCCGACCCTCGGATCAAAATCTCACCTATCAACCGGAATTCGCTAAAATACTAACTTCGCCAATTCAAGCCTAATTCTATACTGTACCTCCAAAACCACTTCCGATCACTCTTCTAAGTCACAAATCACCTCCCGAAGCTAACCAAACCATCGGAACTCACATCCGAACCCTCTATCCTATAAGTCAATATCCGGTTGACTTTTCCAACTTAAGCCTTCTTAAAAGAGACTAAGTGTCTTATTTCTTATTAAAACCAATCCGATTTAACTCTAACACACCGAATACCGATAACGAAACATGAAGAAGCATTAAATGGGGGAAACAGGGCGGTAACTCACGTGACGACGGGTCAGGTCATCACAATTAGTGATGAATTATTTTGTCACCTAAAATTCATATTTCGTCACAAAAGGCCTTTGGTAACAAAAAAAAAAAATTGTCAATCTTTCATCCTTAAAACACCGTCACTAATAGTATACAAAGACAACTTTGTATTTCGTCACTAAATAAAGTTATATTAACTACGAAATCGCTTTTTGTCCCTAAATTAATAGAATTTATGACGAACTTGTTCGTCAAAAAAGGTATAAAAAAATCATAGTTGATAATGCGTTTTCGTCACTGAAAAGGTCATTAATACGGACAAAACTACTTTGTCACTAACTATTTAGTTTAATTAGCGACGACATAAATTGTCTATAAAATTATATATATTTCGCAGTTGAACAATTGCAATATCGTCACTAAAGAATGCCTTTTATATACAAAAAATACTTTATCCCTAATTGTATAAATTAGTGACAACTCTGCTTTTATAAATAAGGTTTACAATCGTAGTTAAATTATCATTTCGTCACTAAAAATATTAATTTTACTGATAAAACAAAAACGTTACTACAAAATCATCATGATTATTAACAATTATAATTGTCCAAAATACAAAGATAATTCATTGTCAAAGAAAATATTATATTATTGATAAGGAAATTCTAGGTAAAGTCTATTTTTTGTCACATTTATGATGAACTAATGTCCTACAATAAAAATATGATTGTCTAAAAAAGTACAATATAATCAAATCACTGTTGCATCGATCTCCTTTCTTGTGAGTTCTTTCCACTTGTTTTGGAAGCGAAAGAAAATTTCCCGACTCATTTGATAGATCTGCTGATGGAATTGCTTTGATTGACCTCCATTTAGCAACTAGGATATCTAACATCATCGTTTCTCCCAAAGACTTCTCAATTTCTCAATACCTTTATTCTAGCTTGTCCACAACCTTCCTTGATTTCAGGTGAATCTGCACTTATTTATAAAAAAAGTCAATTCAAAATACTATTTAACATATATATTAATATAGATATCAAAATGCAAAAAATATGGAGCATATATATTAGTAGTAATTTCTAAATTACAACTGAACTTTATCATTACAGCTTTAACATAAGTGAAAGTTCACCGATTCCTAGTATATCAACACAAAGTTTACATCACAAACTAATCTACGTGACAACAGTCTGTTCATATATAAGTAACTACTAACTACCAAAATGTAAGGTAAACTATGTAAGCTTTCTCACATTAGAATCAAACATGCCGTGAATTGAACGAGCAATTACATGTAGTTATTATTTATATCCTTATTCATTCATTTCACTGACAAGAAAAAAGAAGATATTCAAAAAATAAAATCCAAGCAATCCTTTAAAACATCATAGAAACAAGGCACCCACTTGTATAACAAACAGTTATGATTAGGCAATAACACATATTAAGTAGCCAGAAGGTCCTTTTTATCAAGAAGCTAGTAAACAAATAACTTGTGAAAATCCAAGTCTTCTTTGATGACTCATTTATACATTCGCTATTAAAATGTTATGCTTGTTAGTGGATGATAATGTCCTACTATAAAAATATGATTGTCTAAAAAAGTACAACATAATCAAATCACTGTTGCATCGATCTCCTTTCTTGTGAGTTTTTTCCAATTGTTTTGGAAGCTAAAGAAAATTTCCCGACTCATTTGATAGATCTGCTGATGGAATTGCTTTGATTGACCTCCATTTAGCAACTAGGATATCTAACATCATCTTTTCTCCCAAAAACTTCTCAATTTCTCAATACCTTTATTCTAGCTTGTCCACAACCTTCCTTGATTTCAGGTGAATCTGCACTTATTTTAAAAAAAAAGTCAATTCAAAATACTATTTAACATATATATTAATATAGATATCAAAATGCAAAAAATAGGGAGCATATATATTAGTAGTAATTTCTAAATTACAACTGAACTTTATCATTACAGCTTTAACATAAGTGAAAGTTCACCGATTCCTAGAATATAAACACAAAGTTTACATCACAAGCTAATCTACGTGACAATAGTGTGTTCATATATAAGTAACTACTAAATATCAAAATGTAAGGTAAACTATGTAGGCTTTATCACATTAGAATCAAACATGTCGTGAATTGAACGAGCAGTTACATGTAGTTATTATTTATATCCTTATTCATTCATTTCACTGACAAGAAAAAAGAAGATATTCAAAAAATAAAATCCAAGCAATCCTTTAAAACATCATAGAAACAAGGCACCCACTTGTATAACAAACAGCTGTGATTAGGCAATAACACATATTAAGTAGCCAGAAGGTCCTTTTTATCAAGAAGCTAGTAAACAAATAGCTTGTGAAAATCCAAGTCTTCTTTGATGACTCATTTCTACATTCGCTATTAAAATGTTATGCTTGTTAGTGGATGATAATGTCCTACAATAAAAATATGATTGTCTAAAAAAGTACAACATAATCAAATCACTGTTGCATCGATCTCCTTTCTTGTGAGTTCTTTCCACTTGTTTTGGAAGCGAATGAAAATTTGCCGACTCATTTGATAGATCTGCTGATGGAATTGCTTTGATTGACCTCCATTTAGCAACTAGGATATCTAACATCATCTTTTCTCCCAAAGACTTCTCAATTTCTCAATACCTTTATTCTAGCTTGTCCACGACCTTCCTTGATTTCAGGTGAATCTGCACTTATTTATAAAAAAAGTCAATTCAAAATACTATTTAACATATATATTAATATAGATATCAAAATGCAAAAAATAGGGAGCATATACATTAGTAGTAATTTCTAAATTACAACTGAACTTTATCATTACAGCTTTAACATAAGGGAAAGTGCACCGATTCCAAGTATATCAATACAAAGTTTACATCACAAACTAATCTACGTGACAACAGTCTGTTCATATATAAGTAACTACTAACTATCAAAATGTAAGGTAAACTATGTAGGCTTTCTCACATTAGAATCAAACGTGTCGTGAATTGAACGAGCAATTACATGTAGTTATTATTTATATCCTTATTCATTCATTTCACCAACAAGAAAAAAGAAGATATTCAGAAAATAAAATCCAAGCAATCCTTTAAAACATCATAGAAACAAGGCACCCACTTATATAACAAACACCTGTGATTAGGCAATAATACATATTAAGTAGCCAGAAGGTCCTTTTCATCAAGAAGCTAGTAAACAAATAGCTTGTGTAAATCCAAGTCTTCTTTGATGACTCATTTATACATTCGCTATTAAAATGTTATGCTTGTTAGTGGATGATAATGTCCTACAATAAAAATATGATTGTCTAAAAAAGTACAACATAATCAACTCACTGTTGCATCGATCTCCTTTCTTGTGAGTTCTTTCCACTTGTTTTGGAAGCGAAAGAAAATTTCCCGACTCATTTGATAGATCTGCTGACGGAATTGCTTTGATTGACCTCCATTTAGCAACTAGGATATCTAACATCATCTTTTCTCCCAAAGACTTCTCAATTTCTCAATACCTTTATTCTAGCTTGTCCACAACCTTCCTTGATTTCAGGTGAATCTGCACTTATTTATAAAAAAAAGTCAATTCAAAATACTATTTAACATATATATTAATATAGATATCAAAATGCAAAAAATAGGGATCATATATATTAGTAGTAATTTCTAAATTACAACTGAACTTTATCATTACAGCTTTAACATAAGTGAAAGTTCACTGATTCCTAGTATATCAACACAAAGTTTACATCACAAACTAATCTACGTGACAACAGTGTGTTCATATATAAGTAACTACTAACTATCAAAATGTAAGGTAAACTATATAGGCTTTCTCACATTAGAATCAAACATGCCGTGAATTGAACGAGCAATTACATGTAGTTATTATTTATATCCTTATTCATTCATTTCACTGACAAGAAAAAAAAAGATATTCAGAAAATAAAATCCAAGCAATCCTTTAAAACATCATAAAAACAAGGCACCCACTTGTATAACAAACACCTGTGATTAGGCAATAACACATATTAAGTAGCGAGAAGGTCCTTTTTATCAAGAAGCTAGTAAACAAATAGCTTGTGAAAATCCAATTCTTCTTTGATGACTCATTTATACATTCGCTATTAAAATGTTATGCTTGTTAGTGGATGACAATGTCCTACAATAAAAATATGATTGTCTAAAAAAGTACAACATAATCAAATCACTATTGCATCGATCTCCTTTCTTGTGAGTTCTTTCCACTTGTTTTGGAAGCGAAAAAAAATTTCCCGACTCATTTGATAGATCTGCTGATGGAATTGCTTTGATTGACCTCCATTTAGCAACTAGGATATCTAACATAATCTTTTCTCCCAAAGACTTCTCAATTTCTCAATACCTTTATTCTAGCTTGTCCACAACCTTCCTTGATTTCAGGTGAATCTGCACTTATTTATAAAAAAAGTCAATTCAAAATACTATTTAACATATATTAATATAGATATCAAAATGCAAAAAAATAGGGAGCATATATATTAGTAGTAATTTCTAAATGACAACTGAACTTTATCATTACAGCTTTAACATAAGTGAAAGTTCACCGATTCCTAGTATATCAACACAAAGTTTACATCACAAACTAATCTACGTGACAACTGTCTGTCCATATATAAGTAACTACTAACTATCAAAATGTAAGGTAAACTATGTCGGCTTTCTCACATTAGAATCAAACATGCCGTGAATTGAACGAGCAATTACATGTAGTTATTATTTATATCCTTATTCATTCATTTCACTGACAAGAAAAAAGAAGATATTCAAAAAATAATCCAAGCAATCCTTTAAAACATCATAGAAACAAGGCACCCACTTGTATAACAAACAACTGTGATTAGGCAATAACACATATTAAGTAGCCAGAAGGTCCTTTTTATCAAGAAGCTAGTAAACAAATAGCTTGTGAAAATCCAAGTCTTCTTTGATGACTCATTTATACATTCGCTATTAAAATGTTATGCTTGTTAGTGGATGATAATATCCTACAATAAAAATATGATTGTCTAAAAAAGTACAACATGATCAAATCACTGTTGCATCGATCTCCTTTCTTGTGAGTTCTTTTCACTTGTTTTGGAAGCGAAAGAAAATTTCCCGACTCATTTGATAGATTTGCTATAGATTTGCTGATGGAATTGCTTTGATTGACCTCCATTTAGCAACTAGGATATCTAACATCATCTTTTCTCCCAACGACTTCTCAATTTCTCAATACCTTTATTCTAGCTTGTCCACAACCTTCCTTGATTTCAGGTGAATCTGCACTTATTTATAAAAAAAGTCAATTCAAAATACTATTTAACATATATATTAATATAGATATCAAAATGCAAAAAATAGGGAGCATATATATTAGTAGTAATTTCTAAATTACAACTGAACTTTATCATTACAGCTTTAACATAAGTGAAAGTTCACCGATTCCTAGTTTATCAACACAAAGTTTACATCACAAACTAATCTACGTGACAACAGTCTGTTCATATATAAGTAACTACTAACTACCAAAATGTAAGGTAAACTATGTAGGCTTTCTCACATTAGAATCAAACATGCCGTGAATTGAACGAGCAATTACATGTAGTTATTATTTATATCCTTATTCATTCATTTCACTGACAAGAAAAAAGAAGATATTCAAAAAATAAAATCCAAGCAATCCTTTAAAACATCATAGAAACAAGGCACCCACTTGTATAACAAACAGCTGTGATTAGGCAATAACACATATTAAGTAGCCAGAAGGTCCTTTTTATTAAGAAGCTAGTAAACAAATAGCTTGTGAAAATCCAAGTCTTCTTTGATGACTCATTTATACATTCGCTATTAAAATGTTATGCTTGTTAGTGGATGATGTTGTCTGCAATGTTAATACCTAATATTTTAAGTCACATTCACTGTCCCAAGGATTCACTGTATATATATAAAAAAAATCAAATCTATCCTTCAACTATGGACACTATATCAAATTAAAAATAATACTCTATAGAATAGTAACTTGTAATAAATTTACCTGATTGATTCGAGAGTTGAAAAAATTAGGTGGTAGTTGACCCCCAAATGTTGAACAAGAAAACACATTTATTGGAGTTGATAATAACAAGAAAAATAGAATGATTAGAATATAAAAAATCAAGAACAATAGGAAGCTGATAATAATACCTATACATTTCACTTGAGCACCAAAATGGAGCCGATAATGGTTTTCTTGCTTATCCCTACTTCCAAGCATCTTACATACAGTGACTTTAATTTTTCTTCATTGCAAATGTAACTATAGTTCTTTGTAAATTATTACTGCATATAAATCTCATAACCAGAGTACAAATCCAGAAACATTAAAGTGAAACAAAAATTGTGAGGGGCTCTTGGACTTGTTATATTTTGTTCACCTTCACTTCCTAAGAGACTAAATTGGAAGCAACCATTTCAATGACTGTAACTAATGATGCAAAATACAACAAATTTAGCGGAGAGAGGACTTAAAACATTAATAATAATTAGCTACTTCCAAAAGATACAATCCGAAAAGATTCATCTGAAAGCACTTGATGATTAAGAG